>NC_080766.1:16150899-16458444 GCF_020826845.1 Diceros bicornis minor
AAGGAAGCAAGTATTAGCAATCTGTGAATCTCCTGAATTGTCAAAAGTTTTGATAACTTCATGCTCTGTTACCACAGTTGAACTCATAACTGAGATGCTTGAATGAACTCGACAGACTGTTCAGGAGATTTAAACGGAGTCAAGGTCCAGTGGAAGAGTGGGTGGGCCTTCATGACAGGCAGGGTTGGCCCCTCCCCTTAGTTTGATCAGCAGCTGCTCTGATTGGTCAGTGTTTGAGCTGGACCCAGTGTTTAATGTTTTGACTATCAGCTTTACCCATTTATACCTTTTACATCTATTTTTCCATTTATACCTATTTACCTCCCATTTTTCATCTTTAATAGTAGCTATAAATATTAAAACTTCACTTAAATTCCAATTTCCAATAGCAAAAATTTTAAAAAGTGATACATTTTTTAACTCCTCTTTTTGTTACATATATTGACCATCTACAATGTAAACTTCTCTGTGAAGTTATGCTTGTTGGAATGGAGCTGTTTACATCTTTTAGACTTTCTTCCCAGTGAAAGTAATTGAATGCAAAATAATGAGGTCCTTTAATCCTAATGAAGATGATGTCAGCAGTGTAGTTAGGATTTCTGGTTAGTTTATCACGAATGCAAACTTAACGGTCACTTATGCTATGCTCTGAACTAATCAGATGAGACACCCTCCTTCCCTCAAGGAGTTCATATATTGTGATTAAATAGAAAAGCATGTGCCTGAGGGAAAACTCACTGGCCTACTAACCTATATTTGAGATTCATGTTCATTGATGAGTTTAAAAATCCCTTGGTAGCCAACAATAATCAGCATTTTTTCCAAATGTTCTAACAAGTCCACTGACAGGTGCTTATTTTGAGCTGCCTGGCCACGTGCTGTTTGTACCAGTCCTCACAGACCACAACTCTCTCTGATCTATGATGCTCCCATTCCCGAGCCCTGCCCCCATAAGTCCCTCTCTCAGAATGGTGGTTCCTGTTAATACCACAGAAATAGAAATTGTCAGCATGGGCAGGTTGCCATATGGAGGTTGACAGCTGCTCAATCAGATTAAGACAAATCCACAACGGCAACGTGAGTACCAAAAGAAACATTTCAGAAGAAAACTCTGTTGTTTTGTTATGATTACTTTTTCCAGGACTTTTAGAAACACAGCATCAGTGTTAAAGATCATTCTGTAAAGCAGATAAACTTGAATTGGTATTGATATGAAATAAATTCTAAAGAACTAACTAACCTTTTTTAAAAGTTTATGTTTTGAACCTTGATCTTCTGCTTCTGGCCATAGTGTTTAATTCAAGAAGCCTCCTTCTCCCACTTCAGTCTCATCCCATACCTACACATACCTCTGCTGAGTATTCTAAATAAATAATAAATAAAGATGCCTACTTTCTGAAAAAGAAAATAATGTTAAAAAACTGTAAAACTATGTTTAAAAAGACGGCATAATATGCCAAGAGAAAAGTAAGCGAATTTTACAATCCACTGAAAGATAACGCATAACCATCAATAGACAAGCTCATGAATAAATAAATATTTACAACATGTACATATGCATATCAGGGTAAAGCTACTTTGCAGGAACTCAGAATCTGTGGAAAATATTTATGCAACGCATATACACTGACCAAAAGAGACGCTAAAAGGAAATCATTTTAAAGTAAAGAACAGTCAACACATTTCAAGTTTTCCAGTTAACTGGCCTGACTTTTCTAAAATACATAAGACTTTTTTAACAATAAATGAAATATGTTGCTGTAATTGCCTGCTCCCAAACTTGACTGAGTCATATCATCATTGTACAGCAGAGCTAGCAAATTTCTAGCTGAGCTAGTTAGAGTACATTGGGGAAAGTAGTCATATGTTCAAATACGAAACATTTCAGACCTGATTTACAAATGAAATCCAATGCATCTGTATTTAAAGCTGTGTGGAATGAATAAACGCCTGGGAACACATGCAAGCATTTTGAAATAAAGCTTTCTGACTAGGTTAACAATTTTTCTAAAATCTTGCAACTGTCTAACTTTCTCACTGGGTAGCTAGAGCTCCAAGGTCTACTGCTCAAGTTTATCACAGGAAATGATAGTTTTACATGCTAGAAGTGTCACTGTCTTTGAAAAATTTATATAGGAAGTACAAGTTAACACTCTTGACATCTCCCAGAGTCAGTAACACCACACATCTCTAGATCCCAAGCCACCAAAAAGCTGCCATGCACGCTAACATAAATAACAGCTTGCAGTTTGCACGAAAAAAAAAACCATTGATAACACTAATAAATACACTAATATAACGATATAATTTACAAGGCCCAAAGATAATTTGCTGCGCCACTCCTTGGGGGTACATCTGCACCAAACACCTAAGCTAAGCGCCTGTTGGAACTTTTCCCCCGAAGGTACAGTAGGTGGAAGATTTGTAATATCTTTAATGCAACAAAAGGATAAACAGAAAGATCAAACTGAAGGGGCTCCTTATTTAGAAGATCCTGCTGAGATGCTGTGATAAATTATTAAAACTTCTTGTTAATGTTCATGCTTCTCTTTAACCTCACATCATAACATTGACAGCAAAACAAAGGTGAGGAGACCCAGAAAACATTTCTAAAGCTGAGATAAAAATATGAAGTGAAAAGACGGCTTCTGCAAAGCAAAATCCTCAGATATCTCCCATCAAGATTTTCCCCAAACATGCAAACACTGTCCAGAAAGTCTCCCACAGGATATTTCTGCAGCATCATTTGGCTTACAGCATTCACAGCACAGATACCCTCATAACTTGTGTTTAGTATAAACAAATGGCATTCAGGAAAAGCAGCATCAACCAAACTTTACAAAAAGGCAGGTTCAAAGTCTTATAATTCTCTCTCATCTCATAATAATTTTTCAACAGCAGAAGAAAATGGATTACAACACTCCAAAGTACTGAAAGCCTTGCTCTCATTCAGCAGATTCTTTTTTCAATAAAGTTAATGCAATTTATCTTTATTAACACATCAACACCGATAGAATCAGCCAGAAAATTAGTGTTGGTGGCACTACATTTCATCCCATGCCCTTTCTCAGACATCTCTCTGATCAGTTCACAAAATCTGCCAACAATTCAAGGATCTAACATATTTGAGATCCATTTCTTTTTTAAAATAATGCAGCTTCCTAAGGATAACACACATATCCTTGCACGAGAGCAGCATGCATCTGGCCCTATATCCTCAATGCTGGAAAAAATCCTTGTAATGCTTTGAAAGCCCAGAAAACCCAAAATTGCAAAAATATATTTATATCAATAACAGAGAAAAACTCTTCTTCCTAGCCACCTACAACACAGATCCTCTTTCCTGAAATAAAAATCTGATTTCAAACAGAAGCAATTCCTCTACCTTGAGCTGTCCTCAAGTTACCATCGACCAGCCTTGCTAACTCCATTTAGATCTTTAACACAAAACTTTCATCACTTACCCCCTTTCCAAGGTTTTCCTTTCCAGGGGGTCCGAGTCAGCTTGCTCAGAGTTGGTCCAGAGAAAAAGAGCATCAGAACGAAGAGAAGTTCAAGCCTAGTAATTTTCCCCACTTTCTCTGATGATAACATTTCCACAAGTTAATTTCACAAAATTTCTCACATCTTCTTCCCTCCCGGTTATTAAAATAGCATTAATCATTGAAAAACTAGAGGTAGGTGTTGCTTTGCCATCTTTAACAGCTGAAGTAGCAGCTCCCTGATGAAGCCCTGAGCCAAGCTACATTTCTCACGGATCCAGCTCTTCCCAGCATGCAGTCAGCACTGTTCCTGCTCCAGGAGCTATAAAATAATTTCTGATCTCCACTTTGCTTTCAGTGGGAATATATTCCTCAGCGTTCTGGGTGAGCTTGATTGAAAATGATAAAAACAGTAATGTCTGTGTCCAGCAGAAAAGAGAAAAGATGTCAGGATTGTGTGAAAAAGATGAGAAGCAGTTGTACTGACAGCTTTCAGGCTGCTGTGTGATCCTAATAGCCGTGCAACCAACCAAATTGCTCTTTTAAGAGTAATAAGGCTTCAGTGAAAGCCGGTGTCACTGCCACTTGGGTGGGTAGTGCTGGGCTGCAAAATCACCCAGGAGCCGCCACAGATAACGACTGCTTCAGTCCCGCTTCAGAATATTAAGGGCTGAGCAAAATATAGTATGCACAGAGGGTAGTTAATCTATTGTGTGGATAGACGAGGATTCCACCCATGTAGTAGGGAAAGACGCAGAACTTAAAACGTATTTTATTTTTCCTTTATTTCACCTCATGACATTAAAAGGGGATTGCATCTGCACTAATTATTCATAAAAGGGTCTGAACTTTTTATTAGAAGAACAACAATAAGGGTAGATTTTTATCCTCAGCAATAAAACAGGCAGGACAAGTTCTCAATAGTTTCCGTTCTCTTCTCTATTAAAGTCAGTTTCTGTGAGCATTTCTGTGTCACCCGAATGAACCCGCCATGAATGCTGTAAGCAAACTTTTGGAAATACCAATACAGATGCTATCAGGGCTGTGCTAATCACACATTCAGGGAGGCACATTTTTTATTTGTTTGTGTATATCACCATGGAAATACAAAAAGCTCCCTAAGTCTCTGGGTCTTTTGTGAATATATTTATGAAAACATTACTGATCCCAGGGTGTGGTTATAATTAACATCCAGGCACACAACTGTGCCCCTGGATGAAGAGGATCCAATCAAAGTAATTTTGGTCTTTACCGCCTGAAGTGAATTAGCATGATCAAAACATTCTGGCCAATATTTGAAATCTGTCTACGTCTTATTATTATCTATATGGCCACTTATTCCCTTAATCAGTGAGCCACAATGCATGAATTATGCATTTATGTACTTTAAAGTAATCAATTGCTATATAACGATAACCGCCAATTTTATGATGTTACCACTTTCAAAATGGGATAAATTGCCCTTTTCAAATCATGTTATTGAAAGAGGTACTTTTAAAAGAATAATTTATCTTGTTGAGACTAGCTATATTAAATTTGAAACTACAGTTATTAAAATTTGCTTTTATATAAAGGAAATAATGTTTGTCCAAGATATTAATGGGAGACACAAAACAAACTCTCAGATAATCCCTTAGTTTAGAAACAATAATCAATTTGTATTCAACTTTTAATTTGAAAACTTCTGAGAGAATTGATAAAAGTTCATATCATGCTTATTTTATAAACAGTGAATTTAAAATACTATGTCCCTGTATACTCTAAAATGACTCAGAATTCTATTTTCTCTTCACCAGTCATTCTTCATCTTGTTTACCTGATCCTGTCCTCTCTCTTAACATGCATGTAAACAGAAGTTGGAAAAATGAATTCGCCTACTCTCTTACCATCACCTTCTCAGGAAGATTTGAGAACCAAACTTATTTACTGTCTACTGTCTCCATTCCTCTTGAAAGAAAGAATATAATCTTTCAAAATTAATGAATTCTTTTTTGTGAATTACCTGGGCCCTAAGGTGGAATAGGAAAATGTCAATTGGGTTTAAACATGATAATGCTGAACATTTCTGAAGGGCCTGGCCAGAATGAGGTTACTAGGAAAAGCACTGTTTTCTCAATATGGGACACAGTTGGCAAGGTTGACTCTAAGGAAATTTCAAGTTTAGATTTTCAAGATTTACTTCCTTCTTGGTGACCCCTGGTGAACACCAGTCCATAGCTCTCTCTGGTGGGGAAATTGTACTGGAGGAACTGAAATGGAACTGGAGGAACCAAATCATCATTGCTCATGACAGAAAGGCCATTCTCCTCTAGAACTCATCTGGCTGAAACATTAAGTGCTGCTCAAGCTTTCTAGATACCAGAAGAGATAAGGGGAAACCTCAAATGGGTGGGAGTACCAAAGAGAATGAATAGGGTGAAGTTTGAAGAAAAAGAGGTATATTTAGTCAACATGAGACAAAATTCTGCATAGGTATGAGTGTAGAAATGCCTTCTCACCTAAGTTAATATTAATAATAAATTAGCTAACTTATTACAAGTTCTAAGTTCTCTACATGAACTAAGTCATTTAATCCTTACAAAAAACTAGTGAAGTAGGAAAAATGATCTTCATTTAATAGATTAAGAAACTGAGGCACGGAGAGTTTAAGTCACTTATCCAAGGTCATAGGGCTGCTTTGAACTCAAATAGCTCAGCTCCGAGCCTTTGCAAATCACTATGCTATGCTCTCTACTAAACCATTCTCCCTGTGTTCTTAACTCTTCTGAGCTGGCTTGCTCTTAAGTAACATCTTTATATAAAAGAATAGCAAATAATGATGGCATATTCAATATGTACCAGGTTTTAATTAGGTGCTTTACATATTTTAGTTATTTCATCTTCACAACACCTTGTGAAATGAATCCATTATTATTCATACTGTACAGATGATTACTTGTTCAATATCACATAGTAAGTAAATGTCAGAGCCAGAATTTGAACCCTGTGTGGCCTCAGAGTTTGTCATTCTGCTTTTGTTTTCCAGAGTCTGGTGCACGGGTCTGGGGAAACAAGATAGAGCTCCAGGGGGGCTGGAAAAGTAAGAGAACTGGAGGGGCTCTCATGGTATCTGTGACATGGAATCTTCCATTGGTTGTTGGTAGCTGCAGGGAGGTCTAGGACAGATAAGGTAGCAGAGAAGGCCCTCCGAGAGAGGCAATCACCACTTGCACGTTCTCAAAGGAAAACATGAGGAAAGAGAAAACCTTGGCAAGACCTGACTTATGGGCAGTTATGATACAACATAATAAATGCTTTAATGTAGGTCATAAAAAATTGTTAGGAAGACTGCAGAGAGGGATACTATAAAGGCAATATATAATAAAATAAAGTGCAGTGAAAGACAGGAGAAAGACTTGCTTCAGCTAGGACATTCCAGGCAGAGAAGATGGTCTTTGGACTAAGAATCAAGTGATGACTATATATTTTAAGAGTGGGTCAAGTCAGGCAAGAGGCAGAGATAATCCAGGCTGAGGAAATAGCATGAGCATGGTCACAGAGATGCAAGAAAGCCTGACTCCTTCCAAGACTGCCGGGAAGACAGCATGGCTGGGGTACTGAGTATACGGGTAGTAGCACGAAATGAGGTAGCAATGGTAGGCAGGAGCTAGATTAAAATTTTAAAATATGCTTACTGCCAAAGGTCTTAGGCTTTTCTCTCGGTGACAGGGAGTCAATGAGTTTAAATCAAGGAAATTACATGATCCAAAATGAGTTCTCAAAAAAAAAAATTCTTTGACTGCAGTACGGTGGAGAGGGAAATTGCAAGCAGAAAAACCATTTAGAAAGATAGCAATAGTCCAAGCAAGATACATTTGCAAACTGAACTAAAACAGTGAGAATAAACAGAGACTAATTTGGAATAAATTTTAAGATTTACCAGAAGAATTCATCAATTCAACAAATATTTAATAATCACATGTTTTGAGCTAGGCAAAATGCTAGGCATTTTAAGATTAATAAAACATGGTTTAATAAGACTCTATCATCAGGATGCTTATATTCTTAAGAATTTAGTGACAAAATAGATGCAAGGAGGAATGGAACCTTGCTCCAGTGTTTCAGCTCTCTTCTTTAACTATGTCTTTATAAGTTAGATTTAGTCTGACCTGCTAACTTTTGTCCAACTTTGACACCATTAAGCAACATTTGGGTATCTTGACAATTATATTCATTTTTATTCTAATACCACTATTTATTCTATTCTAATGACACTCCCTAACATCTTACCATTTATGCACAATAAATACCACCTTATCTTTTAATTATTTTCTTAGCAAGGATATAATCTCACTAATCTCTGATACTACGTAATAATGGTGCAACATGAGCTATTCTGCTATGCTTTTAATGATTGAAAATGTTCAAGATAAAACCTCTCCTAATGAGTTTACAACCAAAAAATGGTACTAAGCATTTGAAAAGAATTAGTTGATTTTTGTATCAAAATAGTTTTTAATCTCACAGATTCTACTCAGTTCATTAGGTGTGGTTGCAGACTGAGCCAATCCCTTTTCTGAAAATTCTGTGAATTTGGTCATTAGGTAACTAGGTGGTTCTTAATCGGAGGGAATTATACCCTCCCCCCAGCGGACATTTGGCAATGTTTGGAGACATTTTTGGTTGTCACAGTGGGGGGTGGGAGGATGCTACTAGGATATAAAGTGGCTAGAGGCCAGTGGAGCTGCCAAACATCCTCTAATGCACAGGACATTCCCCACAAAAAAGAATAAGCTGGCCAAAAATGTTAATAGTGCCAAAGCTGAGAAACTCTGAGGCATCCTCAGCTCGTCTGACTACAAAATGATGATTCCTCTAGCCACTGCTTCACTTAAGTGTAGCCAGAAGAAATGCTCTTCTTGACTGAAGCTCACAAGATAACCACAGAACACTTACTACCAGTGTGCTCTCCTATAACACCAACGTAAAATGTCCTACTTATATTATGCTTCAAAGGAAGCCTCTCATTTCTCCTGCTACAATTCACCTGCAAAGAATCACTCATCTCTCTGAACAACTTACATCAGGCCAAAGAAGTGGTGGGTTTACTTGGCTAGAATGCTGGAAGGGGCCCAATGAAGCATGCGTATCAGTAAAAATCATGCTTGTCCAGAAAATTCTCAGTGTCCCTCCATTACTCAAAACACCAGAGAAAATCATTGGAACAAATTTAGTTGTCTGGCTGTCCAATCCTTTCCCTCTTTTTAACCTGGCAATGGTTATTCTCTACTAACTACAGGTTGCACTATTATTAAAATATTTTATATACTCCATTAATAAGCCATCAGAATAAAATTTTAGCTGGGATTTAATTAAGGAAAGAGTTGTAAATTAGCCATAGTATTAGCTTGATAACTCTTGAAAGACCACAGACAAGTTCATCAATACATGCGTACATACATACATAAATAGTTGTCATTAATTACTTTATTACTCCCTAATTCTTTAACTTTCTCTTTTGACTATGCAAGCCAAAAATAAAGATCTGAATGTTTCAATGCCATATAAAAACATATTTTAATTCTTCATCTTTATCATCTTTTCCTTAAATAGAAACAATGAAATGTTGGATACATCTCAGTACACTGTAAATACAAATCATTCCACAGGCTCGATAAGAGAAACATCCCTAGGCTTTTGTACAAGTTAAGGTAACATATTATATATACTAATTTTACTTCCAAGGTCAAATAGGTGCAGTTACAAATGTACCAAGTCAAATGTGTACCTTATAAACATGTCAGTTACAGTACGGTTGAGAAATTAACTCTGGTTGATCCAAATATCTACTCAGCTAAAAGAAAAAAATCATTTGTTTTCACTGTTATTGAGAAATATTTAGAAAGATTTTCATACCCCCCTTTTTTTTTTTTGCCAGTGATTTCTGCAAAGTGAACATCTCTGAATCCCTCTGATTTAATCCCTTGGAATCCCTGCAGTACCTAAGGATCACTGGGCTCGAGGCGCACCAGTTCCCATCCTATTAGCCAGCAGAAATGGGAGACAACAAGGTAGGGCTGAATCTGTAGAGAGATCAGTGCAAACTGATAAGTTGAACTTGCAAATGAATTCTTAATATTTTGTTTTATTTTTATTACTCCCTTTTCATATAAAAAGATCAACTAGAGCCTTATCTGTCTTTATTTGAGGGTCCTAGTTGTCGTTTTAATTCATAATATGCTTTTAAAAACTTCAGCTGAGAAAGGCAGCTTGATGTTTTGCTCCACATAAGCTTGTTTTGAAGAGTGATGCTATTTTTACTTTTTAATAGCTCCCAGTGGTTCAGAGTGTGCCAAGACCTGTCAGTGCCCCAAAGGGCAGGATCTCAGTCAGCACCTAGATTCAAAATGATTGGAAGGCATGAAGAGTGATTCTAAATGTTGGTGGGTTCATTTGAATCATCTGGAGATACTTCATAACCAAAGCTAGTTACAAAGGAAGCTGCAAAGTGAAATTTCATTCTGGGTGGCCATGTGACCAGTTAAAATTGGAGGTTCCATTCCTTTGAGAAAAAGGGAGTCTATTAGGCTACAACTCTGTGGTTTCGATTCAACAAGTCATGTGTGGGAGCTGGGTACATGTGTTTTGAAAAAAATCTCCTCCATGTATCTCTGACATAAACCCCTACTCCAGGTGTTTAACAACTATCTTAAAAAGAAAAGCTTATCTGGGTTTGCTATGTAACACTTAGTCCATTTTGTCCATATACATATTGATAAAATTGAGTTTAAAATTTTTTTAATGAAATTACGTATGTCTGAGGAATTCAAAAAATTAATTTCCTGCCTATGTTAATTCATATTTAACCTAAGTTGCAAATGATTACATGACTTCTCTGTAAAAAAGGTGGAATAGGGGTCCTGGAGAGACGTCCTAGTGATTTTCTAGAAAATAAGCCTTGGAATTTATTTAAACATGCCGGAACCTATAAAATATACTTTTTCTTCATCTGAGATATTTTCTCGGTCTTATGCAAAGTTCACTTAAAGGAGAGTGCTGGAATGCTGGCCATGGTCTATTGGCTATGCTACCTCAATTGCACAAAACATTTCATATCTATAGGAGATATCAATAGGATGTTTATTAAAGAAATACTATTTCTTTTTAATATTTTTATAATAAATTTACTTTAATGGGATATTGTTTCCCATAAATATATAAAATCTAAATAGTCTTTCTAGCTGAAGAGCTAGAAAGCCACTAAATCACAGAGTTACAGAGTCCCATGAAGGTTTCTGTAGAATATGCATTAATATATATGTCTGAATCTGCTTGGGCTCTCCCCAGAGTGTTCTGGAGACTCCAGGAAGACTTTAATGTTTGTTCAGTTTCTCGTTAAATGGTAGATCTCCCAAGGAAAAGTGTCTATATGGTGAATGTTGAAGATGCTAGATGCAACTGTTGCACGGCTAATTTGCTTTTTGGAAAAAAGCAAATAAACTACAATTTTCAGATCATTTACAAGCTTAAAAAGAGTGTAAATTTTAAACAAATTAAAAGTAATATTTAAGAAACGTAAAACAATATTTTTGCAACGTCCAACTACTTTCTATGACGAATTCCTATTACCAATTAGGAATTGCTGTAGGTTTATTATACATAGATAATATCAGTATAGAGTTAAGTTTTAAGTATCACAAACAAAAAGTGATAGTAGTATAAAAAATAATTTATTTTTCTTTCATGAAAAAGTCTGGATACAGGCAGTTGAGTTTTGCTCCATAAAGTTCTGAGAGATTTAGGCTCTTTCTATCTTTTTTCCCCAAAATTTATTGAGGTATAGTTGACAATTAAAATAGTATATTTTTAAAGTGTACAACTTGATGATATGATGTATGTATACATTGTGAAATATTCACCACAAGCAAGCTAATTAACATATCCATTGCCTCATATAGTTACCTTTGTGTGTGTGTGTGTGGTTAGAACACTTAAGATCTATACTCCATCATTCTTTTTTTTTTTTTATAATTTTATTTATTTATTTATTTCTCGCCCCAAAGCCCCAGTAGATAGCTATATGTCATAGCTGCACATCCTTCCAGCTGCTGTATGTGGGACGCGGCCCCAGCACGGCCGGAGAAGCGGTGTGCCAGTGCGCGCCCAGGATCCGAACCTGGGCCGCCAGCAACCGAACGCGTGCACCCAACCGCCAAGCCACGGGCCGGCCCACTCTCCTTCATTCTTGTTTCTTCATTAGATGGTCTCCATTTGCAAGACCACTCAAGATCCAAGAGGTTCTCTCCTTCTGCAGACATCATGTAAGCAGTAAGGGGAACAAGACAAACAGGGCTGGAAATGACAGAGGTAGAAACAGCTGTCTCTCAGAAAGATTTAGGAAAATAGCCACATGTCACTTTTGCTTACAATACATTGGCCATATTTTTGCTTAAGCTAGCTATAAGGAAGCTACCAAGTGAAGTCTTTATTCTGGATAGCCATGTGACCAGCTAAAATTATAGGGTTTCATCCCTTTGAGAAAAAGGGAGAATAGGTTTTGGGGAAAAACTAGCAGTCTCTGACATGGGATATCATGATAGATGGATGATAGATCTTCAAAAAGCTTCAGTAGTAATGTTCATCTACTAACCCAGTAACCCTTACTACTTTAGAGGCCTGAAGTAGTATGTGTAATGAGATAAAGTCTACAATAAAACTAGCTTATTTCATAGGCTCGTAGAATCCTAGACTTAGATCAGGCTGAAAGATCACCTAGTTTATAAAAAAAAAAAAAGCGCAAACATTCCTCACCAGTGGTGTCCTAGCATTTGCGTAAATACTTCAAGTAAAAAATTCTAATATTTTTTAGAAAGATCATTCTTCCATTGATCTCAAATACTTTAGATGCTCTTAATTTCCAATCATTCATTCGAACCCTACCCATTAACTTAATGCTAAACAAATATTTTCTTTCTTCATCAGGACAATTCTTCAAATATTAGGAAATAGCTGCTTTTCCCCCTTGAGTTTCATGCCCACAATCATGTTCCAGCCAAATAATCTGCTTTCCTTGAACACAAACTTCAGATTCTTTATCATCTAAGTACTCTCCTTCCTTTGGATTTCTGGATGCTATTAAGTTTGTTGAAGTCAACCTTAACATCTGATTCAACAATATTTATTCATCCTAAAGCACAACACATTCTTCATTTCTTCTTGCTTCCTAACTCAAGCTGAAGTTAAGCATAACAGAAAAGATCTGGCAGCTGTTCACAATTCCAATCCCCACCCACCTAGTTCCCATTGCTTAGATGGAGAGTATGTCACATGACAACAGCGTGGCTCACAATTGCTTCTACTCTTCATTTGTCCCGTCTTCTCTAGCATTAAGCCTAATGATTTTGACAAGAAATGAGTCACCTGGCTCTATTTCCATTTCTGTTGGATGTCAATTTAATATGACCATAGGGACTATTCATTAGCCTCTGAAACATCCAGGAAGAGGCAATTTCTTTGCTTTTATTTTAAATCATTTAACCTATTTTAAAATAACCTGAAAATAATATTTTAAGTAATTATGCCTAATAGCACAATTTATATATACACATTGATATACTAATATACATATATATGCATATGTGTGTATATAAGCCCTAATTCCAAAGTAGGAGAATTTGTTAATTAATCACCCTTAACAGCAAAATACCTTCCCATTAGTCAAGCCTCAGGTTAATTAATTCACCAGATGATGAGGGATATGTCCTAGTGCTTTCTTCCTAACTACTTACTATTCCATCCAGAAGACATGCTCAATATATCTCTCACCGAGCAGCCTGGTTTCTGCTTCTGTGGATGCTGAATTTTAGCACTAGATCTGACAACCGTTTTCTCGGAATAAAAGATATTGAATGTAATTTTTCTCTGACATAGACCTATTTAAAGTCGATGAGAATAGTGGGCACCATTTAGGACTGAACAAATGAACGATTTAGGGAGCAGCCACAGCCTACCATTGAGGTTAAAGTAGATTTCTTATAAATAATGGCAACCAAACATTCTAGGCAGAAAAGTCCTTATCACTGTAAGCATGACATTGCAATCAGATCCACTCAATGAAGTGAGTCACTGAAATGTTTCTTTTAGGTAATTTTTTATTTTTTCTCTGTTTTTCATGAGGAAGATTGTCCCTGAGCTAACACCTGTGCCAATCTTCCTCTATTTTGTATGTGGGAGACACCACAGCATGGCTTGATGAGCGGTGTATAGGTCTGTGCCCAGGATCCAACCTGTGAAGCCCAGGCTGCCAAAGCGGAGCACACGAATTTATACACCACTGGGCCAGCCCGTCTTTTACCTAAAGTAAAAGTAATTTTTAAGTAATAGAAATATCTGACCACGTGTCAGTAGCTCTATTTGTGCCCTTGGCTGAATGTTACTTAGCACCTCATTCCCAACTGCTTAAGGAGGATGTGGGGAAGACAGACATCACAACTTTGAACACCAACTACCAAAGCTAGCTGACACCTTGTTGCCAAACTCTAGACTCATATATCCAACTGCTTACTCAACATCTACACTTGGATATAATGGTAGTGAGAATTTTAAGATGACCCCCATGACCTTCACTCTTTCATCCTTTCCCACCCCAATGTTACTCCCATGATTATGTTCCTGTATTATAGAAAGAAAGATTATCCAAGCAAAACTAATCTAATCACAATAGATCTTTAAAAGCAGAGAAGTTTCTCAAGCTGGCAGCAGAAGAGGAAGGCAGCTGGGGAAGTCAGAGAGATTTGAGGCAAGAGAAGGAATTGATGGAACATTACTGTCTTTGAAGACAGGGGGAACAAGAACAGTGACTAGAGAGTGACCCCTCTGGTAATAGCTAGCAAAGAAAGAGGGACCTCAGTCCTACAATCACAGGTACTGAATTTTGCCTACAATCTGAATGAGCCTGAATGAAGAACCGTATTCTGTTCTCTCCCAGAGCCTGCAGATAAAAGCCAGTTTGAATGAAGTCTTGATTTTGGCCTTGCGAAACCCGAAGCAGAGAACCCATCTGGACTTCTGACCTAGAGAAATGTGAGCTAATAACGGGGCGTTATTTTAAGCTGCTAAGTTTGTGGTAATTTGTCATGCATCCATAGACAACTAATACAGAAGTCTAATAAGTATCTCAAACTCAGTCTGTTGGAGAAACAACTTCTGGTCTTTCCTCCCAGTCATGTTTCTGCACCTTTTTCCTTTTGTTTAACCACAACTTCATTTTTCCAGTTTTTCAAGTTAAAAAAACTGGAGTCAATTTCATATTCTTTCTTTCTCTCAAATCCATGTATGAAATCCATGAATAGATGTCTATAAAATATCCAGAATTTAATCAGTTCTCACTCCTTTCACTACTTCCACACTGGTCTGAGCCACTAGCATCTCTCATCTTTGATTGCAAGAGTCAACTAACAGGTCTTTCTACCTCAACCCTACCGCACCTCCTTCCTACACATTTTGTCAACACAGTACACAGAATAATCTTTTAAAAACTTAACTCATATCACATCTTTTCTCAATATTCTGCATCATCTCCCCATTTAACTCAGGATAAAATCAAAGCCAGATCTTTCATGATCTGTCTTTCCTCCATCCAATTTGACCTTATCTTTTCCTATTCTCTCCTTTACTCACTCTGCTCCAGTTATACTGGCTTCCTGAACATGTAAAGAATCTGGACACGTTTACCCTAGAGAGTTTGTCCTAATGGCCCCTTTATCTCTGACTTTAGCTTCATCACATCCCTTGCTTGCTTTTGGTCAGATTCCACCTTCTCAATGACACCTGCCCTGACCACCAGGTAGCATGATCCCTCCCCTCACTCCTAGCACTCCAGATCCCCCTTATCCTGCTCAGACTTCTTTTTTCATTTTTCTATACATTTATTAATTTTCAACATCTGATTTACTTTACTTCTTTATTGTGTTTTATATTTATTTCCCATATCCCCCCAAATAGAATATAAGCTTCTTGAGAACAGGCATGTTTGTTAGTTTTGTTCATTGATGTAGGTGTCTAAAACACCTGAATATTTACCCAACACACAGAAAGAGCTCAGTAAATATTTGTTGAACAAATGAATGAAGTACAAGTACTTTGGGACACTGATTAAAGGAGAACACCACCTACAGATCTGAGGCTCGAGGTTGACCCTGGCAGAGGCATGTTCAAAGGGACACTGATAATGATAGAGAAACTAGAGTTACCTTGAGCACATTAATCTAGCCATAAACCTAATTTAAACAACACTAACAAAGTTTGATACCGCATCTATTTTTGGGTATTTGCATGATAGTGATAGAAAGAATATGGAATCCTGGCTCTACTACTCCAGCAGGGGGACCCTGGTTAAGTTATTTAATCACTCTGTGTCTCATATTCCTCATCTTTAAAATAGAGATAACAATATATGTCCCATGGGATTATTTTGAAGTTAAATGAGATAAATTAAAAGTGTCAGGCAGACAGTATATACAGTAAGAATATTAGACTTCTTTCCTTCTGTGCATTCTTTAACTTCAGATGGTTGAACAATTACCACAGGGTTGAATCCATCTTAGTGATACCTTCTGAAGTGAGATGTCCATGTCATTTACTTGGGGACCTTATTCAAATACTCTCTCTCATCCTGATTCTAGAATGGGGCTCAGAATAAGGTTCTGAGAGACATAATTTAGAAATCTCACCTCTAACACCAGTCTCTTAATTTGGAGCCTCAAGCTCCCATACTTGATCCAAACTCATACTACATATCTGGCTCTGATCTCCATTACTTCTCTCCCTCTCCTTTGTCCCTCTCCCCTTTTTCTTCCTCCACCCCTGCACAATCCTTCTAACTCATCTTTGTAATTCCTGCAGAACCTGGAACAGGATTTTGCACAGAGTATTGTCACTGTATTTTGCTAAACAATTAAATAACTTAGAGAGTGACCCAAGCTTATAGTTCTTCCATGATGGCATAACTTGGAGAAGACTCTATTATCTCAGGGATCTCATTTTTATGTTTCAGGCCTGGGATTAATGAGGATTTTCCCAGGCAGCACTAACTCCAGGCCCTGATGGCATCCATCTGGGGTGAGCACTTTAGGTACATCTTAAACCACGTCTGCTCTGTGTGAATAAAGTCAGACAATCCATGTGACCACCCATGCCCTTTGTACCTGCTCTTCTTTTATGGCTGTTATCCTTTAAAAAAATATATGTTACAGTATCTAGAAAGAAAGTAGAGCACTAGATAGAAACACAATTTCTCTTAGCACACTCCTTCACTTGCTTATGTTTTTCTCAAAATGTTCTTTTGGGAATTAAATACATTTTTAATGTTTGTCTCAAGTGGGATATTTTTTGAAGGTAAGAAATAAGCTTTCTTTTTTCCAAAGTACTTTGATCTTTTTTTTTTTAAATACAATTCCTAAAGCTGAAGTTATAAACATCATTTTCCTCCCTGGAAAAAGATAATTAGGCACCATTTTAAAAAGAGATTTTTAAAGGAGATATTTAAGCACAAGTATGCAATAAGTGACATATCTTGACACATGGGTATAGTTCTAGGCATATGGAACTCTGTTACAGCATAATTTTACAATGAGGAATTTCCACATGACAAAAATTAACATTTGGGTGTTCCAATAGTGTCTCTTAGAGGTCACCAGGGAGATGGAGTGTTCTAGTACAAGCATGGCATAGCAGTGGGAGGCATTTTTAAAAAGAGGATTTAGGATGGGCAGCGTCCCCAAGTAGGTACATTAACCGCTCCTCTTACAGATGATGAAATCCAGTTTCAGAGAGGCAAAGTGACTTGTTCTCAAAAAGTACATGGGTGTTTGCAGCCTTAATTTCCTCATCTGTAAAAGGAGAGTTGTATTTTCTCCACAGCATTAGGAAACACGGTTTGGATTCTTACACCTAAGACCCTCTTATCTACCATCCCACATGCCCAGTATGTTAGGTAATTGCCTCTGCGAACTGACTGAAGGGCTCAAGGAGATACACCACAGAATGACTTATTCTGGTGCCTCAAATTCTGCTATAGGAGACATATTCCTTAATGTTTCACATTTCTTCACACACATCTGCCTCATTTATTATTATTATTAAAGTTTTTTTTCAAGCAGTTTTAGGTTTACAACCAAATTGAGAGACAGGTACAGATATTTCCTATATACCCCCTGCCCCACACATGCATAGCCTCCCCCATTATCCACATCCCCCATCAGAGCGGTACATTTGTTACAATCATGAACCTACACTGACACATCATAATCACCCAAAGTCCATAGTTTACATTAGACTTCACACTTGCTCTTGTACATTAAGGGTTTGGATAAACATATAATGATGGATACATCATTATAGTATCATACAGATCATTTTCACTGCCCTAAAAATCCTCTGTGCTCCACCTATTCATCCCTCCTTGCCCCCAATCCCTGGCAACCACCTTTTTACAGTCCCTATAGTTTTGCCTTTTCCAGAATGTCTTATAGTTGAAATCATACAATATGTAACCCGGACTCTCTTTTTTAATGAACCAGGTATGATGTAAGTAAATAAAAATAATGTGGCAATTGTGTTTTTAGTGATATGTAGTTAATTAATGAGATATTAATGTAACTGTAGTGTTTAAAGTTGTTTTTTAACTTTCTCTCTTTCCCTGTCACTTCTATTCCTTCAAGCCACCCATTCACCTAGTTTTAAGACACTGAATCTGTAAAGTGACTTTCAAGTAAGTAGGCAAACATTCAGGAGGTTAGGCACTGGCACTGTGTGTAATTCCTCAAAGGATGGCCTTATTCCAGCATTAATGGGTCACAGTCCCATAGTTACACAGAAAATACTTCTGCAATGCTAACTCTATTCCAGTAATCATGTAGGCCCTGAGGCAGGATAGAAAGGTAAATAGAGGAATATTAGAAGTGTTTTAACAGACATATAAATAAAATGCCAGGGGAGAAAGAGGAAGGTGAGATTAATCCTTATTGCTGGGGCTGGAAAGAACCAAAGGGCTTTAACTAAGAAAGTGGTGCTGAAACAGGTCCTCTGAGGGTAGACAGAATTCTAATTTGATGTAATGGAGGAAGGGAAGCGGGAATTAACTAAGCAAAGGCATAGAGATGGTATGTTACATTCCTGTGGCTGCCATAACAAATTACCCACAAATTTGGCACTTAAAGAAATAGAAATTTATTCTCCCACAGTTCTGGAGGCCAGGAGTCTGAAATCAAGGTGCCAGCAGGTCAGGGCCATGCTCTCTCTGGAGGCTCTAGGGGAGAATCCTTCCTTGCCTCTTTCAGCTGCTGGTGGCTGTTGGAATTTCTTGGATTCCTTGGCTTGTGGCCATATCACTCAAATCTCTGCCTCCATTGCCACATTATTTTTTCCTCTGTGTGTCTATTCTCATTATATCTCTCTTAACGACACTTGTCATTAAATGTGGTGCCCACTGGGATAGTCCAGGATGATCTCATCTCAAGATCTTTAATTTAATTACATCTGCCAAGACCCTTTTCCCAAATAAGGTGGCATTCATAAGGTTCCATAGATTTGAGGTGGACGTATTTTGGGGGAGCATTTTTCAGCCTACCATTGATGGGACTGTGCTTTATGAATGGCTGTGTGACTGTGTTTATGTTGGAGGTTGCAGGCAGGAGTTGGCTCAAGGCCAGTAGGGGTAAGACATTCCTTGAAAGACCTTTGGAGTCCAGTATTACACTAATATCCCTTACTTTGATCCTGTTTTGAAAATCACTACATTTTTAAGCTAAAGAAGTATGGTTATTATAGAATCTCAACACTTTATTATTATTATTTTAATGAGGTAAAAGGCTCAGGAAGGTTGGATAATTCAGTCAAAATCACATCAGCAATTAAGGGCAACATAAGTGGCAAATTTAAAATTCCAATACAAGTCATTCAACTTCTAATGTCTTCTAGATGTGAACTTTTCAACTGTATTTTCTCT
This sequence comes from Diceros bicornis minor, assembly GCF_020826845.1. Classification (NCBI taxonomy): domain Eukaryota; kingdom Metazoa; phylum Chordata; class Mammalia; order Perissodactyla; family Rhinocerotidae; genus Diceros; species Diceros bicornis. The sequence continues at coordinate 16,170,367 of NC_080766.1, forward strand.
TTTCCCTCAAATTATTGAAGATATACAAATCACACACACACACACACACACACACACACAGAATTCAAACATGGTGGTGTATACATTAGGTTCATCAATGAGTCCTTATAGGTCGAGTCATAAAGAATATTCTTTTATAACTCCACCTTGCAGTAGAGGACTTTCAGCTGTGGAAAACATAGATGTACATCTACCATGTTATTTATGACTACACACTATAATTCCTTGTTTGCATATCTGCTTCAGAGAAATTAAAACTTCCTGAGGGCAGAGACTATACACCAACAGTAACAAGCTTTGCCTCCATATCCACACCCCTTTTAAGACAGCCTAGACCTGGTGGCTGTTAGAATCATGTGTGATTAACGTGCCCCCCTCCAAATCCCCACTGATTGGATCAGGGAAAGACAAGGGAAATTAATCTATGGATTGAGACACACTTTCTTTAAAATCAATTTAAATTAAGAACATTAGAATCTGAGTTATTGCGTCTGTGTGATGTTATTGGTGGAGTCCATGAGTCAAAGTCAATGAATTCTTGCTTTGAGATCCTCTGGGCTGCCCAAGAATCCTTCCTAAGTGCTTCTTTACCTGAGCAAGTAACCTAAACTTGATCTTATGAACAGAACATCCCCCACGTGCTGAATGAAAATGTCCCGTCTGGATTAACGGCCTCCTGAATTCCACCTCTGACCTTTGGCAAGAGAGAAGTTTAGGAAATGTTATCTGCCTATAAATAATGGGTCTTAGGGGCACCATCACTCATTTGGGAACAGAGCAAAAACCACTCTTCATAAAGACAGTTTTTCACCTTTAGGTTAACCTTCACTGAAGCACCAAATTCACAATCAGGGTGCAAATGCTTTTGTCCAGATCCACCTGACCATTGGCTATTACCTGCCAGGCTAATAAAAGTATTTCTAATTCTGTGTACATTTTATAGACAAATATTCCACCTGCCACAATATGCCACTTTTGAAAAGCAAAACAGATTCTATCTCTGCAATTTCTGTGCAATATGGTGAAGCATCACAGCCTCATGTGTTAGAACAGGCACTTGGAATTACTGACTCCAGTGTGCAAAAGGAAAGTATAAAAATCAGAAAAAAGCATCAGAGGAAATGACCTAAGTGGGAAGTGACATCTAGCTAAAAACTGGACAATGGCTACTTGGGACCATTTAAAGTGAGTAAAGCCATTGCCCCAGTGACGGCCCTCTTCAAGCTACTCCATCAAACAGATCCATCCGATCAATACAACTGTCTTATAGTCTACCCAACACCACCCGGTACTCTGCCTGAAGCAGAGAAAATAATGTTCACCAAATATTTCATTTGTTCCCTACATTTCCTAGGCCTTTGGAAGTTGAGTGGAGCCAAATGACTAGACATGGCCAATGAAATGTGAGCTAAAGTGACATCTATCGATTCTGGACTGAGCAGTCAAATGCAGGGAATTTTCCACTCTTTTCTCCTGCCACAGGAAAGCAGAGGCCTAGTGTTTCAGAGAGTATGGCTACAGGGTGGTGGAGCTTCAGCCATATTGGATCCCTCTGTGATTTACAAAGCAGAGCCATCTGCACCCCCATGCTCATCCCTCACCTGTGCACCATAAGCAAGAAATAAACTTTTGTTTTGAGCTACTGAGATTTTGAGGGCTTTTCTCCTAAACTATCTTGAGTTGTATATGTGAAAGAAGAGCCGGGTCATGGTTAAAAAAAAAAAAAAAAAAACTAGGAGTAATAGAAAGAATATGGGCTCAAAAGAAAATACGTGTTCTTGACCTTGCAAATCCAAGGAACCTAACCCTACCAAAGCTTGGAAACGTGATCCTGGGCCTCTAGAAGTGTTTCCTCTAGTCGTGGCCATTGTAGCAGGTCCACTCTGGCAAATGTTCACATGTCCAGAGCTCACAAAAGCAACAACTGCTAGTTAATGATCCTCTAGCCAATCACTCAGAGTCAATCAGAACAGCCACCTCTGCTCACCCTTTTCTGCCCATCCCTGTCTGATTTTAACATGCTTTTAAGCTCTTTTTCATCTTTTTGGATTCAAAACCCCATTTCTGCACAGCAATCTGATTTGTTGCCTCTATTCCGTCTTGCACATAACACCTTTTCTGACTCACCTCCTGGCATATGGGCCTGCAGAGTTTCTGGTTCAATCTGGCCCCCTTGGCCTCTGGTGTCATTTCTGCCTAGCAAGGGAAGGGCTCCCTGCCTACGCTTCTCAGTCATTTGAGGGATTAGATTCAGTTACTTGATGAAAATGTTTGATTTTTCTGAACATTTATTTTGCCCTTTAGAAGGGCACCCTTCCTACTTCCCATAACACATGCTAACAGACAAGAAGCCAGCTTGACTACTGAGACCTTTTGGGTCTCCCTGTAGTCTAACTTGTATGTTATTGCTATTCCTGAGTGCCTGCAGTTTAATACCCTTGCACAGTTTCCTTTTCTCTGGTGAGAGAACTATAATACCTCAGGGTTTTTTTCCTTCATTTAAAAAAATAGTTTTATAACCTAAAGATGCCTTTTAAAAATTGAGTGTCATAACAAATCCCAAACAAATATTATCTGGGAAAAAAAAAATTTGAGCACTTTCTGACATATGACATTTGGAAATCTCATCTTCTAAAAATCATTAAATAGTGTTGCTATTCATCATGGTTATAGGTAACAAGGTAGGGTATCAGATCACTACAATGATGTACTGAAATAAAAACATGATGTTAAGCTTGGTATGAAAATGAAAAAAAAAAAAGAAAGAAATTGAGGGAATTATATGCCCTATTATACCTTAAAATAATTAAAAATTATCTCCCTCTCTCCAGTTTGAATTTCTCCAAATTGCACAAAGGGCTTTTTCTTTCCTATTTAGAAAGTATAATTGATTAGTCATTCCTGATGCTTTCGTTTTAAACTCGATGCTCAGATCATTCATTTGGATGAAGCACTTTATCCATGTTGTCTGTGGCCCTGATGACCCTCACAGGTCCTTGTCAAAGGGCAGGGGGAAGTGGGAGGGGGGAATATGTGCAACAAAGAGCCTACGTGCTTTAAGGGCAAAGGTTGCACCTTATACATTTGTTTTTTATCATGTTTGACAGAATACTCCCCCATTATAGCCTCTTAGTAAACACTTAATTGAGACGTTTCTCTAATAGTGATGGGTAAAGACATGTAGACCCTTTCCTGATGGTTGACATCAGCAATTCAGGTAGGTGGTGGAGGCAGCCACCTTCCTGAGTTGATTCGTGGTGCTGACAACATCAACTGTCTACTAAGTTGCTACCTACTTGTTTCCTGATAATTTCAACTAACATATTTAACTGGACTGTTTTTTAGAGCACACCAATTAAAAAATCTGAATGCACTGTTTTCTGATGGTTCTAAATTTGGATAATGAGGAAGGAAGAGAGAGAAATGTAGAAAGAAACTTATCTCCTGTGGTTTAGAAACTTTTTAATAAATTATTATTATTATTTTTGGCAGAAGAACCATTTTCAAACAGCAACAGCTAACTTTGAAGTATTTTTGTTGTGGCAGGGACTGTTCTAATTGCTTTTTATATATTAACTCATTTAATCCCCACAATCTAAGAGGTAGATGTTATTATTATTCCATTTTACATATGAAAAAAAAAAAACAGCACAACCAGCTAATTAATAGTGTGGTGGAATTTGACTCCAGCCAACATGGTTCTGGTCATCTTAGCTACTATGTTATACTGCATCACACGTGGAACATATATATAAAAAGGCAGAATTTCGCTGGTCGAAGTAGAAGATCTCAGGCCCAGAGCTTTGTGTGTTCTCTCTGTGGTAGAAGTTTCAAACTTAGTAGATCAGGGTTTGATAACCTGCTCTAGACCAACCATTGGGCTTCCCAGGGACAAGTAGCATTGCAGAGGGATGTGAGCAGCCAATGGGCAATGTCAAAAATTTAGAATACTGGGCCCTTCAATCAGAGGAAGAAATCCAAGAATAACTTAGAATAACTTTCAGTATTTTCCTAGAGCATGCTACATCAATAAGTTCCTCCTTATTTTAATTAGTCATCTGACACTTTTATGTTTCTTTGATCAAGCTTCATTTTCAAAAAATTGTTTAGTCTTGAAATAATTCTTCCACATCTCATAAAGACTAGATGTCTATATTACTAGGGCAAATGAGGAAATCAAATTTTAAGACACATTTTTTATACTTAGATAAGATAATCTCACTTTAAAGTAAATGATAAAAAGTATTTTTTAAAACTGCTTGATAGAGCACTTTTCCTCAAAAGATAAGCCTGGAAATCTTTCTTTTCTTTATTTTTTCTTATAACCTCAATGGAAAGTGAAATACCTTAAAAGTATACCTACCTTCATATTCTCTCCTTCTTTCTGAAACGATCTAATTGTGTATAAGAAAATAGTAATAGTAACGTTACATAGCACTTACCATGAGCCAAACACTCTTCTAAGTGCAGATATATATTTAACTTTATTTAATTCTCACAGCAACCTTATGAGGTACATTGTTTGATCACCCTTATTTTATAGATGAAGAAACTGAAATATAAAAATGTTGAGATAAAAGATCTGGGATTCAAAAACAGGCAGTGTGGTTTTAGAGAACACACATTTAACCACCACACAATGCCACCTCTCAACAAGTAAACCACCAAGAAAAGAATAATCAATTAATAGTGACAGCAGTGCATTGGAAATATGTCTTGTGAGTTCTCTCACACCATAGAGATAAGGGCCTCCTCAGTGCCCAGTCTCAACCTGTCCAAAACTGAATTAATCATCTTCTCTCCAAAGCTTCCTTTTTTATGTTATATTCCTTTGTATCAGTCAGGATAGACTACGTTATGGCACAGTAACAAATGATTCTGATAGCTCAGTGGCTTAGAGGAAGAAAGGTATATTTTTGGCCAGTGAGGGCTTTGTTGAGTATCCTCTTGATTCTGGGATCCAGGTGGGTGAAGCAACATCCATTGGAACATTGTCAGCCTCATGGCAGAAGGGGAAAAAAAATATTGTGAACCAAGTGCCTGCTCTTAAAGCTTTCTCCTTGCAGAGAAGTATACACTCCTTGTCACATTTCATTACCAAAGAAGTCACATGGCCACAAGAGAATCAACAGGCCAGGGACATAAAATTACTGCAGAGAAAGGAATGGATTTTAGTAAGCAGCAATACATTCAACTAAAGTCTCCACGTTAATTTATGAGCATCATCACTCCATAAGCTAGAAACCTGGAATTTATTCCTAAATTATATTTCTTCAACAACTTCCATAAGCAAACAACACTCAAAACATATATAGTCCTCATTCTAAACATTTCTCTCAACCATTCACTCACCTCCATTCCCAGTGCTCTCTATCAGATCCCAAAATCTTTCTCCCACACTTGGCAATAGCTTCCTAATAGGTTTCTCATCCTCTGTTCAGCCCCATCCCCTTTTGGTCATCATCCATACTGTCACTAAATTGATAGTGATAAATTAAAATATAATATAAATATATTTTTATGATGTAATATATTTAATATAAATTAAAATACAGTAATTTTCCTCCCCAATTACAATTCTTTAATGATTTTCCATCTTCTACAGAAGCGATATAAAAAAGCATCCCTCTGCCAAGACTGTTCTTATACCACCTCCTCAATCCCCAACGAGAATTATGCACTAGCCCTCTATCTAACTCTTTGTAGTTCATTGAGCACACCATGACATTTCATGTTTTTGACCCTTAACTTAGGCTATTTTTTTCTATAGAGTTGCCTACATCCTGTCTCTGCCAGGCAAAAATCCATTTCGATAAATATCGTTTCTTTTGTGAAGTTTTCTCTCCTCTTCCAAGGGTTGTTCCCAACTCTGCACTACAGTGCACTCTAAATGGGAAGTGACATTAACTCTATCTGTTCATTCATTTTGTTCATTATTTCACATATATTTTTATACAATAATTATTTCTTTGCATGCCCATGACTTCTATTGACTGTGAACTATTTAAGGGAAATGTTCATGTATTATTCATTTTTGTATCTGCAGTGCCTACCACAGTGCCCAGAATATAGTAACTACTCAGTAAATCTTGAACAATTAATGAATTCTCATTAAATAGTAATGGGAGAGAATTGAGAGTCTGGGTAAAGATCATATTTTAAATCAGAGATGAATATACACAAGTACATGGAAAACATGATGGGAAGTGGGTTTAATGAGGCAGGAAATAAAAAAGTAGAGAAGATTCTGCTTAAGATATGCAAACAAGGAAAGATGAAAGAAAAGGAACTGTGGGAGAAAGGTTAAGTTCAATGCTTGATTAGATCAGAAACTAAATTGTGAGAGTCAGTAAGTTTACTTTCTAACTTTAACTACCTTATACAATATGACAATTAGTTGCTCTGTCTTTTAATAAAAGACAATCTCTTATTTTCCTGCCCTTTCTCTTAAAATTAAGTTGATACAAAGGGATGTAATATTTGAATAAAAGTGAAAATGGCCTGTTTCTCTGAAATTTTATTTTCTTCAAGTTCCTGAGGTCTTTAACATCAAAATATTGTTTAAATGTTTATAATACAAACATTTAAATGTTTGTATGTTAAATGTTAAATATTTATAATAATAAAATATATTAAATTTTCGACTTTTGGGTTTTACCTTCTCTAACTCCTGTTCTGCTGGTGATAAAGAGTTTTGATGGGTTCTTCTTCTTATAGACGCATATAAATAAAATTTTCCCTATTCAATTTAATCTGGTACCAGAGAACCACCATTGTAATTAAGTTAATGTCCTTAAATTACTTATAATTAGATGTTTGCAATCAAATAGTTTTTATACAGAAAGCAGAATAAGTGTGACCAAGAAGAGTTATAACTTAGAAAGTCTCCTAATATACTACATGTGTATAGCACTTATCCAGTGAAGGACTACTTGGATTTTTCAATAGAATTCACAAGCAGGTAATAATCAGAAGTTTTGTTCTGAACAAGGAAAGTTCTCCTTGTCGCGCAGGAGTTGAAATGATCTCTTATTAAAGTTGGTTGTTATTTTGCAGACTTGCCTCTGGACTAAAATATTATTTCTCCAAACATAATAGTGCAGAAAGCATGATGGAATGGATAGGGTTGTTGGACAAAAATGATTTCCTAAGAGCCTTTGAAAGAAGCAACAGAAAAACAAAAGGACCACTTTCAACAGTGAGATTGAATTGTGATTTGATGTGGCTAGAAAGAGTTTAAGCCCTTCAAAAAAAAAGAGAAAATCAGTTATACACCTGCAACATAACTGCGGCAGGTAAGAAAATGTGCCAGTGAGAATTCAGGGGAAATGCCAATGTGCATGATGAGATGGAAACAGATAAAGAATTAAATGAAGAAAACGGTCAGGGTCCTTCAGATCAAATTAAATTTTGAAGCTAAATTTAAAATGATCAAGAGTTTTCAGGACTGTTTTCACCCACAGGATCTGATGACCAAATTATATTTTTGAGAAAGCAATTGAAAAATTGTATAAGATCAGATCAGTGTGTTATTGCACACTGAGAGAAGCTGTGAATCAATGACTCAAGAATCCACCAACCGATAATCCTCTTGGTTACTTCATAAAATGAATGGGTTGTACCTATCAAATATACACCAAAAGAAGACAATGGGGGATGTCTTTAGCAGGTTATGATTAAGTTTATCTCAGAATTCTTTATAGCAGTGCATTTCCTGGAGTGCTCTCTGCTCTAAAGGAATGATCAGAAACGCTATCAACATCAGGAAAAGACCAGAATCTCATAAGAATAATTAAAGGTGAAAGAGGCAAATTTCTCAACAGAAAAGAATCTCTGATTCCAGAAATAGCATTAAGGATTGGTTTTATTGCCAAGGTAAAAGAATCCCAAAGGGTTTTTCTATGTTTACACACCACCTTGTTCCAAAAATGTTTGAAAGTATCTGAGTAAGATACCCCAAAATACCTACAAATTTATAAAATAAAAAACAGTGAAAGTATACAGTAAAAAGAAAATAATGGCAAGGATATAAAATCGAATCTGGAATGAAGCTAATACTATTAGAATGGTGGAGCCATTTATTTGGGTTTAAGATTTCTAACCATCAATGTAAAAAGTGGGAAATGGTCATTACAAAATTCAGGTTTCATAAAATAATTGTTGAGCAATTGCTCCGAAGAACAGGTTCTAAGACAAGAAAGGTACCTGTTCATAAGATTTTTATAAAGACGATCCTGTGTAATAAAATGAGAAAATTTCTCAACATCGTTAAAACCAATGCAATCAAGTTTCACAGGGCTGTTTCTTATTTTAACATAACCCTCAACAGAGGCTGATGGCATTGTAGGAAACTATGTTTCAGTGATAAAGAGGCCAAGAGTACATTTTAGCTTTCTGCATTTTAGCATTTCTTGAGAAATAGGTGAACTGCATATCCTCCAGGAACTCTGTCATAAATGCTGCTTCTGCCTATTAAATTTTAAACGGGAATTGGGTGACAAGGAATTCAGAAATGCACTCTTGAAAGCATCTCAAGTGTAGCTATTCTATGCTGCTAGATGGCCACAGAGCCATATATTATAAGTAAAGGCATATGTTTTAAGGCTGAGCTTATTTAGGAAAGTCAGTTGGTTTTTATTGAAATTGGGACATCAAAATGCTGCCAGGGCCTAAGAGACAACTAGAGAAAGCAAGTAATTTTTTAATATTTATATTAAACTAGAGTTTGGAGGGTAGGCTGCTGCATATGAGATTGTTAAGACAAATAATTGTTTCCTGAGATAACTCTTAAAAGGGCAAGTAACACATTCCAATGGTTCCTTAATGCACCATTAATAAAACTACTGAAAAAACAGGCTAAATATGTCTGAAGGAATTATTGCAATCTATTACCATCTCTTAACAAGGGTAAATGCTGCATGGCAGGGGCCACAACATTTTTTTTTCTTTTTTTTAATTTAAAGGGCTGTTTTAAGTTTTGTAATGGAACAACTTGGCTCAGATTTGTTTTCATAAACATGCCTCAATCAGGATTCCTTTCAATAAAATAAAACTATAAAAGCTAGACTTCCAGCTTATTATCTTCTCACCCTAAGGCTGACAGCAAAGGCGGCATTAGAAGCATAAGTATGTATGTATGTTTTCTTATTGAGATTTTTGCGAAGCATAGCATGCACTTAAACTAGAGATGTGAAATAATCTACAATGTGATTGCTCACTGTTATTGCCATGAGGCTTGAAAACTAAAATGGGATTTGATACCCAGCAAAAATTATCACTCATCAAGGCAGGCCCATTACCTAGTACTAAAAATTTAAAAAAAAAAATGTTGAAGACTTCCCATGTTGCTTTAAAAATTGTTTTAAATGAAAGTGCTAAAACATGATTTAGTCAGCAAAGAGTTTTAAAATTCCAACAGGCAAGAAAAAAACGCATAGTAACAATCATAAAAAGTAATGTAACTCTAAACCAACTACATTTACAAATGTTATACATTTATAATGACTAGTTATTTTTTAAAAGAAAATAAACAATTTCATAGCATTATTGGATCTCACATTTCACTGAATTCATCTAGGAAAATTTTGACAATTTGCTATGATTCCTAAGTGAATTAGCCAATTCAACTGTGCCCCTCTCAAAAACTGAGAATAAGAGTCTAACAATGCAACACATTATTATTTTATTTATTTTTTTTGTGAGGAAGATCGGCCCTGAGCTAACATCTGCCAATCCTCCTCTTTTCGCTGAGGAAGACCAGCCCTCAGCTAACATCCATGCTGGTCTTCCTCCACTTTATATGGGATGCCTCCACAGCATGGCCTGACAAGTGGTGCGTCAGTGCGCGCTCAGGATCAGAACTGGCGAACCCCAGGCCGCGGCGGCGGAGCGCATGCACTTTGCTTGCACCACCGGGCCAGCCCCAACAACACATTATTTTTCATTTATATCTTCATGATTGACATTTTAAATGGAAAATATATTTTCTAAAGAGTAAAAATACAGGACCATATTATTACATATTATTATAAAATACAGAACAAGTTGGCTGTACTCTTGGGAACAAAACAACTAAACAACAGTTGGAAATGCAACTATAGTTCCTGTGTAGGCAAATAGTCTCTAATCAATATGCCAAAATTACTTTTGAAGCACTTATGAAGAATTCATAACAATCTTCTTACTATAAATTCAACGCAACTAAAATGAGGATATAAAGATGTCAAGGCTATATCCATGAATCTTCACTACATAATGTAACTTTAAAGGGTTGGTCTTGAAGAGCTTTCAAACAGTCCATTCAATTAAATATTTATTGAGTGCCCTCTCGGGGCCTGGCATTAGGTGAGCTCCAGAGGAGTATAGACCAGAGAACACATAATCTTTGAATTTTTGGATCAGCCTAAGAAACAATTCTTTGTGCTAACAATCTCATACACAGCAGGAATGATCTTTTCATATTCTCCTAAGTGTGTGTGAACAATGTTCGGTTCTAAAATAAAGTATCTCTCTAAAGTGTGTCATAAAAGGGAATCATACTTTTTTGAGTTTAGAAAATTTTTGCAGAGAATATTACTTGTGTCTGCAATTTGGATACTAGGAGGAATATAGTCTGGTATATAAGAAATGTTTTATTTCCCAGCAAAGGGAAGGATTGTAAGCAAAGTCATACATAGGATAAGTTAGAACTCAGAGCAATCCTAGGCATAGTAAGTAGATCACTCTGCGTTAGTAGGAAAATAAATCTGATGTGTATAAAAGTACTGTGAAGTCTCCTGTCAAAACGTTTTTAAAACATAGTATTGACTGTTTTCTAACTCTTTAAGTTTTGTTTATTGTAAATTAGTTGGAAAAGAGATAAAAGCTTAAAGATGAAAATTAAAATTATCACTATCAAAATTTCTTTGTTATCTTTTACCTATAAATAAAACACACATATATATCCACATAGTTATAGATTGAAAACTGTGGAATCATAGTATGCATCCATGTTTAATTGCATATCAGAATTTCCCCAGATCATTAAATATCTTTTGCAAATATGCTTTTAGTGCTTTCATAGTATTCCAACAAGTGGATTGCCATAGTTCCATTGGCTATTCTCTATAGATGGATATACATGTTGATTTATTATTTTTGGTATGACAAACATTCTTGCCCAGAAATTCTCTTGGCATCATTGACTTAGGACAGATTCTAGAAGTGCAATTATGGTATCAAAAGACAAAAGTTTATTTAAGGCTTCTAGCACAAACTGTCAAACCTTTCCAGGATTGCTCTAGTATATCCTCACGCCAGCAGAATATAAGAAAACCCTTTGTACCACACCGGAATGTGTTGGAACGTGTCATTAAAGAATCTTTGCTAGACTGATAGAGGAAAATGACATCTATTTACATGTGCACTGACTTAACAGGATTTTGAGCCATACACTGAAGGAAAGAGAGACATTTTGGGAAGAACTCAAAATAAATATAATGCCTGCTGTTTTAGGTAAAAGTTGTAAAGATCTTTGAGAAACAAAACTGTTTCTGAAAAGAAATGAAAGTGATCACTTGAAACAGACTATTTGGGAGAGATATAGAAAAAGATCTGAATCCAAACTTGGAAAAGGAAGTGTCTGTAAGCTCGGGCTACCATAACAAAGTACCACAGACTAGTGGCTTAAGCAACAGAAATTTATCTCTCAGTTCTGCCAGCTGGAAAGTCCAAGATCAAGGTTCAGGCTGATTCAGTGTCTGGTGAAAGCTCCTGCCTTACAGACAGCTGCCTTCTCACTGTGTCCTCACATGATGGAGAAAGAGAAAGAGAGATCTCTTCCTCTTCCTATAAGGCCACAGTCCTATTGAGTTAGGGTCCCACCCTTATGACCTCATTTAATCTTAATTACCTCCTAAAGACCCTACCTCTAGATACAGTCATATTGGAGGATAGGGCTTCAACATATGAATTTTGAGGGGACAACATATGAATTCTGGAAGGTACTTCTCACTAAATATCAGGAAGAAAATATTTCATGACTGCCTGAATAAGCATAAACAGCAAGATTACTGCCTTCAACAGGAAATGCAGACTGCTTTTCAGTAGCATGCTCATTCGGTAACATTCTATTACATGCCAGGAAAGGAGCTTTTTGTATGTCACAAAAGCTGTGGGGATATAACATGTGGGACCCTTAAAAAATGGCACAGTAGAGTTGTGAACCAACAACTTAGAGATGCTATTTTAAATCCCAAGGTTAGATGAGATACCTAAAGCAGTAGCAGAGAGTGACAAGTCAAGGTCTGGGGTTAAGCTCTGGGGAGCTGTCACAGTCAGGCAATAACCAGATGCGTTGTTAAAATGAATCCTGAAACAATGGTCAGAAGAGAAGAGACACATTGTAGTAGGGATCAAAGCCAAGATTAAATTGCCAAATTTATAGACTTTTGTTGTCATCTTGTTTTTCTTTTTCAAATCTTCATCTATACACCTGTTCAAGCGAGAGAATAATTTTGACATGTCTATGGTAAGCATCAGTGTATTGAGTCTAAAACAGAAACCACTGACACTCTCAGGACAACATTAACTTGGTAAAGCATTATATCTTTCTTCAATAAATTGCAGGCTCTTAAACTTTGTTGTGTTTATATTTGTGGAATTCCTTATTTACTTATTATAGTAAGAAAACCCTCCTGCCTTCATACGTGTGGAAAAGCACGTCAAGCACACTGTGCTCTAGGAAGCTGAAGAATAAGTTCTTATTCTTCACCCATATAAGGCATCTATATAAGGTCATTTCTGAGACATGATAACCAATTTGATCTAAATATACCTTCCACTTTTCACCGGGTATAGTGGTGGGAAGTCTAATGCCAGAGGTGAACTAGAGACCTAATTCAATAAGGAAGTTTGAGTAAAGAATGTTGGTATGTAGAATCATTTGGATAAATATCTTCAGAACATGATCCAAGAAATTAAAGCCTGAATAGCATCCCATAGTAGAGTGTGTTAATGTGATACAAGGGAGTTGGACTCCTGTAGGAAGAAGAGTACATAATGGAGAGATGACTACCAAAACCATAGTTAGATAACTGATCTACACAAGCTCACTTATTTTGAAATCTTCCTTAAAGTCAATCTATCTAATTAAGTAGAGGCTTGCGGAAAATTTTCTAAAACAAGGTAATCTTGCAATGGTTACCCTATATACACATACACACACACACACACACACATATACACATATCTACACAGACATAGGCATTATATACACATATCATATACATCCATATCTATATCTATATGTCTAGTTATATATAGCACATATATGTGTATATATACACAATTAAAATATATATTTAGACTTTCCATACCTAAATGTTAGCTGCAATAACATTATTAATATTTAAATGTATCTTTGGAAAAGAATGGGAAGATTTTCTGCATCTCATTTTCAGTAAGCCCATAGCCTACAGATACCCCGTAGCATCATCTTTATCTCTCAGACATTGGGTAGGAATGGGATAGTGGCTTAGAGTGAGGAAGAGATTATAAGGGTAGCAGTTCAATCAGTAAAGCTATAAAAGGAGGATTAGTGGCATTCACATTCTCTCCAAAATAAATCGGTGGACTTCCCTCCTAATTCTCAAACCCATACCTTTCCCCGTTACTCCCCCCAAAATATTAGATGACAGCCTGATCGTGAACACAGAACTATTTCTGTTTCTGACACATACATGTGTCTCCTTGTTCAGACCTATCATCACAGAATGACAGGTTCCAGATGCTTTCTAACTTTTACTTTGGGAGAAATCTTTTAAAATAAATGCCAGGACAAACTTGTATTTTTCTCTCACTGCTCTGTTATTTTTATTGGCTTCTTAAAACCTTCTGCCCCTATGTCAACTGACTTGACAAGATGAGATGAAGCTCAGTTGTATCTAAGATAAAACAGAGGATATTTATTTTGGGGCAAATCTATTAAAATTCTGTTTCAGGAACAATGATTTATACAAGTATAATTGCTACCATGAACAACATCCAATACAGTAAGTTAGACAGAAATGTACTTGTGGTTTTCCGGTTCATTAGAATGCAAAACTGCAATTATTTAAGGTGTCTATAAAGTCATGAGTATTGTGACTAAAATATCAGAATCTGCTCTTTATAATAAATGAAGAACTTATGGAACTTGATCTTTAGATACATCTGAAGTCAATCACAATGTTTTTCCTCATTTTTGAGGATCAATTCTATTTCATTTCAATTTCTGCTTTCTTCACCCTATTACTCTTGCTCTGTGGCAGATTTTATTAAACCATAAAAATTTAACTTTATCATTAATTAGAATGGAGAGCCTGACAATATTGCATTTTACCCTTTATCTCTTAATGACGATTAAGATGAGCGATGCTTTGATCCAGTAATCTCTGTACAGTACCAGGAAAGGCTGCACAAAACTAGGCTACTGAGTGCCATTATTGGGATCCAATGAGCTTCCTGTTAGGAACTGTAACTTTAAACCTGTTAAGAGTATAAAATACCTTGGACTTATTATTTATTTACTTATTCTTGCGGACCAGGGTGCAGAATATTCATTCCAAGAGGGCTATTGTTAACTTTTACTTATGTAGCTACTAATGGACTTATATGTGACAACAAAAACCATCTTATGAAAATAAAATTCCTCCACCTCAGGCATTCATTATTTGACCAAAAGTTATTTGTTTTCAAGGTAAGAAACATCCTTCTATATACCAAGAACATTACTAATTTTTTAATGATTTTATTATCGGTGAAAGCACATTGACTTTGGTAGTAGCATCCAAGGGCAATTGCTTGAGGACTTTGAAATCCTCTAGTATTTTCCCTATTAACAGTGGTTTTGTCCACTCCCTACTTCTTTCATTTTATAATACTGGCCTTTTATTTCCACTCCTTACCAATCAATATGTGGATAGATATTAATTTAAGCATGAAAGGCACAGCAATCTCACTAAGGGAATGAAACTATCTTGCTTCTCTTGTATCAATTTTTGCCATGCAGAGTGGAATCTCCAACTTTCTAAATACTGGGTTAATTTTTCCCCTTCTGTATTTGCTAAGGACCTTGAATGGGATTTTTGATGTAGAAGTCTTTTACCCAACTGGCAAAAATACAATGCCGTATTTTTCTGTTTGTTTGTGTGAGGCCCCACACCAGACTGGACGTTCTCTAAGAGTGCACGCAATGTCGCGCACCACTGCATCTTATCATCTGGTGCAGTAATCAACATCTAACATGTGCTCAGTAAATATTGTTAAATAAGTGAGCAAATGAATGTCTGCTGATTTGAACTGTATAAAATCTGGGTTGTCTAACATGGTAGCCATGAGCAGCATGTGTCTATTGAGTACTTAAAACGTGGCTAATCTAAAATGAGATGTATTTAAGTATAAAACACACACTAGATTTTGAAGACTTAGTATGAAAAAAAGGTAAAATAGCCCACATAATAATTTTTTGTGGATCAGATGTTGAAGTACTATTTCTGATATATTGGATTAAATAAAATGTATTATTAAAATTAATTTCACCTATTCTTATTGCTTCCTTTAATGTGACTATTTGAAAATTTTAAATGAAATCTGTGGCTCACATTCATGGCTCGTGTTATATTTCTATTAGACAACACTAATAAGAATCAGATCCAGACACAAGAACAGCATCATCCCATTAATCCAGACTTCTTTTAATTCAGCTTTAGGTAAGGCATTGTCCTTTTGTCAATGAGATTTTTACAAGTCGTATTTTAAATCGTATCAGTAAATCTTCCTTAATTTAAGTACTCTGATTTACTTAACACTCTGTTGTCTTTAATTACAATAAATTATATTATTGGAATGATATGGACACTCTATAAATAGAAATCTTAAACAAATGTATTAAAATTATAATTCCAATATGGAAACATTCAGAATATGTTCACATTTTAGAGTTTATGCAAAAGAAAAGAGTGACTCTAGACCAGCATGGTCCAATAGAACATTCTGCATGGATGAAAATGTTCTCTATCTGTGCTATTCAATAGAGTAGCTACTAACTACATGTGGCTATTAAGTACATAAAATATGGTTAGTATGACTGATAAAATGAATTCTTAATTTTAATTAATTTAAATTTAAATAGCTACATGTGGCTAATCTCTATTGTACTAGACTTTGTACCTCTAGACAGAAAGGCAATTTCTGCCCTATTGCCAGCAGTATTGAATTTCAAGTAAATTTATCTTGAAATGCCATGTTGAGCATATTTCTATCTCCCCTAAATCATGAGTAACTAAAATGTAAAGTTTAATAAACTTAAAATGGTTCAAACTCTTTAGAAATACCTTGCCTATTGAGTTGAGTTTTTTCTTATGAAATAAAGACACACAAATATTTAAGTTACCAGCAAAATCTACTTATACGTTAATTATCTGATATCAGCATCCCTTCATGTGGTTAAATTATCCATGTTTGATTTTTAATTAAAATGAGAAGATCCATTAAAAAACAATTAAAAAAATATGCCTCCCAAGTTCTTTTTAGTTTGTTTTTACGTTTTAGAAGCACACTGCTTTTGAAACTCCATGTGAGTGATTAATTCAGGATAACCTAAACCTCTGGAAGTCATTTATAAGAGGCCTTTATTGTGTAAAAACAATTTCCGATTTAAGAATATGCCAAATGAATTGTGTATTTAAAATGCTAAACTTCATTCTTCTGATTTGTTTCCTGCAGAATGTCCAGAAAATAGGTCTTTAAAGAACAAGATGTAATTAACATTCAATTTTATGTACTTTCATTATGAGCTAATATCTGATTGAATAGATAACATTTCTGCCTATGGTTTTCATCCAGGGAAGTATCAGAATTATTGAATTTTAGAACTGGCAAGGCTCTTGTTCAAATTTCTCATTTTGTAAATTAGAAATATTAGTCACAAAGTAAAATGACTTTGTGAAAGTCACAATTACATAGCAGAGATTGAGATGTAGACTATCTGATTTTTAGGAATAGGTAGAATAAATATTGTCTTTTAAAATTTTATTATTTCATTTGAAAAGTGTCTATGTAACATATCTGTATTCCATTACCCAAGAATGTCCCATATCTGTTTGGTCATGGCAGAAAGGAAAGAAAACGAACCTTTCCTGAGCCCCGCTCTGGACTGGGCATCATGCCTGATGTTTCCAGGAACTGTTACTTCCTGTGATCCTCATATCAACCTTTCAGGGGGCAGGTGAGGAAATGAGGGCTCTCAGCAGTTAAGGAAATTTGCTCCTGCTCAAAAAACTGATGAGGGCGCAATAGGGGGTAGGGGAGGGCAACATTCAAGCCCATGTTGTTCTAATCATGGTCTATGCCTTTCCTTCCATATCACACTGATTCTTCTTAGAAACTCATATATTTTATAATCTTGTTTGATTCAGAATAGCAGAAAAGTGAAAGCCAACATTATATTTTTTTGAAATATGTTTGGAAAATATTTGTTATCAAGTTCACAAAATTTCATTCATTTCTTTAAGGCTTTATACTTCTTCCCTCTATTAAAATGTGATAGTTTGGATACTAAATTAATTTTACTTAGATGTCTTAGTCATGTTTACAAACAAATTCAAATGATTTTTTCTTTTGTTCTTTACTTTAAATTCAGATAACCTTCTCTAAAGTGCCAGATAACTTCATTGATTGAGCTTTGTAGCTGTCAAATAATGTTTCTGATATTATACGTAGATTTTCCCCCCAAAAATTGAATTTGGTTTCAGTGAAATTGTGTATGGGGAAAAAACATGGTATTCAAATAATTTGACATTCTGATTTTTTTTTTTAGTGAACATAAAAAGAATGACTAGGAACAATCAATGGCCATAATGTACATATGTAATAAATTAAGGATTGTAAATGTGTTTCTATCTTTTTCTAGATAACAAATCACATAAAAGTGAGTCAGTGGTTAAGATTACAGTTTCTGAATTGAGACTGACCTAGCTTTGAATTCTGGCTTCATCAATTACTTGAATTGTAACTGTGGGTTTGTTAAATCTCAGATTGCTCATCCATAAAATGGTAGCAGTATTTGAATTCACTTCATATTAATATAAGTACAGTACTTAGCATGAAAATTCTCATACAGTACTTGTTCAATTAGTGCAATTATTATTGCTGCATCTATTGTTGTGCCATTAAAATGCAGTGAGTTAGGGCAATTATTTATTATGTTCAATAACTATGCAAATCATATATAAAAAGAGAAAGGTATATGTTAGAATTCTTTTGTAAGTTCCAATGGCACAGGTCTTCATATATAATATTACATTTGCTGAATGCATGTGAACTAACCAGGCAAAATAGTACCACAATTGATATATGCTTAAATAATATTGATATATTTCTTTAACTTAGGGTACTTGTTCTAAGAGAGATTAAGTAATAACCTCTTTTCACAGCAAATCATATACTAAAATCACAAAATATTTTATAGATAAATCTACAATATATAGTCAACCTTCTTCAAAAAGTATCAATTTTTTAAGTGTAAGGAAATGTGTCCCTTAACTTCAGATTTACTTCTGAAAATTCTTCTATTTTTGTTACCAAGTGAAAGTACAAGAGAAAATCCCTATTACCTATGCATGTTACTGCAAAAATTATAAGTAAAATGACCTACCCCTGAGAGTCACTGTCTCCCTTATTCTAAGCATGGTATCCTGAAAAAAATGTTATCTCCCACCGTGGCTACCTCACTGGCATGTCAGAACTGTATTGAGTGACTCCCTCTGTAAGACAGATGCCCTGATTAGCAGAGAGCTCTAACACTTACCCATGTAAACTTTTTTTTAAAGTTCAGTTTCAAAAGAGGAAATTTTTTTTTTGTGAGGAAGATTAGCCCTGAGCTAACATCCGTTGCCAATCCTCCTTTTTTTGCTGAGGAAGATTGGCCCTGGGCTAATATCCGTGGCCATCTTCCTCTACTTTACATGGGACGCCACCACAGCATGGCTTGACAAGCAGTGTGTCGGTCAGCGCCCAGGATCCGAACCTGTGAACCATGGGCTGCCAAAGCGGAGTGCACGAACTTAACCACTATGCCACTGGGCTGGCCCCAAGGAAAATATTTTTAAAAATTACTTGCTTTCAATAATCTCTGGTAGTCCATAATTTTAACTCTTCTTTCCTCATATATATCATATGGGCTACTGAGTTGAGGTAAAGAGATGGTTCTACAAAGGCATAAAGTAAAAGAATTACGCCAGAGGTCACAGTGTTTGACAAGTGCTAGTTTACCTGAATATCAGAACACAAAACATTTAATTTGAAAATCTCTGTCCTTGAGAGTCGACAGTCTCCTCAGGCATTGCAGTAAATACCTTACCTTCATGAATTATGTCAGAAAAATTTATATTTACAGAGCCTATGTAGACTTTTGAAAAGCTCAACACAATTATTAGAAATATGGATGTATGCAGCACATTCTAATTGTAAATGACACACATCAGAAAAAGAGACAACTGGAATGGCAGATTAAAAAAAGAAAAGTCCAGATAGGCTTTTGTACACAGAGCTGTCTCTCTGGAGACAAGCAAGTTAGTCACTTCAGAAATATTTTAAGAGCCAATATTTATTGAGTCTGATTTTATCATTAAGTACAAAGATTGAGTAGTTCATCTCAATGGAATAAAGGCTGAGTGTGCGTGTGTGTGTGTGTGTGTGTGTGTGTGTGTGAGAGAGAGAGAGAGAGACACAGAGAGACAGAGAAACAGAGAGATATACAGAGGAACAGAGACAGAGATACACAGAGAGAGACAGAGGAAAAGGAAGAGAAAGGCGGGGAGAAGGTGTGCTGTGTGTGTGCTGTTCAGTGTGCTACAGAGTTCACAAATTCTACAGATGCATATATGCGTAGATACATAGCCTTATTGGACAGATTAGAAAGAAGGGATTGAATTGGAGGTTCTGCCTGTATCAGGCAATAAAAATCAGTTCATTCATTGATTTCATTGATTAGGTTGTGCCAGTTCTGTAGTGACAGATACTATTTATTCACTTAAACTTACTAGATGCTTTGGCATTAACATGTGTAATCTGCAATGGAGGCTAGATTCCTACCAGAAAGGTGAATATTACTTTCAGAAATCTCATAATTTCCGTGGTTCTGATAGTCTCTCCATCCTTTTTCATTCTTCTTGAACACAAGTCCTTAGTGCAATGTGGAGACGTAGAATTCAGCAAGGAGCAGTGGTTAAAAGTTAAATATATAGTAAGTTAATAAGTTACTCCTTGTTTTAAGTAACAACTCTTGGAGTCAAATAAGAACACAATTCAAAAAGTATTCCTTGTCATACTCAGTGTGGTTTTTTTTTTTTTCGCTTGGTTTTTGTTTTTTGTACTCAAATGATTGGTTCATTTTCATATTAATATAAAGATAAGGAAGCTTATTTTAAATAATCAGTCTGATAAGCCACCTACCTACCTACTGGTAGCAATGGCTATTCAAGATATGTTAATAATAAAGGAAATATTCCTAACACTTTACATTGGTAGAAAATATACCAAGTGTTTCAAAGTACATCCTCAATTCAGCATGATAAAAGTCCTGGCAAGTAGCCAAAGGAGTTGCTTTCATCTCTGTTTCACTAGTTATGAACCCAAGGCTCTCAGTTATAAAGAAAATTGATTGCCTAAGGTCTCCAAGCTTTCAAATAGCATATCGGGAACTAGAATCTAAGTTTCTGTACTCTGAGTGTAGTATTCTTTGAACTATTCCACATTAACTAGATACTAGGAATGAAATTAATGCTATTTTTCTTCCTCCCTCCTTCCCTCCCTACCTCGTTCCTTTCTCCCTTCTACCTTCCTTCCTTTCTTCCTTTTTTCCTTTTGTCCTTCCACATTTTTAAAGGATATATCTAGCATCATTTATTCATGATATAATTCACTCATTGATTCAACATTTATTATGTGTTAGGTAGTACAAAAAGTGCTCAAGCAAAATGCTGAATAAAACACAAATCTAAGCTGTGTCCAGAACAATCAGTAGAAATTCTTAAAAATAAAGTAGGGGAGGGGGAGGAAGGAGTCATCATCTAGGATAATGGTCTCAGTCACAGTGTGATGCCACCCCATTACATCACAGTCTGCTGTGAGTTCATGTTCTCTCAACGACAGTGTGGGAAATTGTACAAAACTGGAGGACATCATTTATCTTTGCTGCAGCATATATGCTGGGGCTATCTATGGAAATGCGTCATGCTTTGAGCAGTGTCTATTATAGAAAAAAAAAAAGTGATGAGAACCACAGTTCTAGACAGAGGAAAATGTGTGTTTGAAAGGTCGGGTTGTCTTAAGTCTTCCCTTCGGCAGCCAACGGAAGTGAAGCACTTCTGTGCCATTGAGGTCCCCTTGAACCATTACTTCAATGTTTATACAAGTGAAGTGGAAACGACCTTTGCGAAATCACCTAGGACATATCCTGACTTCAATAAGAACTATTCTTAAACTCTTTCAGCAATTTGACAGTCAATTCCATTTTTTAACCACATCTAAGGAAAAGGATTGTGTAAAATCCAATAGTATAGCCTTTTCCACTTGTAGTACAAAGAATTTCTTGCAACCTCCTTATTACTATCTTTAATCATCTAACTTCACCCAGACTCTGATTTCTTTCCTTTTAATCTCAGTGTGAAAAGGGAATGCAAGATCAATTACTTCCAACAGAAGCTCCAATTCAGACAATCATAGTTAGGTTAATATTCCATGTCAAATGTCCAATACAGGAAGAACTTGCAGGTAACTCCTGATTTTGATATTTTGAAAACACGCAAGGTGTAAAATATACACCAAAAAAACTAAATAGATCCTACTACTCCACGAAAGCTTGAAAACACTAGACTTTCCAAAAAGGTGGAGAGATTGAAAATGTTGGTTTTTAGGTCATTTGAAAGATAATATGCTTGTTACATTCATGGAATCATTAATTTATTCACTCATTTCATTTACTCAGTTTTTTTTTCATTCAACCATAACTTAATGAGTGTATGTATGTGCCAGAAAAAGTACTATGTGTTAGTGATACAAAAGACAGATAAACCATGACTATCCCTTCAAAAGTTCACAGTCCATTGGGGGACTTTGGTTTACATATACATGTATTAGATCAAAGCTTGCAGAAGAGACAAGTAACCTGTGAAGGGAGTGTCATGAACGCAAGGGCAGAAAGAGTTTCAACGAGTGAGAAGTCAACATTGTAAAGCTTCATTTTGAAAATGAGGTAATAGTTATTTCAATGTTTCTGTGACGCAAGTAATATTAAAACAAATCTGTGATTTGAATTCCTACCAGCAGATGGCTGAGAGATTAACACTATCGCCTGTGGGAGTAAGAATCTAAGTACAGTTGTGTGAAAAACTTTATGTGTGTGTATATTTCAATACATTATTCCAGTTTTTCTGATTTACCATGGGGACTTGGGGTTATATGTTACCTTACCAGTGAATAAGCTGAATAGGCAATCCACTTGAAATTCACGCTTTTAAATTGAGAGGATAAAATAATAAGTAATATTACTCTGTGCTGTGAACTGAATTGTGTTCCCTTCAAATTTATATGTTAAAGCCCTAATCCCCAACCTGACTATATTTGGAGATAGGGCCTTTAAGGAGGTAGTTAAGGTAAAATGAGACCATAAGGGTGGGGCCCTAGCCCAATAGGACTGTATCCTTATAAGAGGAGGAAGAGATACCAGGGTGTGTTTGCACAGAGGAGAGGCCGTGTGAGGACACAATGAGAGGGCAGCCATCTGCAAGCCAAAAGAGAGGTCTCACCAGAAGCCAACTCTGCTGGCACCCTGACCTTGCACTTCCAGGCTCCAGTACTGTAAGAAAATAAATTTCTGTTGTTTAAGCCACACAGTCTGTAGTATTTTGTTATAGTAGCTAGAGCTGACTAATATAGTTTGTTAAGAAAAAACAATTTCAACAAGTAGCTTATAGCATTTTCTTAATGATAATTGGTAACATGTACTAGGCTCTTGCTGAGTTTCAGGTCATGTATTTAGAATCTCATGAGTATAATCTCCTCGAACCCTCAGGACAGGCTGAGGAGATAGGTACTTCTGCGACGTCACGCTATAGATGTGAGTTACAGAGAGGTGAGTGACTTGCGAAAGGTCAGGGATGGTGAGTAAGCCGCTGTTCTTAGGGTAAAGAGTATAGAGTGGCCATTATTAATATAGCTTTCATTTTTAATATTAAACACATATTTGCTTGGACATTAAGAATCATTAAAATGTTTTAATATTATATTGTAATTCCATATTTATCATATTATACAAGCAAACAAAAATACCAGTCTAATAGAATTTAGAATAACTATTGACAATGGTAAATTTACAAACTTTATCACTTGCTACAATTTCATATTTGGAAAGAAATGTGAAACACATTAGAACAGAAATGGGACAAAGACCATTGCAAATACAAGTATTAAATTTAATGTTGATAACATAATCAAATTGCAAAAGACTTGGTTACTATTTAAAGGGCCAATTATATGAACCCAACACTAAAATTTAAAACCTTCAACATCCTCAAACAGACTTGCTAGTGATTAAAAAAAGTATATCCACGAACATGAAGCCTTGAAACGTAATAAGGGCCCAAATGAGTTAGTGATGGCTGTCATAAAAATCTGGCAGAGTATTGTATTTACAATTTGTAATAAAATTGTCACATATTGAATTTATAAAAGCATTTATCTTAGAAAAATAAATCTATTTGGCAAGGGCAAGTTAATAACCTCTACAGTTCATTTGAATATAGAAACAAAGAGATAGTTTGACTAATATACCATTATAAGAAGTGTTTCGGGAAATGTATAGGATGCTGTGATAGCGGAAACATCACTCAAAAAAAGTCTATGCTGTGGAATAGAAAGTAACACTTTCTAGATTATCTGAAATACAAATCAATATTGTTAACCATCAACCTAAAGAATATGCACACAGAGAAAATTGCATTCATGTGTTCCATTTTTGGAAACTATTAAAAATATTTCAATTTAAGTACCAAAAGAACATGTGAATTTTTAAAATACCTAAGTGAATGCAAAACTATTTCCTAAGAATTACAAGTCTTTTACTTGTTTGAGGAATCTAAGGGAAGAAAATGTTATTTAATGCATGGGGCTTTACAAACACCCAGAAATGTAAACATACATAATTTTTAATAAACTATGCCTTGAAATTTCAGATAAGCTTAATGGAAGCTTGGAAGACAGCAGCTATAAACTGTTAAAAAGAACTAGAGCTATGGTACGATCAAGTTGCACAAGCCCCACTTGTCAAAATGAGCTTGGGCAAGTCACTTAGCCTTTTTATGGTTCATATTCTTTAGAATATTCATAAGGATTCCCAGCGTTACTTTGTATGCCTCTTGAAAATGCAAATATAATAGAGTGTAGAAACTTAGGAACATTTAGATTTGTATATTTCCTCCAAATGTAATGCTATATAAAAAGAGAGGACATGCAAGTTATAAAACTTATTTTTATCTAGAACAGGGTCAGAAAACTTTTTGTTAAAGGGTAAATAACTCTACCATTGTAACGTGAAAGCCTTTATAGGCAATATGTAAATGACTAGGCATGGCTGTGTTCCAAGAAAACTATTTACAAAAACAGGCAGGGGACATGATTTTGTCAATCGATGGACCATAATTTGACAACCATCTGGGGAAAAAAAAAAAAGGGTTTGTATTTTCTCTAAAAAGCACTAAAAATTTGCTTTGAAAAACATCAATTTCTTGCATCTTATATTTGGTTTTCTTATTGAAAAAACAAAATGGCACTAAGAGTTTCCCATTGAAGAGTATATTTACCTTTATTTTTGATCATTCCATACACTCACATACCCTTTCTAAGGCTTTTTATTTTGTTTTTATAAGTGATGAAACAGAAAATCCCACAGGTTAAAGAATTTGAACAGCAAATCCGTCCATTGGTTCTGTTACAAATGTATTGAATTCTTTTATGCAAAGACCACTTCATTTGGCATTGCCTGGTTCAAATTCTAGCTCTGGCCCTTCTCTGCTGGCTAACTATGTACTGGGTGTCTCCATTTTCTCTTCTGTACAATGGACTCAGTAGTATTTACCTCATGTGATTGTTGTGAAACTTAAGGGAGCTATTTGATAGAGAATACTTTGTGGGCGCTCAAAATCTGGAAGGTATACAATAATTAGTAGCTTTTGTTATTATCATTATATCCATTAAAATTTATAAATATCCCAGGCCTTTGTATACCTTAAGTATTCTTGAAGACAAGGAACAAATAAATACATAAAATATGAAATATACTACAGTGCAAGAGAAATAAATACTTTATCACAAGTTGATGGACATGAAAGTTGATTAGTTAGAGAAGATCGAGGGAATCTAAATGAGGATGACGTGTTTTGTACGAGATCCTGAGGGAGGACACCATCTTTCACTGGCTGAATGTTGGTGATGAGGACTAACTGAGGGGTGTGGTTCAAGCAAAGGCCCCAAAGCAGAGAAGTACCCAGGGACTTGCTTGTCTCAAGGCCTCACCTTGAGTGACAGATGAGGCTGGGTTGCAGCAGCAAGAGAATTCAGATATAAGGCCATAACTGCTTGCCAAAAAATACAATAATTTTTTAAATATTTGATTTTCTTTAGCTAGAGTATTTGCTACTACTTCATCCCAAAATGGTATTTGAGCCCCCAGAATAAAGAATTTCATTAAAGGAACTTGCATGGGGAGGGAATTATATAGAGAAGACACTAAAGTACCATTTTGTAGGGCAAGTAAGGCAAGAACAAGTGTGGTCAGCGTTCTAGATTTTAAAGATAGAGATCAGACTCTCATGAAAATGAAGAGTCACTGAAATGATTCCTGAGGCACTGAAAAGAGTAGAGAGAGGACTAAAAAGTGATGGAAGCATTAAAATCTACTCCAAGTCTGGCCCTACCTTGTCCTATAACCTCAGGCCAGTAACATACTATCTTTAGGTTTCAGTTTTCACCTATGAAAGTAAAAAAATTGGATTGAGTGATCTCTCTCGTACTTCTACCACTATGAATCTATAAATATTTCATCTAATGACAACAGAACAAAGCAGAAAAAAGCTTTGAACCAAAACTCTAACAGCATACATTTAATAGGAAAGGGACCTAGAAATCATAATTTTAATGAGTAGTAGACATTTGGTCCTGTCCAAAACGTCCATCAGACATTTGGTCCATGCCGAAAAGTCCTTGTTATTTGGTCATATCCGGTCCTGTCCAAAATGTCCGTGGAAATGCTGGGTCCATACCAAAAAGTCCTTGATATGTGGTCCTGTCCAAAACCATTTGGCATGGACCAAATCTGCTCATGGAAGTTTTGGACAGAACACAATGTCCCACAAGGAACTTGATTATGTAATATCCCATTTCATCATCCCAGTAATCCTGTTAGACAAAACTTATCCCATGAAAAATTTCAATACTTGCTTAAATTCATGAAACCTAGCTCTTTTGAATTCCAATCTGGTAGCCCTCTTCAAGGGTTATCAGCAACCATTGCAAGCTAAGAAATACTGTGCTGTGATTGAACAGTATGTGATGCTTTTGCAGTAGTGTGAAGTTTACTTAAAAAGGGGAGAAGAAGGAAGTTTACTGTGGCAGTCATGTAGTAACCAAGAGATCAGTGCTTAAGGAGGACTGGGAATGTGGAGCTGCACAGATGACTGAAACACAATGTTCAGGAAGTCTCTTGGGTCCTTGTCCTGGTGACCTAGGGCATGTTGAGTTTGGAACACAGAGATTTAGCTTGTGAAGTGTGGCTGCTGCTGCTGTTGATGTTAACTGTAAATTAGTAGCCAACATTTAACAGCCAAGAGATTTTACTTATAAGTGTGAATTTCCAACTT
Organism: Diceros bicornis minor; assembly: GCF_020826845.1. Lineage (NCBI taxonomy): Eukaryota > Metazoa > Chordata > Mammalia > Perissodactyla > Rhinocerotidae > Diceros > Diceros bicornis. The sequence goes on from NC_080766.1 coordinate 16,197,300, forward strand.
TTTAAACTTTCAGAAAATCTGGCACTAATTTGCTGGAAGTAGACAGTAGCCATGATCTACCAAGTGTAATAGCTCTCTAGTCAGCCCAAAGTCCTGATTACTTCCTATTGTTTCTTTTGTTTTTTAAACCACTTTATCAAGTCTATAGTTAACAATATGTACTGTATTACACACTTAAAGTTTTGCTAACAGGGTAGATCTTATGTTGTGCTCTTATTAAAAAATAATAATAATAAATAAAGAGGGTGGGAGGAAACTTTTGGAGGTGATGGATATGTTTATGGCATTGACTATGATGATGGTTTCACAATGTAGACTTATCTCCAGACTCATCAAGTTGTATACATTAAATGTGTACAGCTTTTTGCATGCCAATCATACCAATTGTTTCTTAAACTTGATGTTCTTCATATATAAATTATCTTTCTGACCCCTGGGGACTTCTGGGTTTGCAAGACTTAGTTCAGAGTTTGAGGTTCTTGAAGATAGTAAGTATATTTTTTACCCTTTGTCTGCCATGCATTTTCCAAAATATTACATGCGGGAGAAGATTAGAAAAGCTAACATCCACCCTTAGGGGCAACCCCAAGTATAGAAACGGGGAAAAAAAGTTACAAAATAGAGTCAAGGGGCAGTCACAAAAATCAAAATCCAGTGTTCTCCAACCAAAGCCAGACAGTCAACCACGTCAAAGTCAGTAAAAACAGTCTTTTCCGTTTTGCATCCCTTTGCTATTTTGTTTTTCCAGAAAAACTTGATATCTGTCATTTTAAAAAGTAGAGAGTTCATTGGAATTTAGAATTTTTTCATATGATATCAATCTTCTGGCATTATCTCAGAGTAAACCAATTATTCAATGAATTGAAGGAGGGAAAAAAACAAAGCTAGTTAAATGTTACTCAAGTCACCAAACATTCATATTCTTTCACTAGACTAAATTACATCATTTAATGTGTATTAAGTGTTTTGATCTTACCTTTTAAATACAGTAGTCCAGTTCACTGTAGTATAAAACATAATAAAATGCATTTATGAGTAGTAGATGCAAAAGGATGCTGTTTGCCACAGGTCTGATGATTAAAAAAAGATGAAATCCCTTCCACATGACAGGCTTCCCAATGTGACAACAGGCAGATGCTACATTTCTGAAATTATCTTTGGGTTTCAAAGAGCCATTCTATACATTTCCTCCAATAATAGCAGTTCAAGTGGATCCAAGAGATAACTACTTTTTCTATAAAATATTTTCATATCCTTTTCCTTACCAGTTCTGTAATAGTCTTTCACAACATCTACCTACTATACCTATAAAATATAAATTAAGCAGTTTATCAGGAATTATATTTTTAAATAAAATATATCAATTCAACTATACATGTAAAACATATTCTAATACATACAACCAACTGAAAAAACATACACATAATACTTTTCTACTATGAGGTGAGAACTTATTTAATATAATACCAAACAGGACAATAAAAATACCTTTAGGCTCATTTTAATTTTATATTCTTTCATGTTAAAATATTTTTGCTACTTTAATTTTAATTAGGTACGATTAATTAAATTTTAAATTATATTTCATCTCTATGTATTAGAGTTAACTTGTAGATGATCACGGGGTGGGTTATACAATAAAATAATGTAACAATATAATAAATCCAAATTTTGAACATAACTTCAAAGTCTCTGAGCAAGTATAGTTCAGGAAAAACTGTATGTGATATGATCTGATGAAGAAGAAAAATTTGTACCACCCTTAAAATTACATAAGAAATTAAAATTTGGTTCCGAAAAATGCCTCGGGGCTCCACGGGTAAAGCAGGTCAAGGAGAGGTGCCTTCACTTCAAAGGTCTCTACCATCACTTCAAAGAAAATCACTCTTTATGTATTCTATGCCAAAATTCACAGGAAGCTGTCACTTGCAAAATAAAAAAAAAAAAGAGTGTTGTGGTTAAAAGAAAAGTTAGAGCACAAGTAAACTTGAATGCAAACTCTCCTTATTGTTGATAAGAAATTCAGACTGAGTGTTGAATTAAATCCCAAGATCACACAATTATTTAGCTATTCCTTTCCTGGTTCTTATTTTAGCAGCTTTCCTAGCATAAGACACTGTAAAATTAGTTCAATTAGTTCAATCTTTTCCTGTATTCACTGTCACTGTTTCCTTAGATCCTATCGTAAGAAAAACTGTGAAAAAAAAAAGACATGAAAAAATATTACCAGGGGTTCTTTCCTTCAGGTTTATCTCTGCCTTTCATTGTTTTTGAACTATTGTGTAACTCTGCAAGTTGTAGAATTCTAATAGAAATGCAAATTATGTCTGGTAGATATGCTCTTGATTATTGTCCTGTGGATACTGACCAGTTTTGCATCTGTCTGTAAATTCATTTAAGCATTCCTGTGTAGTCCTTTGAAATCTACTTTGTGCCTTCTTACTGGCTCCTGCATCAATTAATGAGTTATTTAAATAAAACCCTCGACATGTGTCTTTTATTTATTTATTTATTTTTTGGTGAGGAAGATTGGCCCTGAGCTAACATCTGTGCCAATCTTCCTCTATTTTGTATGTGGGACACTGCCACAGCATGACTTGATGAATGGTGTGTAGGTCCACACCCGGGATCCAAACCCGCGAACCCTGAGCCCCTGAAGTGGAGTGCACGAACTTAACCACTATGCCACCGGGCCAGCCCTGTTATGTGTCTTTTATATTTGCATGAATCATGATTTTGTCTTTTTAAATAAATATTTTTTGACGCCGTTTATTCTTCAGTCCATTCCATTCAGCCTTCTACTCTCACCTCTCAATTGAAATTATTCTTGAAATATTTATAATTTTCTATTAATCAAAGCAAAGGCCTATTTCTAGTCTTTCTCCAATTTGACCTCTGTGGATTTGGGTACTTTCACTGATCATTCTAGATATTCTTATCTCCTTTGACTTTTAGAACATCATTCTTTACTGTTTTCTTTTTGACTTCCACAGTCACCACCTTTCATGCCAAATAGCATCAGCTGTATGTGATTTGTAGAAATTGGAGTTTCTGTTCACTTTCAAATTTATAAATTTACTATATACATCCTCCTCCCCCCAAGGTCACATGCATCTAGCTCATCAGCATTGGCGTTCCACAGGTACTTATCCTTGCCTCTCACCTGGATCGCCACCGCACTTTTCTGCAGTGATTTCTTCTATGGTTTCAACTATATACAGAGAACCATCATATATGTATTTCAGCTTCTGAACATTTTTATGGATCCAGAATAATTTTGTCATTTATTTCCATCATTAAAGATCCCTGTTGCCTACCATTTCATATCAAATTGTCAAGAACTGTGAGATGTCTAGAGTTTATTCTTCTGGCAAACTTTTAAGTTGGGCCTACATAGATCCATGGATGCTGGCAGAAGACACAAGACTCCTGGGTCAGAAACAAAGGACTTTTCTACCTATGGCTTGGCAGGCAGCATGAGCTTTCTATTCATGTGAGTTCTCCTTGTTCCCTAAATCCCATGGGGGAAATGTGGATGTGGGCCCAGGTGGATGCTGTGCACACAGTGGGTTTGCATCACAGCTAATAAACCTCAAGCTTAGGAAACCCCAATCTTTTATAAGAGGCTGAAAGCAAACCTACCCAACATTTTTCTCAGAGAGAGACATTATCTTTATAATACTGAATAGTAAACAAATCTGCCCTCTGCTCAGCAAAGAGATACTATTGCCAATTTCCAACCCTGTTCATTATCTTGAAAATATAGTCCAGAACAAAAGCGATCAGTGCTTCTGCTTACAAGATGTACAGAAACATGAGAGACCTATGTAGAACTGACTCTCAAACAAATAATGCCAAAATCCTTGAATAAGCATTTGTGAGCTTTCAGAAACTGGTTCTCACCTTATTTCTTTAGCACTGTGTCTGCCTTAGCACATGCACTGAATAAACTTTACACTTCATACATAAGGGACTAAGTAGGGAATTAAATTAATGATTAATGACTATCACATTGATGAAGAAATGGAGATTAGAATAAATTCATTATAGTTTCTGATCCATGGTCTTTTAGTTGGATTTTATGACACACTCTCCTTGCTATTTTTCCTGAAAGGAAGAGAAATTTCAAAAAGGGAAAATATCAACGTCCCCAGAAAACAAAAGATAATGAGATTAGGGTACCCTGCTTGAGAATACAATAATAACTATTCAACTTTTACAAAAATAGTATTCAATCTTAGTCAACAGAAAGGTAAAAGTGCCTGAAATGATGCTCCCAGCTCCCTTAACTGGATGCTGATCATTAGGAAAGAAGAAAAGTTGATAAAATATGATGATTTTCTCCTCCAAAATAAAGGAAACAGTCATCACTTAAAATTCCAAGCCTACATTATACTTTACATTTAATTAAAATCAGTGATTTATTTGCATAAAGAGTAAGGGAGAAAGAAATCAAAGTAGGTTATCCAGATTAAGTAGAGATGTTTAGAGAAGTGAATATTTTTTTAGAGAATATAATATATTTAGTTATATGTTGAGAAATATCTGTGCTGATAAAGACAATAGTCAAAAAGTAAAGCTAAAGTAAGCTACAAATTTTGAAAAAAATGCCCGAAAAAATTTTCTAAAAAGGAAATGAAGCAATGGTCACTGAGCAGAGCAATCTACTATAACAATAGAACCATGAAACAAATATTTTTGCCAATATCATCATGAATAACCATAGATCACTATATTTCACATGTGTAATTTTAATGAAACATTTTCTTTAGTTAAGGCAACTTTTATAACGTGTTGAAAGCTTAAATTATTTTTGATACTCAGAGTAAATTTCACATTAAAATTGATTTAAAAAATTATAAGAATACAAGATAGCTTTGCTTTTTAAAACTGAAACTTGCTTAAAACAGTTGCCTTTTAATATAAAAGGATATAAATTTATTTGGATAAAAATTTATTGCTTTTTGAGGATTAGTAATGACAAAAAAATAAAGAACCTAAAATAAGCATTAATGTTAACCTAAAATATCAAATATACAGCTTAAAGAATATTAAAATTGATCCATATCAAAATCATGCTAATATGTTACAAAGATACCATAAATTGCAGGAACTCTTACACTGAAGGAAAAAAAAAGTAAGTATTTCATTTGGGTAAGAAGCTTAAGAAAAAAGAATAAGGAACAACTTTTGTTATAGTTGTATATTAAGATAAAGAAAAATGAAAGGCTACAATTTTGAGTCTCTCTCATCCAACAGATCAATAGATGAAAAGAAAAATATAGAAAATATTCCTTTCCAGAGAAATTTCATCACGGTCAATAAAATATGCCAAGCGTTGAGATTTGAGGAAGCATTTTAGTCTGTTTTCCAATGGCAAAGGCATACATTTAAAATGAAAGAATTCTTTCAAACACATTTTTTCTTTCTCCCACACCCAGAACCCTTTATTTTACAAGATCTGCTACTGATTTATTTTACTGTTGTTGATCTGAACGTAAAAGTCAACAATGTGGGAAAGTGATGAATTCTATTATTCCAGGAAGTTGCTTTTAATTGCATGAGGATTTACTATACAACTTTAAATATCTGATTAACCAGAGAAAAGAGTTAAATAGTATTCTCTGTAATTTTTAAATGAACCCTTGAATTTAAATTTATAAACTTTTTTCCACTACTATATTTTCAAGTCAATGTCCATCTTGGGTCCTTAAAAGGTCAAATTGTTTTTGGATATTGCAAAATAGTGGCTATGGAGAAATGTTTTAAATTCAGAAATTCAGAATCAATGGTTAGAAATTAAATTTTGTAGCTCTCCTCAATTTTGGAACCTGGTCCCCGAGAATTGAGTTTTGTGGGAGGAACTCATTCCAAGAGAATCTTGGGTGGAGAATAGAAGACCAAATGTCAACCTTCACAAGTCATTTCACTATGGACTAATGAGTGATTCAATGAGAATACTAAGGAAATATTTTTGCCATTTTCTGACCTTTGTGAGTTTTCATGGACTATACTTTCATTCTTTTCTACACAGGGCTGGAACCCTAAAAGATTAGACTTAGTAGTAGTAGGTAATCTTAAGTATTTTCATGTCTGCAAACACTGTTAACTTTTTTTGATGACTCTAAACTCTATATCGTCAGGTGAAGATTCTGCCTTTAGCTCTACGCCAATTTATTTATTTACCCAATAAACAGCTCCCACAGACACCAAAAAATTCCCTCAAATCTTTCCTCTTCTTGTCTTTTTATTCCAGTGAATGACAGCACCATTTGCCCAAAGTGTTAGCCTAAAACTTTCCATATCTGCTGCTCCTAGAGCTCACCAATTACCAAGTCCTACCTGTTCTTTTAATTGAAATCTTTACTAAGATAATTGCAGATTCACAGGCAGTTGTAAAAAATAACAGAGGGATCCTGTGTACACTTTACCCAATTGCTCCATTTGGTAACAATTTACAAAATTAGAGTATAATATCACAACTAGGATATCGATTGGCATTGATACAATCCATGGATCTTATTTGTTTCCTGGTTTACTTGTTCCCATTGGGGTGTGTGTGTGTGTGTGTGTGTGTGTGTATTTAGTTCTACACAATTTTATCACATGGGTTCGTGTATCTACCACCACAGTAAAGATACAGAATAGCTACATCATCACAAGGATCTTGCCGGGTTTTTTTTTTAATTCTCAATTTACCTTTATACTCTCCTCCCCAACCTCTCACCTCCTGTATTGAAATAACATCCTTGCAGGCATTCTCAACTCTAGACTTCCAGTCCCTCCAATTTATCTTTTACAATGGATTTATAAAATGCAAACATGATTATGTCACTCCTAAAGGCAACTACCTGGAAAGTCAATGCCCTAAGTCTCTAACTTAATCTGAATTTACGCACTGGAAAAATTCTACACGTTACTAAAATATAAAGTTTGAACAAAAATTTACTGGTAGGGCTTGTTAGTCATGTAAAAAAGAAATCAAATATGTTTTGCTTCCTGTCTTCTTAATACACTATTCAGTGACAATTAAGAGTCTTATCTATGGATTTGGTGGCCCCAATAGTCACTCAACTGCAAAATTTTATAAGAAATTGATAGAAACTATATGCCTATTTTTATATTTAGGAATATTAAACCAAATGGCCTATCAGCTCTTGTTTCTTAGATTCATATCACTCCAGTCACAGCCCGGCAACTGAGGTAAAAAGCCAAAGAGATACGTGAAAGTAAAATTGCCGTTATTAAAGATGAATTTCTTGAAAATACTGTTATAATTACCCACATATTTTACAGACAGCTGTAGATGGCTAATAATGATTTATACATTGATTATCATAGCATATTGAGTTACTGTGAAAGCGTGCTGCTTTGCTATCAATAATTTGTCTTATGGTTTCTGAAAATTTGACTCCTCTCAATTTTTCTTCTCTCAAGATAAGTGTTCTTAGAGTTAAGCATGTAACTTACTAGAAATTTATCCAAACTACTTTCTACCCAACGTGAATTTTGTAGCATTTCACACAGAGAGAGATTACTAAAGTATTAGAATGGATAAGCCATTCCACTTTTATTTTTCTACATGTCAATTAAAATAGATATAATATTGATGCTCATGTGTGATAGTACTTACCTAGTTCCATAAGAAGGGCAACAAAAACTTATAGGAATTTTTTTCTTTCCTCTCACCTGATAGTAGTACGGCTCTTAGTTGGCTATAAAGTATGGCAACTAGTTTCTATCTTAGATAATCTTCACTACATTGTATTTAGCCACATTACGTACAGGAACATATCTGTCTCGAAAATCCTTGCAAATTTCCAATTAAAACACCTGTGTGTGGCAAAGAGTTTGATCTCTTTAAAATATTGTGATGATTAGTCTTACACGTCAACTTGGCTGGGCTATAGTGCCCAATTACTTAATCAAACACTGATCTAAGTGTTGCTGCAAGGGATTTTGTGGATGTGGCTAACATTTGCAATTGGTTGACTTTAAGTAAAGCAGATTACCCTTGATAATGTGGGTGGGTATTTTCCAATCAGTTGAAGGCCTTAACAAAAACTGAGATTACCTGGACTGGCCCCAAGGCATAGTGGTTAAGTTCGGCGAGCTCTGCTTTGGTGGCCTGGGTTTGTGGGTTCTGATCCTGTGCACGGACCTACACCACTCGTCAGCCATGCTGTGGTGGGGACCCACATACAAAATAGAGGAAGATTGGCACAGATGTTAGCTCACGGCTAATCTTCCTCAAAAAACCACAAAAACAAAAACAAAACTGAGAATTCCTGCAGAAGAAGGAATTCTACTTCAAGAATACAACATTGACTCTTTCCTGAGTTTCCAGCCTTCAGGCCTGCCCTACAAATTTCAGACTTGCCAGCCTCACAATCTGGAGAGCAAATTCTTTAAAATAAATTTCTCCTCTCACTCTATGGATGGATAGATATAGATATATAGCTATAGATAAAGATATAGATATCTCCTATTGGTTTTGTTTTTCTAGAGAACCCCGACTGATACAAATAACATTTATTAATGATACAAATAGTATTGATTAATGAAATATGCATATTGAAAGCACATTAAAACCACCCTAATAGTTTTAATGGACAGTGGTGATTTTCTCCTTAAATATATTCATCTTTCCTTCATCAAGTAGCATCTGATAGTTTGGTTGATCAGTTGGAAATGAACCCACCTTTGGTTCCCGAGTTAGGTTTAGATTAGTACAAACCAATCTGCATGATTGTAATATGCACATCACCATTCGTATTCACTATATGAATAGTGAGCTGTCTCACTTTTACGTGTCTATTTTCTAATGACTCAGTTCCATATTAAAACACAGGCAATATCTTATGACTTACTCATTTACTCACTTTAAGTCTCTGCTCAAATGTCATCTGATTGGTGATATTTCATCACCTTATATAAAAGCACTATAAGCTCCAGTCCTCTGGCTCTCTCAGTCTCCATAATTTGCTTCTCATTAGCAATAACGTACCATTGTTTTAGTGGTAATTTTTCAGTCTTCCACACAAAACATAATCTTCATGGTGTTCACTGACTTTTCACAAGGGTCTATAATGGTGCCTGCCACATAGATGACTCCCAGTAAACATTTGCTTGACGAATGAAAGAACTGCAACCAGCAACATCTTTAAGGCATCATATTATAAACTCCAGTCAAATTTTTAAAGCATCCACTGAAGATTTTATTCTAGCTTCAAACTAATTCAATCATCTTAACCGCATGTTCCTTATCCACATCTTTGACGGTTTCTTTTAATTTCTTTCTCTTTTGCAGTTCTTACAGAAAACAGTTACATAAGCAACTCCAAAAGAGGATGCTCATGACTTCTTTCCTATAGTTGATGCTAAAAATAAGTTTTGCTTTGGAAGTATTTACATGAAAAATATGACACTTTGCTAGAGAATTTACAAGTATGATCCAGTACAGGAATTGACCATTTTACCACCAAATCAAATGTTATAAAATGAAAGTTGTGAAATTACACCATCTGGGTATAACTGTAGATTTATATTAATTTCATCCAGGGCATAAATGTGCTTTTTTTCCTTCTTGCCTAGATCTACAGCTGTTCACTGGCAAAGGAAACCACCTCTTCTCCTGCCTGGCACCTGCCTCTCCCATTTCATGTCTCCTCCACAACCTCCCTCAATATCTGGGGGTAGGTTTTTTTTTTTTTTTTTGTGAGGAAGATCAGCTCTGAGCTAACATCCATGCCAATCCTCCTCTTTTTGCTGAGGAAGACCGGCTCTGAACTAACATCTATTGCCAATCCTCCTCCTTTTTTTTTTCCCCCAAAGCCCCAGTAGATAGTTGCATGTCATGGTTGCACATCCTTCTAGTTGCTGTATATGGGACGCGGCCTCAGCATGGCCGGAGAAGCGGTGCGTTGGTGCGCGCCCGGGATCTGAACCTGGGCCGCCAGTAGCGGAGCACTCGCACTCAACCGCTAAGCCATGGGGCTGGCACCAGTAGGTTTTTTTAATGTCACATTGGAAATAATGAACACCACACCCATTAATAACTCTTTCAGCCTGATGACAAATTTGGTCATCTATCTTCAGTTAAGAGAATACAAGTATAGATGGTGTTTAGACCTCAGCAACTTAATTAAAAGGCTGCAGGAGTAGGACTGGTCCCACTAAGAACTCTTCTTCAGTCATCATATTGTGCTCAGCTACAACCAGTCAGTAAAGAATACATTCTGAAGGCTGAAGCTAGAGATGGACAGAAGCATAAGTATCCTACTACCTTTATAGTTTCTTGGATTTACATAGCTCTGATAATCTAGGTGAATTATAAGAATAAAAGTTTATGTTTGTTTTCTACCACCTGAAGTCAAAGTTTGAAACTAACATACAATATTATGTTTTGAAATATTGCAGACTTTGACCCATGGAATATGCTTAAATAATGAATATCAAAACTCACTGGAGAAAATGGGGAGAAGCTAAAAAGTAAACTTTTTTAACCTTCCTATGTTTTTAGTAATACCAGTTAGCATTTATTTAGCACTTACAACTTGCAAAGCATTGTTTCAAGTGCTTTACCAGATCTGTTACCTCATTTTATTCTCAGAGCATTGCTACATCACTCATTTTACCCAGGAGTAATCTAAAGTACAGCGATGTCAACTTGCCCAAGGCCAGACTCTTTAGAAAAGGCAGAGTTAGAGCATGCCAGACTGGTTCTATGGTGAATGTTATGACGATATGGCAAACTCAACCTCTTCTATATGTAAAACTAATTATTAACTCCTTCCTTGAAAATATTATGTATTTAAAATTTTATTCACAATCAGTATGATTTTTGTTTTATAATGAAAAAGAATTGTTTATACAAATCTAATTTTAGTATACAATAGAGATGCAAAATGAGAAGACTATTCAAAACTACACATTCTACTTGTTCCCAAAAAAGATCAAGTAATCTTTGTAAAATATTACATGTGTCCCTGACAGGCGATTTCAAATATTCCTGGCTATAGATTCTTATTCACACATAGTTTTGAAGGTAAAAACTGTAACCATATGATTTCTTAATATTATATAATTCTATCTACTTATAACAGCATTTCATAAAGTGAGCTCCATTATTCAGTGGTCCCAGAAAACCTTCTACAATGTAAGAGTACCTTGGTCAAATAAATACGGCAAATTTTCTTTGTTTCATCCCACTGTTGGAAACTCACAATGTACTTTAACATATTAAAGGCTCTGAAATGCCTGGAAGAGGAGGACCATACTTGTTTAATATTACTTAACTCATTGTTTTCCAATGTATTTGAAGACAGACTTCGGTATATCTTGAGGTTTTCCTTAGAAGTAATGTTCTTCAAACCATCCTTTGAGAAATAGTGGCCTAAATTGAAAAGCCTATTTTATCAAATATCCTCTCTCTCATTCTACTTTTCTGTTAGTCAAACACATTTTGGAACTGTTGTTTCCTTTTTGTGTCTCTTGCAAAAGATATAGTAATTTTCTGTAGTGTAGTGTTATTATTCCATAGAAGAATTGTGATCACCCTCATCAAACATGACATAGCTAATAGTACTAATAATTGAAACCACTTGTGTCTAATATGACTTTGTTGCTTGTATCAGGAAAGTTTTGCCTAGGAAAGGTAAGATTATAAAATAAATAACTTTATTCTTTGCTTTAGGCAATTCCAGCAGATTCATTTTATCAAAGATAGTATTCTGCTCACCTGGGTAAACAGTTCATTTATCACAACAATTTAATTATCAAAATTCTCTCTTCATTACCTTTGCTTTGCTATGTCCACCAATCTACACTGTTATGTCGTAAAGTTTTCATTCCCAGTCAGTTGCCTGCCTTGGAAAACCCACCTTAAACCGCTTAAGTCTAGGCTCCCAAACTGTAAATATCAATTTTGACTCCCCACTTCTGAGGCATTGCTAAGACTCTATCACAATGGTGCTCTCTCTAACAGCAATAAGTTCTAATATATTTAGCTTTGCTTTATTAACAAGGTGTCTAGTAATATTTCAGGAAATTCAACTGAGCTTAAGAATAGTTATTAATTAATCAAAAAATAAGGAAGACAATCAAAAATGTTCACATGTAAATCACCAATGATTTCAAAGAAATCTCAGAAAAACACCAAATATATTTATATTTTAGAAAATTTACATTTAGAACATTGAACACATATTTGTGCTAGTTCCCGGGCAAACTGCATTGACATGGTCGATAGCTTCACGTAGCTTAGAGGTTGGTGGAATGACAGGCTTTCTAAAGGGAAACAAACAAATACATGCATGACAAAAGGTATCAATGCCATGACAACCAATCCAAAATAAAATAGGAAAAAGAATGATTGGAATATCTTGTTAGATTGTAAGAGTCTGGGAAGAATTCCCTAAGAAAATAAACTTTAAGATAAGATTTAAAGAATGAGTAAGAGTCAGCCACATCAAGGCTGGAGGAAAGAGCATTACAGCAAATGAAGCAGCATGGGTGGAGGTCCTGAGATTGAAAAACAAACAAATAAACAACAACAAAAAACTCTGGTATACTTAAGGAAACAAAAGAAGACCAAGGTACCTGGGCATAGAACATAGATTGGACAGTTGCACAGTGTGGGCGATGGATTGGAATGGTAAGAAAATTTGGATTTTATTCTGTATATAACGGTAAAATTTTGGTGATATTTAACAGGAGGTTAACATTTGATTTATGTTTTCAATGGTAAAGTCTAGATACTGGGTGGAGAATGAATTTCAGAAGGTCAAGAATGCATGTGGGGGGATCAGCTAAGAGACTGCTGGAATTGTCCTGGGAAGATACCATGCTGGCTTTGATCGGATCAGAGGTCCTGAAGACAGAGTGAAGTGGAAGCACTCACTGCCAATGGATGTTGTTAAACCCAACAGGATGTGGCAGTAGGGTGGATGCGCACACTAAGAAGGAGGAAGGCAAAAAAATGATTCTGGGTTGTCTTGATGAGCAACTACTAAATGATATATAGAAATATGTATTCCTCTTCAATTAACTGACACAATAGCCCATCAGAAACTGGAATTTGGCACACCTGTTAGTCTCTCTCTGATAATATAAATCATTTACTTTCACCTATTCTCTGGCCAACCCTTGAGCGTTACAGTCATTTTCCAGGCCTGGTGATTTACATCCAAAATGGAATAAGAAGAATTTCTGGGGCCATCAATCTCATCCAGTCTTCCTCACTCAAAAGTTTAAATTGCAGTAAAATGAAATTAAGGATTTGGCTAAGAAATCAGTTCAACTCTAATAAAGTTATATAGTTCAGCTCTGTAAAAAGAAACAGAGTTAATACAGGGGCCATTAGAACTTCTACATAGCAATTAATTAAGACTGATTAGAGAAATAGATGCTCTAGTGGAAAGTTTAGCATTCCCCAAATTTTTACTTAAAATGAACCTTTCTTAATTGGGTGGGAAAATAATATGCAGAGAAAGGAATAAAGCTAGAATTTCAAAGCTTCCAGGGAATAATATTAAGGTAGACTACTCCCTAAACATGACTTTTTAACTGATAAAATACACAAATTTGGTAATGATTACAAAGTGTCCATGCAAGAACTATAAACCAAAATGGAACAAAAACTCATGAAACATTTAATACAGAATTTTAACTAAAGCGCAGAGAAATGATAAGCAGGAAAATGCTGAGTAACTAATCGGCTATGACATGACATTTTTTACTAATTAGTTTGCAAAACCTGCATTAACCTTTCTGTGGTCCACTTAACTTATGAGAAGTTGCCTTATGTCTTCAAATTACAAGAAAGGATACAATTGAATTATACCCTGTGCCTTGCCTCGCACTCAAAAAGCACTGAAATCATTGCAAATTAAATGACAAGTAACTCAGTCAATATTTCATTTACTGCTTCACAGCTGTTGAAAGAGTTACTGTTGTGAGCTGATATGCAGGAAATTGGAGTCAACCTCACCATTTCCTGAACATTTAAAAAAAAATTTCTAGTTAGGAAAAAAGTTCTCCAGTAACAAAATACACATACCACATAGAATTTTCTTTGTTGTTTTTTCAATTGGTCCTTTCGTGTTGCTGACATATAATTATGTAATACACAATACCTGTGGAAAATAAAAAGCATTTATATGGACATTTCATAAAAATTAGTCCCTCCCTTTACTTAAGATGGGTATTAAAAACTTTGGGGGCTATCCTAATTCTCTATTTCTTTTAGAAGGAAGGAAGACTCTCCAGAATATAACAATTGAGCATGGCTGAGGGGATGGAGACGAACCAACAGTAGTAGCAGACTCTTGAAGTGTGACTTGTCTGTGAGTCCTAGGGAGCAAGCATCATTCAGCAAAGCAAAGTAAATAGTGGGACTTCTTTCTCTAAGGGATGGCTAAAGAAAAGGGAATAATTTAGAAAATTGATAAATTAGACCGTGAATGTAGAACTCCTGAGCCCTTTGAGAATAGAGAAAAATTTTAAATCAAAAATGATGCAACAGGATGAGACTACAATATTAAGATTAAAGAGGGGTGATTATAGAAAATAAAAAACTAACACACAGGGAAAAAAATAAGCCAAAACCATTTATTTTTTTAAATGAATTTTTGTATGACTGAATGGAAACTCTTTTTTAATGAGATGAGTATTATATTTTAGGATCAGTCTTCTAAGGAACTTTCATTGTGGTTAGATTTCCTCAACAATTAATGTTAATCACTTGTCACAGTGCAGTGGTTACATTCATTCTTCCATTCATTCATTCAACAAATACATATGGAATTTCTACAACATGCCTGGCTTGCTGCTGCACAGAGAGAAGAGAGCAGTAACTGACGCAGATATTGGGTCTGCTTTCATGGTGTTGATGCTCTGTGGACTTCCACACTCAATCAACATATTCGAAACCTTAAAAATACTTGGTCAATGTTGATATTTTTCAGTATAGAAAAAATTATGTAAAGTTTAGAATATACACAATAGATATGTATTAAATACAATAGATATGTATTAAAATAATCTAGTAATGGATTGTTTTTCCATTTTTACAAAGGCAAATTTAAAATTAAGAACTTTTTAGGAAGATGCTTTATCACGAGTGACAACATTTCTATAGTATGCTTAATTTCATTGGTGAATTTGTAAAGAAACTTGGAACTATTCATAAATCAACTTTGTAGAAACAGAATCAATTTTGTTGAAGCAATTTTTAAAAGATGATATTAGTCTCACACTTATCTAGATACAGAAGTCATATAATTCATTAAAATGTCTCCCAAACTGATTAAATGATACTGAGTATTTTTTTCACTTTTTTTTTTTTGTGTGAGGAAGATCAGCCCTGAGCTAACATCCATGCTAATCCTCCTCCTTTTGCTGAGGAAGACCAGCTCTGAGCTAACATCTATTGCCAATCCTCCTCCTTTTTTTCCCCCAAAGCCCCAGTAGATAGTTGTATGTCATAGTTGCACATTCTGCTAGTTACTGTATGTAGGACGTGGCCTCAGCATGGGCGGAGAAGCGGTGCGTCGGTGCGCGCCCGGGATCCGAACCTGGGCTGCCAGTAGCAGAGCACGCACACTTAACCACTAAGCCACGGGGCCAGCCCCTGATACTGAGTATTTTTATTCATCTTTTAAAATTATTTTTACAGAATTTTGCAAGTAGAATGGACCTTAAGTTATGTCTAACTCACTCATTTCACCAATAATGCCATAATTGTTTATAATCATACTTTTTGCATTTGCACAATCTCTAGCTTTCTAGTCTCCTTATGCCCAGTCCAATACTTTTTCCAATATATTATGCTACTTCTCTGAGTTAATGAATATATAAGCTAGGCTGCTTAAACAAGAATCCCAAAGGAAGATAGCTCAAGCAAAATAGAAGTTTGTGTTTCTGTCATCTAAAAATCTGGACGGTCCAGGACTGGTAATTTAGCTCCACAATTTTCAGGGAAATGGGCTTCTTTTATTTTACTCCTCTGCCATCCTCATATTGCTACCTTATGGTCTAAGACAAGTATTTCAACTCAACTATCTTATCTACATTTGGCAATGGGAAGTGGGTTGAAAAGATGGAGAGTGCATGCTTCTTCCCGTTCATCACACAGCTCAGAAGCTGTACACAGCACCTCTCCATAGGCCAGATCCTACTTACATGATCACTCCTAGCTCCAACTAAAATTTTTCTTATCAAGAAAAAAGAATGATGCGCTGGACAGCTGGCTAGTCTTTGCTACATCTTCTGAGCAATCTCTCAAGTTCTATTCCTGGCTTTACCTCTTACTGGCTGTATAAACTTAATCTCTCTGTGTTTCAGTTGTCTTGTGCCAGAAAAGAAAAAACAATAACACTTATTTCATAGGTTTGTTATATGGATTCAATAAGGTATGATATGTAAAATGCTTAAGAGTGCCTGGTGGAGTAAATACATAATAATTATAAGCTACTATTTACTGTTATTATTATAATCTGATAATAGAATCAGACTCCTCTCCAAGCCCCTCTCCTAAGCCTCCATCCTCTCAAATTAAAAAAAAAGTCTTATCTTGTTGTCTAGCTTGCAAATAGACAAGAACTGTACTGTATGGATAGACACACAAAATGTTGGTCCCTATTTCATTTTATTCAGTTAGTAGTTTTAAGAGCTTTTTTTCTATTTAACTGGAAAAGATAATACTATTATCTTTGTTCTCCAAATAAATTTCCCCCAAGTAATAAAAAAAACTGAAGGCAGATATAATCTTAATAATTTGGCTTTAGGAAGGTAAACAGCAGAGGAAATAGTAAACACCACTTTCCTCACCCACAAAGCATCTTGCCTGCAAGTGCAGCCTTCTGCTGATGACTCTGCGTGGCTTTCTCTCTCTCTTCCCTGAGCTCCTGCATTTTTTATCTTCCTAGATCCTTGGCTTAATGCTCAAAGAGTGGGGGTCTCCGTGACAAGTTCTCAGAGCAATTTCTCATGCTTCCCACTCTTGGGGTACTAGTGTATTTTCTCTTTAGCTTATTTACATTCTTTTGTAACTTTTCCTGGCAGTCATCATGGAAGATTTGTTCCTTTGTTTTCTCTTTCCTTAGGCTTTATCAAAACAAAACAAAACAAAAGTCCACCTGACTTCATTCCCCTGTTTCCCCACCCTACTTTCCCTGGGAGAGGTAAGGCAGGGCTATAGGGCAGGGAGCACCCTCAGCAGAACACTAGGAGAAACACAAGGCCTGCCAGTGCTGAAGGAGCTGAAAGCTGCAGTGGACTTCAACACACCAGAAGGGAAATGCAGTGGGCTAAAGGGGCCAGAAAGGACACAGAAGTCAATTTTGCAATCTGGCACAAGAGGTCCTATGAAAAAGGTTAAGCAAGAGACTTTGGAGCAAATTGGAAATTAAGGAAATGAGAAAAACCTCAGGGGGTGCCTTTTGTTTGTGAGGTGTTTTAGGGGTCAGCTGTGTGTGCAGATTTAAAGAGCCAGTAAAGGTCTAGAAGCTTGGAGACTTCTCACCCAACTTAATTCCGTGTATAAATATATGGTGTCTTAGTTGGGGTTCCACTGACACAAAGCTTGAGATGGGAATTCTTGTTCCAGCAATTTATATGGGGGAGTGCTCTCAGGAGAAGCAGCTTCATAAAATGATTGTTATTTTTGGCAATAATCAAATGTATTAACCAAGATCCATTTTCTTACCTCCTAATAAAGGAGGAAAAAGGAACACCTCAAACTTTTCAGAGCCATTTAGGAAAAAAAATAGCATTTCAATGATTACTACAGTAATATTTCAGAGTGGTAATCAGCACTTTTGTTGCTGTCTACCCAACATGCTTTATAATATCTGACAGTTCTAGTATCCCTTAGATAGGATTCTAATCTCTTCTCACTTTGCTTCACACGTGAACGTTTAATTATTCACAATTCCATCATGAAAGTTGTCCTAATCCATTGGAGCCAATGATAAAACATTATAAAAGGAAAGGCCATTGAATTTTATAGCATCCAGGCAGTAAATTTTTCTTCTCCGAAATGTATAATCATTTTTTACCACTGTAATTCACAGTGAATGAAGCAAAAGTATACGTAAGAGACACAATTAGCAACAATCTGCAAATGAGCTTTTTTATCACACACCATTTGTTTCAGGAATACATTTGAACGTTTTGTGCAGAAACATATTTTTCATCTTCTTCTGGGATTTGAAGGCTAAGGTGTCAAATGGGCCACTCGATTCACTTAGTAGAGTAACTGAGCGTGAGCTTAAAGCAAAGGAATTTTCCAAATCAGGACTTTGAGCCAATGTAGTTTATTTTGTAAAACTTCTAATACACAAGTATGTAAGTTCCACAGGGGAAGGGATTTCTCTGCGTTTGTTCCTTGCTGTATCTTCTGTACTAGAACACTGCCTACCACATAGTAAATGCTCAAAACGTATTTGTGCAATGCCTGTGAATGTGTTTATTAACGGTTTTTGACATCATCTTTTATTTGCACACTTCTTAGTCTTTCCTTGTTAATTTGTTTTTCCTTTTCATCTTTTTATTTATCTCATGCCCTTAAGAGTCTGAGAAGTCTAGGGTGTGTGTGGATAACAAAGTAAAATTTCTAGAAAAGTCAATAGGATAGGTAATACCTGTGAGCAGAGACTAGAAAAATGCTATCATCCTAGAGAACCACAGTGCTAAGAGGTAACCATGAATAAGGTGTAAATTAGGTGCTATTGGTAGGTGTCTTCCTTTAAAAATTCCACAAACCAAAGCTGACTGGGTGAAGAGAGATTTGTCTTTCTATGGAAATATCTTCCCAAATCCACTGTCTCCATAAGGGCTAAGTTTTCATTGCAAAAGGGAATTACCCACAAATTAGAATAGCTTTTCTTACTTCATAAAGAGGAAATATCTTTGCCATTTAAGTCATGACATTTAAGTTATGTAGTCTCTGTCAATGCCATCCAGAGACACTAATTTTGGAGTCATACAAGTAACTTTGATAATTACAAAACTGAAATCCCACATATTCACTAATTATTAACAATTCTTACATATGTAAGTAAAGCTGGTTTAGGTGACATGGAGAAAAAAAAGCAAGACATCGCCCCTGCCCTCAGGAAGTTCACTGTTTCCCAATGTGATGCTCTTTCTACTGAATTGCAACCAGTTGGCATCTATCCTGTTTTCCATTTCACTGCAGTCATAGTACACCTGGGTTATTCTAGATGTCTCCAAAACACTCTTCAGTATTTCTCTCTATTTCAATCAATCTTAAATGTCACCGTCAAATGATGTACTCAATATAATAGTTTTAGCATGAAAATCCCCATTCAAACAATTTTAAAGGCTTCCCAGAACATCTCCTTAACTTAGCACTCCCTTTGAAACTGCAGTTCTAGACTAACAGCCCGATCTTGTCCCTATCACTCCACTAAGGAAACACAGTGGTTCCGTCTAGAATGGCCTGTGGGCTCTGCCTGATCACACAGTGATCATACTCACATTCCCCTCTTTGAAGCTCTTATTCTTATTGTGAACCATGCCTTCCTTCTGCCTGTTTCACTCCCATCTTTCCTTCAAAGCCCCGGTCATACTTCTCATAATCAACCCCTTCTCTGACAACCTGACACCAGATGATCATCATGCTTTCTTAAGAGTTTGCAGCATTTACTGTCTGGAACTCATTTGTCACTTTTCACAAGAGCCATGTAGCCCCTAATTTGAGGCTGAGGTCACTGCAGCCACGCACTTTCATAAACCACTTGTTAATAAGATGCTTAAGTAAGCGTCAAAGTGCAAGGTTTCCTTTGAAAATTAAACAATTTAATTTGTATTCTTGATCAGGTGGAGATCATCATAATTCTTCCCAAGAAGTACCTTTGATTCAGTTAACACGCTGTCATTAGTACTCACATGAAACTACAGATTACGTATATAAAGCGTAGCAGATATAACCGTGTCAAGAGAACTTTTATGTTGGCCTCAACACCTGTCCATCTCGACAAAATAGAATCATTCCTGCCTAATAATTGCTTGGTTTGGGCCTATACCCAAACAGATTCATCAAGATGACTTCTTTTAAAAAAATAGGTGCATGTGTGTGTGTACACACCTATGGACACACGTTATATAGATACATATTATATATATTACATACATACACAAATATTTATGTCCATTATATACTATATATACATATATAAACATGTATATTACATAAAGTCATGTCAGGTAATTTTCAATTTTTCTGTTAAATGAAATTATTTAGTAGTATCCTTTTGAATCAGTTCATTGTTATGGTTGACATTTTGATATTACAGTATTTATTGTTGTCCTCATGTCAAGAAAAAAAAAAACCCTACAAAATCTATTTAATTCTCTCTAACTCTATAACTACCATTCCACCCAAGCCGTTATTCCTAGATTAGAAGGATGGTTTGCAAACTTTAGTGAGCATGAGAATTACCTGAAGGTCTTGTTAAACTATAGATTAATGTAAGTCTGGAGGAGGAGGAGGTGGGGCTGAAAATTTGATTTCCTAACAAGTTCTCAGATGATGCTAAATGCTACTGGTCCTCGGACCACACTTTGAGAGACCCTGGAATAGCCTACTACAAAAAGTTCCTAATTGGTCCCTGCTTCCATTTTTTATTTTATTTTTTTATTCTTTTGCAATCTCCTCTCTAAAAGCAGAAAGTGAGCTCTTTTGAAAACATAAATCAGATTATTTTGTTCCATTGCTTGCAATCTTTTTTGGCTTTAAACTTCAGTGAGAATAATATCTAAACTCCTTAAAATGGCCAAAAAGGCTTTATCTTATGCTTCTCAGATCTTTTTGTCACAGTACACATAGAAAATGATGATATTTGTATGGCACCCTAGAGTAAAAGGATGGGGATCCTTGAGATCAAAGGAAACCAGACTCTGAGTCTCCAGCTGGTCCAGGTCCCCACAGGCCACACAAAGGCTGATGGGATGCATACTGGGTATGCCTTTAATCTCATCTCAGCCCCAAGGTTTCAGGGAAATCACTGTCTCAGAACATCTATAAACTGTCCCTAGCACTGAATCAAAAATACCTGAATTTCGGCCCTGCTTACCTCTCTAATCTCATCCCTTTTCAAATTTATTTTCACATTCTTGTCTTCCAACAACATTTCCTTTTTTCTATTTCTGTTTCTTTCTGTTTCTGGGCAATACCAGGCTTAGTCATACATCGGTAATCTTATCTCTTTCATTTAATACTGTATCTTCCTAGAACCACACTGCCATGAAAAACATGCTCAATAGTTATTAATTTATTTATTAAAATGGTCAATACATTTATTTACTGGCATTTATTAATTGGCCAAAACATTTGAGCTGGTTCTTTAAGTCACTCCTAGAAGTAATGATAAGGAAGTATATGTAATGGTGAGGAAGCATAAAGGATGATGTTTATCTTCCTATTTGCCATGGCAAATGTCTTATTCATCCAAGATTCATATTAAATTATTTAGATGTATTGTGTTGTAAGGAATAATTATATTACTGAAAAATAGGGGGTTTTGATGATCAGTCTGGTGACAATATGGAATAACACCATGGACAGGTGTATGCAAGTGAAAGAGATTTATTATATTGACAGGTCCTAGAAGAAGGAAGCATGGTACACCACTCAAGGGGTCATATGAGAAGAGCATCCAGGGATTGGGCTCAACCAGGCAGGTGGGGAGCTGAGAGAGAGTGAGGGCGGTGGGTAAGTGCCTTTATGGGGGTCAGGGTGGAGCACAGATGCAAAACGTCTGATGGGATTTCACTGGTGCATTTGAATGTCACTAGGTCCCAATCAGGGGAGAATGGGAACCTGTGTCAGAAACCAGCCTCATCACACCAGTATACCTGGTCACTTGGGCAAGCTGCTTATATCCTGTTTTGGGGATGTTGAGACATCAGGAATATATGCAGTTTTAAAAATTAACAATTCGTATATCTTCAAAAGGAGGCATGCTAAGATATAGCTTGTTTGGAATTTGTTCTGTAGAAATTCAACTTCTACTGAATGATTTTTGTGTGTGTGTGTGTGAGGAAGATCAGCCCTGAGCTAACATCTGCCAATCCTCCTCTTTACTGCTGGGGAAGATTGGCCCTGGTCTAACATCCACGCCCATCTTCCTCTACTTTATATGGGACGCCACCACAGCATGGCTGGCCAACCCTGGGCCACCTAAGCAGAGCGCGCTCTTAACCGCTGTGCCACCGGGCTGGCCACACTATTGAACGATTTTAAATGTGACATTTATATAAAGCATGTAAAGAAAAAACAAAATGGATGACAGTCATAGCTCGATTCATTGATAGGTTCCAGTGATTGAATCCTAGGTAATGCAGATGCTCTTTCATAATTTTAGTATCAAGGAGACTTTAAAACCAAAATTTCTGGATATTTTAGCTTTATATTGTTTATATGTGGGAGCTTTAATTCATTTGCTTCAAAGAAGCACAACTAATGGCTCCTGTAATTAAAGAGATTAATTAAATTTCGCTATCATTCATCTAGTTAAACATTTAAAATACTGTAAATGTTACTGCTTTCTAGTTATTAATTCTATAAACCTTAAAAGAACAATAGTATGTTCAATTTCAAATGACTGAAGTGCTATTCTATTAACAAATGTACGTGAAAACTAAGAAATTAGACTTGGTGGGGGCCGGCCCCGTGGCTTAGCGGTTAAGTGTACGTGCTCCGCTACCAGCGGCCAGGGTTCGGATCCCGGCGCGCACCGACGCACCACTCGTCCGGCCATGCTGAGGCCGTGTCCCACATACGGCAACTAGAAGGATGTGCAGCTATGACATACACCTATCTACTGGGGCTGCGGGGAGAAAAAGGAGGAGGACTGGCAATAGATGTTAGCTCAGGGCAGGTCTTCCTCAGCAAAAAGAGGAGGATTGGCATAGATGTTAGCTCAGGGCTGATCTTCCTCACAAAAAAAAAAAAAAGAAGAAATTAGACTTGGTTATTTAACTTTCATAAAATGTTATATATACAGGAAAAATACATTATGTATACTATGGGTATATTTTCTCTATCAAATCTTACATTATCTAGTCATTTGCTATTCCTTACTGACTTATCTATTCAAATAGTTAATATCACATATAAATCAGAAAACTTTTCAGCATGTATTTTTCTCCTTTAAAAAAATTTTCGATAGAAGTGACGTCAGCATCATGGCGGAGTGAGCTTTCCCGTGAACTCTTCCCGCGACAAGATACAACAAAAGCAACAGTCACAGACGAACAACGGAATCCCAGACAGTGAAAAGCTAGAGTGGAGGGATCCACACTGCCGCACATCTGAGAGCGGAACGTGCTGGGCACCCGGAGGAAGTGGGGAGAGGTAAGGAGAACTCCTCTCCCTCCCCATCAGATCAGCGATCCCGTCCGCGCGGCTCCCAGAGAGGGGGGAGGGGCGGCCCTCAGCAGGAAACCGTGGCTCTTCGGGCTCTCTCAGCCAGTGGGAAACTCCCGCACAGAGGACTCAGAGGAGCCACAGGGCTACCATCAACATCTGAGCACCCCAGAGAGCGGATAAAGAGGGGCAAACGAGAAGCCTCCCACGTCAGGGACCCAGAGGGCAAAAGAGAGAGCTCCCCCCTCCCTGCAAACCGGACTCTGCAGCTCAACCGACCAGACCAGACCTAGCGATCCACGGCAGACCAGACCAAGTGATCCGCAACAGACCAGACCAAGCGATCCGCGGCAGACCTGATCAAACGACTGGACCCGTGGATCGCAGCAGGAAAAAAAAAAAACAAAACTGCGGATCACAGCAGAAAAACCGGGGCAGAGCGCAGGGGGCTTAGACTACACAGCCCTTTACCACCAGACAGTGGCGGCAGGTGGAAATTGCAACCAGAGATTTCCAGGATGAGGAAAAACAAAACCAACACAGGAACCACAATGCAAAAATATATGAAATCACCAGACCAGAAACAAAATGACAAGCACCCAGAAATCAACCCCGAAGACACAGAAATCCATAAACTAAATGACAGAGATTTCAAAATAGCTATCATAAAAACACTCAAGGAAATACGAGACAACAGAGACAAACAATTAAATGAGATTAGGAGTTTCTTCACAAAAGAGATTGAAATCATAAAGAAAAACCAATCAGTGCTGATGGAGATGAAGAACACAATGGAGGAGATAAAGGAGAATCTGGAATCTTTAAAGAACAGAGCTGACAATATGGAGGAAAGAATTAGTACCTTAGAGGATAGGAATACAGATATACTCCAGATGGAAGAAAAGAGAGAACTAAGACTAAAAAGAAATGAAGAAAGACTCCGAGAAATATCTGACTCTATTAGAAAATGTAACATAAGAATTATAGGTATTCCTGAGGGAGAGGAGAGGGAAAGAGGAACAGAGAACCTATTCAAGGAAATAATAGCTGAGAATTTCCCAAATCTGGGGAAGGAGCAGGAAATACCAGTAAGCAAAGCCAACAGGACACCTATCTATATTAACAGACAAAGGCCTTCACCACGACACCTAGTGGTAAGGCTAGCCAGGGTCAATGACAAAGAAACAATATTAAGGGCAGCTAGACAAAAACAAAAAATAACGTACAAAGGAACTCCCATCAGGCTCTCAGCGGATTTCTCAACAGAAACTTTACAGGCTAGAAGAGACTGGAATGATATATTCAAAATACAGAAAGACAAAAACTTTCAGCCAAGAATACTCTATCCAGCAAAAATATCCTTCAAATATGATGGAGAAATAGTAACTCTCCCAGATAAACAAAAGCTAAGGGAGTTCATGGCCACGAGACCCCCACTACAAGAAATACTCAAGAAGGCCCTCAGGCCTGAAAAAAAGAAGAGAAAGGGAACACAAAGCTTGGAGGAAGGAGAAAAGTAGGTAAACAAACTCAGAAAAATAGTAGATCTTTACTGGAATAGGTTAGCAACCACTTAAATACTAAATTCAAAGATCAAAGGAAGAAATTCACCAAAAATAAATTTAACCTCATCACTGTAAACACACAGCCACAACACAAGATAGAATAAGGTATAACAAGAACAACTTAGAAGGGGAAGAGGAAAGTGACTGAATTGACTTAGTATAAGGAAATAGGAGGCCATCAGATAATGGACTATCTCATACACAAGATTTTTTGCCCAAACATCAAGGTAACCACTAAACAAATAATCAAAGCAAAACCACATATGATAAACAAAGAGAAAACTAGAAGAGTCATAAGACAGAACAACCAAACTGAATTGGCAGTCCAAAACAAATGGGACAAGAAACAAAGGAAATGCAAAAGAACCAGAAAATAAGTGACAAAACAGCAACATTAAGCCCTCATATATCAATAATTACCCTAAATGTAAATGGATTGAACTCTCCAATCAAAAGATACAGAGTGGCAGGATGGATTAAAAAGCAAGACCCAACAATATGCTGCCTTCAGGAAACACATCTTAGCACTAAAGACAAGCACAGGCTCAGAGTGAAAGGATGGAAGACAATACTCCAAGCTAATGGCAAACAAAAGAAAGCAGGTGTTGCCATACTCATATCAGACAAAGTAGACTTCAAGATAAAACAGGTTAAGAAAGACAAAGAAGGGAAATATATAATGATAAAAGGGACACTCCATCAAGAAGACATATCACTTATAAATATATATGCACCCAACATAGGAGCACCAATGTACATAAAGCAACTATTAAGAAACCTAAAAGGAGACATCAACAACAACACAATAATAATAGGGGATCTTAACACCCCACTTACAGCAATGGATAGATCATCCAGACAAAAAGTCAATAAAGAAATAGTAGACTTAAATGAAAAACTGGACGAGATGGACCTAGTAGACGTATACAGAGCACTCCATCCAAAAACAGCTGACTACACATTCTTCTCAAGCGCGCATGGAACGTTCTCTAGGATAGACCATATGTTGGGAAACAAAGCAAGCCTCAATAAATTTAAGAAGATTGAAATCATAACAAGCATCTTTTCAGACCATAAGGCTATGAAATTGGAAATGAACCATGAAAAAAAAACTGGGAAAGTGACAAAAATGTGGAGATTAAACAACATGCTACTGAACAACCAATGGATCATTGATGAAATTAAAAGAGAAATCAAAAACTATCTGGAAACAAACGAAAATGATAATACGCCATATCAAACCATATGGGATGCAGCAAAAGCGGTCCTGAGAGGGAAACTCATAGCGATACAAGCCCACCTTAACAAACAAGAAAAAGCCCTAATAGGCAACCTTAAACTACACCTAACAGAATTAGAAAAAGAAGAACAAACAAAGCCCAAAGCCAGCAGAAGGAGAGAAATAATAAAAATCAGAGCAGAAATAAGTGAAATTGAGAGAATATAGAATGTTTTCCACAATTCTATACTATCTTAATATCTGTAATAAATAAAAAAGAATGTTCCCATATTAATTTGTAAAAAAAAAAAAAAAAATTTTCACCCTCATTTTTAACAATTTTGAGAAGCAAATATTTGATTCCATCTTCCTATTCCATTGTTCACAAATATAAACTCTATGTTACCTTATAGCCACTATTCAAACCTTTCCTACTACTTTTGCAAGAACCTCTGAGATTCTGCTCTTTGAGGATATCATCTACCTTGCTAAAATACGATCTTTATACATAACAGTGTGTAGGAATAGATCCAAAAAATTAATTTCACTCTGCACTTTACATAAACATTTTTACACAAAAAGTTGAGATTATGTGAGAAAATTCAAGATGACAAAATTTGACATAATTATATATATATTCATAAAAGGAGATATTTTTAAACACAGAAGAGTATATAGGATTAATTATTATAATGCATGTTTTCAGCTTTTTACATTCCAAAGCATTTTATTCATACTAAGTATAAATAAACATATACCTAGAAGAAAGGTTAAATATACACAAAGAAATAAAATTAAATAATTTATCTAGTCCCCATTATAATTAATTGTGAACCCCAGTTACCTGAACAAAAAACATAATTGAGAACTTGAATTATCTGAATTAGTGATTAACATTAATCAAATAGGGCAGAAAATTATCTGTACTAGGTTGATTTCCTTAATGTCCATGGATATAATATGAAATGTCCAATCCATTTATCTTTGTTCATACAATTTCTTATCACTAAGATGTGATCCCTTCCCTGCTGTCTTGATTCTCTCCTCTCATCTTCCACTTTTTTTCACCCTCCATCTCAAGTCTTTAATGGCTATTAAATTTATATTGATCTTGTCCTTCCAAATTGTTCCAACATTCTACCATGCCACTCTTTTTAACACTTACAATGCAATCAGTAGCCCTAAAATTACAAACACCAAAAACTATACTAATGAGTTCTATAAAATAGCTCATACATGATTTGATATTAAGAAAGACAACGATAATTTTCTGAATTTTCTCTCTAAACAAATGTGACAAGTTATAAACACGTAAAAAGTAACAAGTTCAAGTGCTCCAAATTTAGAAAGATATCCTGAGGGTTGCTTTAAATTTTCATATGTCTTTTTAAGTTGACTTTTTTTATGGTATGTTTGTTCAGTCAGTACTAACTTTGAATGGACTACCAAAACCTGTATTTGTTTTCTAGGGCTGCCAAAACAAATTACCACAAACTGAGTGGCTTAAAACAACAGAAATTTATTCTCTCACAGCTGTAGAGGCGAGGAGTCTGAAATGAAAGTCTCAGCAGGGCTATGCTCCCTCTGAAAGCTCTAGGGAAGAATGTTTCCTTGCCTTTTCTAGCTTCTGGTGGCACTGAGAATCCTGGGCACCTCTTGGTTTGCATGACCCCAATCTCCCCAGTGTCACATGGCCCTCTTTTTGTGTCTGTGTGTCTCTGTGTCCAAATTTCCCTCTCTGTTTCTCTTATAAAAAGACAAGTCACTGGATTAGGGCCCACCCTAACTAATCCTGTATGATCTCACTTTAACTTTAGTACATCTACAAATACCTCATTTCCAAACAAGGTCACATTCACAGGTACTGGGAGTTAGGACTTGAACATAACTTTTTGGGGACACAATTCAACCCACCCTTTGTCCCCCAAATGCATGTCCTTTCCTCATACAAAATGTTTTCATGACATTGGGACATCCCCAAAAGTCTTAACCCATTCCAGCATCAACTCTAAGTTCAAAATCTCATTTTCTAAATCATCTAAGTCAGGTATGGGTGGGACCCTGGGTATGATCCAACCTGGAGAAAAATTCCTCTCCATCTGTGGACCTGTAAAATTGGAAACAAGTTATCTGCTTCCAAAATATAATGATGGAACAGGCATTGGATAGATATTACCTTTCCAGAAAGAAATATTAGAAGGAAAAAAGGGGTCACTTAGCCCAAGTAAGTTCAAAACTCAGCAAGGCAAATTCCGTTAGGTTTCCAGGCCTGAGAATGATCTTCTGTGGCTCGATGCTCCCACTTCTCAACCCTCTACAGCGACAGCCCTGGTCTCTAGGTCCATTGTGACAACATATTAGCAAAAAAAAGCACTTACCTTGAATATACCTTTAAACAAAGTCATTTCACACTTAAAATGATTACACATTTAGATCAATATTTAATGTAATTAATATACCCATTCATATAGAATGTCATGGTGTTAAGATTTAATAGTATATATCCTTTTAAATAAATACCTCCTGTTATAAATTCCTGGTAAAACTAGTAAATAAAATACAAAATTGAATAAACAACAACAAAATAAATAGTACTGTTAGATAATAGTTAAATGAATTGTATATCTGTAAAATGTAAGAGTATGCAGCCTTTAAAATAAATATCATTGAACAATATGAGAAAATGATCTATAAGAAACATTTAGATAAGCTGAAACAGAAATCAAAGCACATATGTATTAATTCATAATGCTTATCCCTGGGTTGTGAGAGTATGGGTAACTTAAATTTTCTGTGTTCAGATGTTTACATTTTGAAATCTTTGAACATAAATATATATTTTATATAGGGAAAGATAGTTGTGGATGACCTCTTAATAGCCTTTGCCAGCCCAGTCTTCTTGTCTGCCTCTTGCTATAGCAGCTGTAAAAGCCTTAAATTCAGTTCCAGTTGTCCAGCCTCTTGTAGCTAGACTTTTTCTGTGTGAACAAGTTACTCAATGAGAGAGAAGCGAAGACACAATAAATGCTTCTGAGAAATAGTGTCTTTCTGATAAAAAATGAGAGGACAGAAAGGGTGGGGGCTCTCGTGCTGCCTCACTAACCCCTACTTTCTGCCTTGGATGGAGCTGTATGAAATCTGACTCCTGAGACAGCAGACCCAGTGTCCTGACATTAAAAACCTTCTCAACTATCCCTGGAAATACCTGTTTCACAGCTGTATACCACCAGACCCACTTTTAATTATCAGAGCAACAATAAATATTTTTTCAAATATGATTAAAAATAGAAAAGTGATAATAGCAGTTGAGTCCAAAGGTCACTGCTACTGAATAATCAAAATATTCTCATATATTGACTTCTTCTTGTAGGAAATGAAAATACTTCAATAATGTAGATCTATGAGTAATATCTGAAAAGTTGCTACCTGCTATTGTTTATGACAATGAGAAATAGTTCACTAAGATAATATAGGACATCACTAGGACATTTTTACATCCAGATGATTTCTTTAATTGATCTTAATTAGGACATAACTAGGACATTTTTACATCCAGATGATTTCTTTAATTGATCTTAATTATCTGGTACTAGATAGTCATTGAGCCAATAAGTCAGATGCTGGGGAATGGAAAACTATCTTCAGAATGCTTACGTCACTCTTATATTAAAAAATAACTACCCACCTATTACACAGTTCAGTGAGAAATTTTAAGTAAATATATTTTCCTCTATCATTAGAAACAATTTAGCTCTCATTATAAAATTTTTACTATATTTTCTCTAACAACATCATTTTATTTTCTGCTCAGTCAATACATATTTATTTTGAGCACCTATGATGTACTATGCATTTTACATATTTCTATGATAAACAAATATAAGAAAATAGGCAAGGATGACTGCTCTTAGAGAATATATACACTAAAAGATAAATTGAAATGATACAATTTATATTGTTAGTTAATTAACTACAAATGTAATTGGTAGTATGAAGATGCATGGTATGAGAGCATGTAGGAGGACTTACCCTGGTTTAGAGGGTCAAGATAGACAAATGCCTGCACATAGTAGCACTCAATGATATTGTATAAATCAAAGACTAAAGCTGAGAACTAAAAATAAGTATGGTTAAATAGATAAAGAAATAGTGGTAGGATTGAGAAGAAAATTCTCAGCAGAGAGAAAAGTAATGAATGGGAAGGGCCAATGTATTTGGTGCATCATGAAGAAGAGAGACACATGATGGGACCTGAGGCTGGATAGATCAAAGAGTCAAGATAAAGTAGAAACTTGTAAGCAATGGGAAGCTTCCAAAGAGTATTAACCATGAGAGTAACAATCAGATATTTTCGTTTGACTTATGAGTCTGGTATATTCCCTGCAGAGAATGAAATGAAGAAAGTCAAACATACACATTGGGAGAATATTTAATATACTGAAATCCCTTGACATTATAATGAGGCTTGCACAATTGGTGTAACACAAAAAATTCAGATAAGAAAATGATTAGATATACCTGATTCAATATAGAAAGTGAATATGCAGGACATCTCAAAAGTAGTCACTTTTAAGTGACTCAGATTTCTGGATTATGGAAACGGATGGATTGAGGTGATGTTTACAGTTAAACAGGAAAACTTTTGAAACAACCAAGGTTGGTGGGAAAGATCAGGCACTGAACACTAAGTTTGCAGTGTCTGTGTGCCCTCTAAGTATAGGTGTTGGGTACTTAATGTGACCTATAGGACTGGATCTGAGAGAAGAGGCTTGGGGGTCAGCAGTTTAAGGCACTAATTGAGGTCTTTGGTGTAAGAATATAAACAGAAAGAATGTAACTTAAAAGATAATATGACTTGAGGCCAAATAATTAAAACTACCAAAGAATTGGTAAAAAGAGGCAGGCATAAAAGAACTTGAAGTAAAATGGCCAGAGACATAGAGAAGTATTTTTTTAATTTGAAAAGAGTGTGTGTTTACAAAGTAGGAACTGTTTTGTTCTGATCTAAAGTATTTTTGGTAATGTGCTGAAGATACAAATCAGGGTGAAATGAGTTGAAGGTTAAGTGGGCATATTAGAGAGAAACAGAATCAATAGGATATATATAGATATATAGAAAGAGATTTATTATGAGGGATTGGCTCTTGTGACTATGGAGGCTAAGAAATCCCACTATCTGCTGTCTGCAAACTGGGAACCCAGGAAAGTTGGTGGTGTAGTTCTAGTCCAAATCTAAAGGCCTGAGAACCAGAGGAATCAGTGGTATATGTCTTGGTCTGAGTCTGAAGGCCCGAGAACCAGGAGCACCAATGTACAAGGGTAAGAAAAGATGAGGGTTCCAGCTCAAGCAGAGACCAAATTTGCCCGTCTTCCATTTTTTTTATTCTATTCAGGCCTTCAACAGACTAGATGATGCCCACTCACATTGGTGAGGGTGATTTTCTTTACTCAGTCTACGGATTCAAATGCCAATCTTTTCCAGAAACACTCTCATGGGCATATTCAAATAATGTTTTACCAGCTCTCTGGACATTCCACTCAAGTTGACACATAAAATTAAGCATCACAGTGGGGGAACGAGAAAATGAAGTGCATGAATTTAACAACTTAGCAAAATTTACCTTTTAATTGGAGAAGAGAGATAAGACATAACTGGAGGAAAATGTAGAAGTGATGTATAGATTGTGTGTGTTTTATTTTTAAAAAGGAAAGACTAAAGCATGTCTACAAGCTGATGGAAAGGATCCAATAGATATTATATTCCAGCGCCCTCACTGGGTTGCAAGCTACCTGAGGACAGGGGCTCTCATCTATCGCACTGTATCAACAATTAGAATAATACCCAGCAATGAATTTTGAATGGACGTATGCAAGAATGAAAAAATGAAAGAATGAAATGAAAGAAAGAAAGAATCCAATAGAGAGTAAGGTTGAATACTTAGGAGAGAGACTAGTAATCAATGACACAAGATTTTCAGGGCTTGGACTGAATACTGAGAATTATGTGTGAGGGGAAGGAGTGAAAGCTTTGAAATCGTTATAAAAGAGCTGGAAACAAGAACTCACAAGAGGAAAGTGGTAGGATTGACAGGCAGTATTGGAAAAGCCTGGTGGAGGTCTGTGATCATGAAATATGTAAGAAGGATTAAACAGTATTGATATATCGTTAACAGCATCCACAATTGAAATGGAGTTACTGTTTAAATTATCCGTGTGTGTGACCTTTGAATAAGAAACAGTTCAGATACAACAATTGTTTCTGATATGTGGCTGTAGTTCATATTCAAAATCCATGTACTGTTTGCAACTCTACATCAAACTTGCCCTCATTCAAATAATTTTATTTAAATATATCCTCCTTTCTGGGATGAAAATTTCAAACAAATGTCTTACTCATGTGAATGATTCCAGATCCAAATATGTTGCTGCTCTTGCAGCAGCAGCCGCAGAGAGTGTCAGATTAGTTGAGCACGCCTCCAGGAAATTAAATTTCCAGAATCTGGAACAATAGGCCAAGATGCATCCAAAATATCCCTAGTTGTGGTCTTCTCATTCTCTTATTCCAAGTCTATTAGTCTTTAGGAGCCATATATACTGAGGATGCCTAAAAATCTAATAACTACGATGAAATTCTTTTGAATTTTGATACTTTAAAAATCTAAAAAAATTTAAAAACTTTAAAAAGCTCTGCTTTTCTTAGTGATGCTTCTGAGCACTCTAGACCTATAGCTGATCACTTCATGCTAAAATTTGGACCACATCTGGCTGACTGATGCTTGGCACCACCAAGATCAATGTTGGATAAAATATTTATGATGTTAGCAGTCTATATTGAACAAGTTAGCACTTAAATCTATATATTTATTTTATTAATGAAGATTCACAATTATTTTTAAAACTCCTGGATAAAGAATAGCTAACAACAAATTAAAATTGCCAAGTATTTTTATTGAGTCAATAAATTTCAGGATTGTTCATAAAGGGCAAACTGGTTTTGATTTGGAATTAATATTTTTCTGCTTGTCGCTGCTTGAATATCACACATTATATTACATATTTGTTTATACATTATAATAAGCTTTAACCTGTTATTAAACCCCAAACTCTTATACAGAAGATTGACTCATCCTTGTTTCTTAGACCTGAAATCAGATTACTTTAACATGTAAGTACACAAACGTTTGTTGAATTAAATTGAATAATAAAGTCACTAACTGCTCTAGGCCAGCCACTGTGTGAGAGGTGAAGGATGTAGAGACAATACCTTCCCAAACCCCAATCTCATAATAAGCACAGGCAGGAGATAGCCAATGAAGCTATAGATGGATGGGAAATTGCAGAAGAGGGGTGAAGGAAGTCATCAAAGAAGAATTGAAATCTGAACTGGCCTCTGTGGAACAAAGAGCCGTTTATCTCTCAAGCAAGATGTAATGGGTGTTACAGAAAAAGTGAACTGGGTATGCCAAATCACAGAAGGGTGAGAGAGCAGGAGGTGCTAAGGGAAGGATTCACAGGATTGTACTTATGGTACATAAAGTAGGAGAAGGTAAGTGGGAGTGATAATCAATGAAAGTGAAGAGTAAGCAAGAAATGGCTATAAATGGCCTTTATGTATCATGCTGAGAAGCTTGTGCTGCATTCAGTTACCTAAGGTCTCAAGAGAGGGGGATGAGTATGTCCTGGTGTTTTAGGGCTGCCATGACAAAATAACGTCAATTAGATGGCCTCAAACAACAGAAATTTACTGTCTCAAAGTTCTGGAAGCTAGAAGTCTGAAATCAGGATGTCAGCAGTGTTCATTCCTTTTCTGAGGACAGTAGGTAATTCCAGATAATAGTTAAAGACAGAAAAGGGTGAGATCACAAAGAAATGGTATAAAATGAGAAGAAAAAGGAAGAGGGCCATAGAAAGAACATTCACAGGTATACAGAGGAAGAGAATGGGGACAGAGAGACATAGAGCATCCTAAGTGGGGAGAAGATATTGGCTAACGCTTATGAAGAAAACTAGAGAGGACCAGTGGGACAATGCTGAAACACAGTCATTAATTTGACAATTAATGGATCATTCATGGTCTTTATGGCCTTTAGTAGACCATCATAGTAGTAACTTTGGAAGGGGGTGCTGTGTTAAGGAAAGGCATTTTTAGAATGAGAAATACAAGACAATTATATTTGTAGGAAGAGAGAGGCTTTGAAGATATGGAATAGTGGAAGGGCCTCATCTTTAATGATTGGAGAAGAAGATATAAGGATGTGCGGACACAAAGATAAATTAGCTATTGGGGAAGAGTGAGAAGTTTGGGGGAGCTGATATCTAAAAACACCACTCTGCTCTTTAGGAAGAGGCTTGATCATCTGGTAGAGAAAGGTGTGGAAATTGTTGGGCAGCATCTCACAGGGTCTCCTTGCCCACCTGCCATCCAGCCATGAGGCTGGTTAAGGATGGAGCCTCCTGAGATGCTGGCACAGATATAGGCTCTTGATATGTCAGCACAGAGAGGTACCAGTGCTGTTGGGATATTTCCTCTTCCTTTCAGAGAATCAGTTACATTAATTTTTGTAACCTAAAGGTATCATAGAAATACCTTTGGTGGATGTTTCTAGTTGTTACTCCTCTGTAAATATGTCATAAATAAACCTTCTAGAAACTTATATTAAAATACCTCCTACTTCTTTTATAATGTGAAACTATTTGATTCATATTAAGTGTAATTAAGATGAAGAAAGTTAATTAAATATGTTTTGATAATTATGTAACCCACAAAAGAATGTAAAAGGTTGTCTATCATTTGTTTTGCTTTTGAAATGATGATACATATTGATACAAAATCAACTAAATAAGTTATTTATTAATTTTAGTTTGAAGAAAAAATAGATTTAATTTAGGAAATTTAAAAATAACCATATATTTTCCACTTTCCAAAAAATGAGTTCAACATTTATTTGTGGATACTGGGAGTTACTGAATTCAGCAAGTTCTCATCAAAGTTTAATAATAGTAAACTGGTTGAGACTGGAGTCTTTAGATTTTCTAAGACATTGATATAATTTACTTAAAATAAAATATTGCAAAAAATGAAAGGGACAAATAAAATTCTTGTTTGCAACACTAATATAACGATACAAGAATAAACATTCAATCTTTCATGAATATGAAATATACCTTTTCTAATAATTCAACATTAAATGTATTTAGTTTATACTTGTCTTCAAATATGTATTCTCTTGCCAGAAAAATGTCAGTAATGTAGTATTTAAAAATTATTGTAATTCTCTTTTAGAAAAGCTAAGATAAAAGTGCCTAGGATTTAATGATCTATGTGGAGAAACGCTTCAAGCTTCAGGCTGACCCTGGAGGAAGACATGGTACCATCCCCAGGTAGTCTACTTATAGACTCATTCTTGGTGTCATGACCCCTAAACAATTGCTGCTGTCATAACCCATTTGCTGCCTTATATGTGCTTCTGCAATTGTACATAAATTGAATCTCTATAAATTGAAGTACTATAAATGAAACAGGAAATACTGTGGGAAATCCTCTGATAGACTGATAAAGCTGTTCACAAAATAATCACCCGATATTTCACATTTTCCCTACGTCCACCCTTCTTTTTTTTTTTTTCAAACTCAGATATACTTGAGAAATTGGGCTCAATCACATGTCCTTTCTACCATGGCAAGATTGCTACAAAAACAGTCTTGACATTATGCAAGATTCTTAGTCAATACTTGAAAGAAGTAGAAGGTATTCTTTAGAAACAAATTCCCTACATTTTTTTGTAAAGAGCATATCAAGATTATCAAAAGGATAGATCATACCTCTAAACAAAATCTACAAACCATCTAGGCCGGGGATTGGAGGTAAAAATGAAGGCTCAGCATCATTGTTATGTGTGTATTCAAAAGACTCGCCAGAGCAGTGCTTCTCAAATATTCACGTGCAGAAGAATCACCTGGGGACGTGTTACAGCGAAGGTCTGGGGTGGGGCCTGAGATTCTAAAGTCTAACAAGCTCTAAAATAAAGCTCATTGTGCTGGTCTAAAAATCACACTTCAGGCAGCCAAGTAGGAGAGATTCCTTTTATCCTTGGACTAGGTGTGTGCAGTCCTTGAAAATAATTAGCTTAGTTCCACAATTATTCAATAAAAAATGCAGTTTTAAAAATCAAAACATCATGGATGATATTATGAAAAACAAAAACAATAAAGCTGATTCTGACACTTATATAAGGAAAAAAGTGTTCTTAAAAAATAGAGTATTTTTTCACCTAATGTGAGATTTGTTGAGGTGCACAGGCTGTACCAAGCGGAGTCATAATCAAAATTAAGCACAAATGCTTTTTTAAAAAAAAAGAGACAAACATTTTTGCTCTCTTCGAAAAACAGTAAGTGACGGAGTAGTGATACATGGGTCATAATTTTGGAAAAAGGAATACAATTATTCTACACTTGTGCTCTTATATTGAGTACTCTTCACATTAATGGCAAAACAGCAATGAGAACAGAACCAAGGACAGGCAACCAGTGATGTGTCATAGCCTCACTGGTTCAGAATTCCCCAAGTCTCTGATTTCCTTTTCATGCACCAAACATACTTCCAGAAAGAGAAAAGGATTATCATATTTTATGAAATAAAGTCTCTAAACTATTCCAGATTCATTCCAGTGAACTAATAAACTAAACTATTAGTTTAGTTTAGAACACCATATTTAGAAGACAATAGCAATCCAGGCCTCCTTAATCTCTTACTGACTGTGGCGTCGGGTGAAGAGGCAGAGATCTTTAGACCTGAGATGGATAGCAATGCCTTCTGGACCTTCATGGGCTTGCACTGCTGTGAGCAGATTTATTTTTATAGATGTTGCAACAGATCACTTTCTCATTTAACTTTGCCAAATGTAGGCAAGCAGTGGACCTTAATGCTATGGGAACATGTCATTAAATTGATTTTTAAGCTCAGATTGCTTGTCAAAGTTATCAAGGCTTAGGGCAAGTAGTTTGTTCACCTCCAGAGAGAAGAAAATGATTGAATAAAAATAAGAAAAAAAGTAAAGCAAGCACATGAAGACGGCAGAATCGAAACTGGTCTTCTATTAGAGACCACTACAGGGACATCCTTTCCTTTGTCTGGGCTTAGTTGGGACTCAGAAAATAAACTGATCTGAGAAAATAAAGGGATATATGGTTGTTGATTTTTTAAAAAACTGGCCCAAACCTTGCATAGAATTGCTACAACTGTAAGAAACCTTAGAGAACATGTAGTTCTCCTCACTCAACTTTCAGATAGGAGAAAGGTATTTAGAAATACATGACAATTCTGACCACAACATCCCCCCAAATCCATTCACTACCCTCCTCGAGACACAGGGCACACACCAATTCACACACACACACACATCTTAGGACCCAGAAAAATTATACGATACTAAAATAATTTCATTATTTCTTTAAAATTAATGTATTACATGTAAAGAATCTCCAACATCCCTAAATTATTCCAAATTTATCTTTAATAACATGTATTCGTTCCCATCTGCTACTAAATGAATTTTCAGACCTGTTTTCGTAGTCTTCATTGGATTTCTTAGTATCAAGTTACTTTTTTTAAAGAAATCTCAGGGTTTACTGAATTTGCTTTAAGAGCTTTTATGCTCAGAATGAGCTATTTATTTTATGGGTATACATTCAGAATTTTATTTTGAATAATAATTAAAACTGTTATTTTGGACAAGTGTATTTAACTCTACATTTAGACAATTTTAAGCACATTTTCAAGGCTTAGGAGGAATGTCTATTTTCATATTTTCATATTTTCATATTTTCAACAATCATAGAATCTGGAAAATGGGAAAACATCTTATATTTTTTATATCTTGTAGATGTACAGTTTTTTGCTATTTGAAATTAAAAGCTTGAAAATATTTGATATTCTAAGGCTCTATTTCAAACTGTTAAGTCTAAATTCAGTTTTAGATGTAGGAAACAACAATGAGCAGGGAAGAGGGGATGAATAGGCAGAGCACAGAGGACTTGGGGGTCAGTGAAAACACTCTGTATGATACCATAGTGATAGATACATGTCAGTATACATTTGTCCAAACCCATAGAATGTGCAATGTCAAGAGTGAACTCTAAGTAAACTATGGACTTTGGGAGATTATGATGTGTCAACATAGGCTCATCAGTTGTAACAAATGTACCGCTCTAGTGGTGGATGTTGATAGTGTGGAAGACTATGCAATGCCTGGGGGTTGGAGGTGTATGAGAAATCTCTGTACCTTCTTCTTAATTTTGCTATGAACTTAAAACGGCTCTAAAAAATAAAATTAAAAAAAAAATGAGCAGGAAAGAAAATCATTTATTTCAATCTGTCAGAAAGTAACATCTTGTGACAGAGAAATTTAAAATTTTTTAGCAATGGACTATAACAAGATATTGGCCTTGGGTAAAATCTACTTTTGCTTTGAAATACATTAAAATTTTGAGAGGTCATTGAAAATCTGACTTAAATTTAATACTGTCTTGTCCTCGTGGAATGCACAGCCTCCACTATTTGTATTATAGACCCTTAATGAGTATTTGTTGAATGAATGACACTCTATCAATTTCTCGTTAACCACTTAAATCAAAATGACTTGAAGAAAATATTTACATTTACTAGTTATCATAGTTCTATAAATGAGTATCTTAAGAAGTATGGTTGCTTTCTGCTAGATGGAAATGAGAAAATTTACAAACTAGAATGGAGTCTGAAGCTTACCAAATCTTTTAAATTTTAGGATTAAGTGTATTATTGACTCTAAAAAAAGATTGCCAGTAGTTAATGTTTTGACATTTCTGGTCAGGGAAGAGGGAAACAAGACTGTGCCTTAATTATCAGCCTAGTATTTAGGCCAAATCAATAAAAATGCCAGGACGACTGAAGTATTTGTGCTGATGATTGAGGAGTATGATTGGAATGAGGAAGGAGATGAAGCTGAGCTTGGAGATGAGAAGAGGAAGGTCCTAGTCTGGGGATCTTCAGGATTTGAGGATGAACAGAATTTAGCCATAGAAAAGTTATGAATTGGGCGACATAGGTCCATCTCATGAAGAGGCCAGTATTGCTAGTCTACGTCTTTTGTATTCCCTCAATTTATCCTCAAGACATGGTCAAATTAACAACTTGATAAAATATTCCTAATAAAGACTTGACATTCAAAATCAGATTTTAAAGTCTAAACATTTCTTGCCTTTACATACCAAAGACTGGTTTCCTACTTTTATGTGCATTGTTTTCCCACGTTTTTGCTCAAAACTGTGATGAAATCAAAATGTAAACAACCCTGTTTCATAAAGTAAGAAAATATCTTAGTGCTTTATTCCATGATAGTGTGTGAAGGTGAATCAACATTGATGACTTTCCTTAGAATACAGCATACAGTATCTTTCCGAAAATTATTTCATCTAATATTTCTATGGAATCATTCTCAGTTTTCTTTTAACGATATAAGGTTCAGAAACAAACACCAAAGACATAGTCTAGCATTGGCAAAAGAGTTGTATCCTTTTTTTAAGCATCTTTCCATACCCTTGTTTCTAATTATCTTAACCCTACTTCACTAAAAAGCCAGTTCAAGATTACATTAGATCATCTCTTCTAAAAAAATTTTTTTTTGCTTTCTTCTCTTACTCCCAATTGTCTTTTTCATTTTAATTATTTCTCTGGAACTAGATATCTTTACTCCCAAACACGGTTGAATTTTCTAGGTTTTGTTTGTTTTAAGGGTACCATGGCCAACCCAAAATCTCTCTATCAAGAAAACTTTCTACTCTGTATCCACTGAAATTCTACCCATTTCTTCCACATTCCCCCTTATGGTAGATCAAAGATGACCGCAAATTCTTTGGCTCTCGTTCCATCAAGTAGTAAATCTCTGTCTATTTTGTGACTTGTTTGGACCTATATAAATGTGGTGGAAGAGACACTGTTTAACTTATAAAGGTGGGCCTGAAGAGTTCTGTAGCATTCATCTTCACCATTTGGGAAGCTTCCTCCTGGAAGCCAATACCACCTAAATACTGTCCTAAGAACACCATGGCATGAGGAAGCCCAAGCTAGTCACCTGG
Source organism: Diceros bicornis minor (assembly GCF_020826845.1). Classification (NCBI taxonomy): domain Eukaryota; kingdom Metazoa; phylum Chordata; class Mammalia; order Perissodactyla; family Rhinocerotidae; genus Diceros; species Diceros bicornis. The sequence goes on from NC_080766.1 coordinate 16,237,591, forward strand.
GGGGAGGGGGACTTGTGAAGGAGTGCCAAGGTGCCTGTCGTGTGAAACTCAAGGAGGTGGCATTGAAGAACACGGGGATATTTCAGCCTAATGGAGAGGGCTATAAAGGAACAAAAGCAAGCACCAAATGGACAGGGAAACCTTAGGTGGCAGAAACCTGACTTTAATAATGAATCAGAGTTAATTACGGAGTAAATAAACCACTAATTTACCTAGTGTTAGTCCCGATCTTGTCTCCTAATAAATGATACCACTTAGTTTACATCTACTTTTTTCTAGAAACATCTACTTTTTTCTAGCATTCAGAAGAAAATTTATATATTCCAAGACAAAGACCAAACAATCCAATTGCTGAGAAATTTAAGGCTTCAATTTTTCCTTATGAACTAGAACTAAAGTTTAAATATATATTACATGTTCACATTCTTATTTTAGTCTGTAATAATGCCCTATTCCATTTTCTTAGTCACTGTCCTTTTTATAAATAAAATAGAAATTCCAATATTAGAACAAGCTCTTTACAATTATATTTGCATCTATCTATTTATTCATCTTGTTTTCTCCATAAAATTGAAAGCTCTTCAAGAAGGACTATGTCCTATTTATTTGTGTGTCCTCATTAACTAGTAATATGCTGAACACAGAATTGTGTCTGGTTGATTATGGTTGATTGAAAGAATTAAAGGATCTTGCATAATTCATATATTGTATACGGTTAGGGAGGCTAGCTGGTTAACTTATAAAAGGAATAGAAATAAATTCAATAGTTATTATTTTTTTTTAAAAAGTATACTCATCATAGTTACTCCAGGTAATTTGCAGAAACATGAAATGCATAATCTTGTTTCTAGATATCTATTTTAAAGTTAATCATAAATCCATTGAGTAAGAAATTTCTTATTAATTGACCTTAATTGTAGTCACTTCACTTGCTTTACATTAAAAAAAAATATTTAAAGCAATTCATTATCTTTTATCAACCAGATAAAATCCTGAATGCAGTTAATTTGCAACTGCCCTGACATCCCTTAAGTATATTAAATAAAAGGTAAGAGTAACCTCGAATTGACATAAATAGCTGACCAATACCTCTTTTATACACTACTGAAAGATATGAATCTTTAAATTATGGAATGAAACAGCGTGCAATAAATTTACACACTTCAGGAAATACAATCTTGGTCTGCTCCTGAGAGTCTCTGTGGTATATGAGTTTGGACATACAGCTTTTGTAGATAAGCACTTATTCTCCCTAATTATTATGTTTCTTCTATCATACTGAAAAGCATTACTTCTAAAGGATTTCTGAATGAATGTTTTTTCCCAATCATCTGTCTAACAAATCACTTTTCATTTTGATATGCTTGTTTCCTATACATCATCTCTAAATTTAAGTTTTTAATCCTAAAAGAGTAGGTCACATCCCCATTGTCATAAAATTCCATCATCTATTATCTAAAATTCTTCCATTTAAAATTCCATACTTACTTTAGCTCAATAAGATTTTTTTATTTAAAATCAAACACCCTCTAAAGAGTAAAACGACTGTTCGCTATTCACCCCATATGTTTAATTATGCGTAAATTCTTCTAACTCAGCAAATTGTGAACTCAAGTCATCCTTGCCAAAGGAGTAGCAACTTTTACAGAAAGAAACAAGGTGCAGAGGTAATTATGGCTCACGAGGCACTTTAGAGAAGAGCAAACATTTTTGGTGTCCTAGATAAGTGTTGGAGAGTGTGTGTATAGAGCTACTAAGCAAATAACTTTGGATGGAGAATTAGAAGAGGGAATAAAGTTGATATCAGGAGACTCAAATTAATTTTTTTCTTTGCCACTTATTGCATGAGGCTGGCTAAAATACTTTAACCTCTCCAAGTTAATTTCCTCGTCAGCAAGTGCTGAGAAGACTAACTCAGAACGTTAAGCAGAGAATTAATGTTGAAGGTGAAAGCAAAAGTATCATAAAACTTTAAGTTATATACAAATATTAGATATAATAACTGTAATAATTCATCTAGGGATAACCCCGAATGTCTATAAATAAGACTCTTGAATCCTAGAGGGGAAAAATTAGGTTAGATAGTTCTTTGTGCAATATGTGTAATTAGGCACTTTATAAATACTTGATTATGGTATTAATCATACTGCCTACTGAAAATAAAGCAAGTTTTTCTATTTGTCCTTCTTTTTTAAGTGAAAAAAAGTATATTTTAAAACCTAGGTAGAAATTTTCAATCAAAACAGCATTTATATTTATTAACTGTGTTTAAATATAGCACACAAAAGGAAACTCTTAATCAGGCTAAAAATAAATTTGGTATTGATTTGAGTTCCTAATTTTCTTATATACCTAGTAATCAAAAGCACCATATAATCTATTTTTAAGTACTTTAGGCGAATATACCCTAAAACTTTTTGAAAATAGTTTGTGCCTAGTAGACAAAAATGATATCAACTATGGTTCAATAATTTTAAAATACTGTGTGCATGATACCATTTTTCAGATGACTAGAGAGTCCATTGGTTTTTGAACTTTTCTTCGTGAGTACCTTAGATGCACAGATAGCTTACAAACAGTGCAATTTACTTGGAAAAGGGTAAAGTACAAGATTCCTAGAAATCTGTTCTATTTTTTCACTTTGAAATTTATTAACATAGACTTATGATTCTTAAAAAGTTGCTTATTTTGAAAGCATCAAAATGAACACAAAGGAAATTCAGTATTATTTAGTTGACTGATATAAATATGGAATAGGCTAATTTTATTGTTTTCGAATTGGAGGGAAATTATCATATCCAAAATTTTCATAGAGTAGAAGCTAAAATTCTTTGTCATTGCTGTAGTGTGCACTTAAGTATCCATATTTTTCATTCTAATGGTTTATGCTATTCCTCATTGCTCTACATCCAATGCTACTGGCCTTGGCCAAATAGTGTCCCATCAAATCAACCAACTAAACACTAGTCCCCAATGGCTCTTTTTTTTTCAGGGGGCTTGGGGAGAAGATTGGCCCTGAGCTAACATCCCTTGCCAATCTTCCTCTTTTTGATGAGGAAGATTAGCCTTGAGCTAAAATCTGTGCCCATCTTCCTCTATTTTGTATGTGAGATGCCGCCACAGCATGGCTTGATGAGCAGTGTGTAGGTCCACACCCGGGATCTGAACCCGCGAACCCCAGGATGCCGAAATGGAGCATGCAAACTTAACCACTACGCCACTGGGCCGGCCCTCCTAATGGCTCTTTTTGACTACAATATTGCATCATCTAATCCATTCTTCACTTGATGCATAAAAAAATAAAATTTGATTATGTCACCTCTTGAATGGCTCAGCATTGCATAGAGGAAAAATTCAAAATGTTCCAATACAAAATTTTTCACAATCTGTCATCAAGCTACCTTTTCCAGGTTCCTCGCTAACCACTTTTCTCCCACATGAGCATATGTAGATAAATCTTCAGCTGCTATGAACTAATTCCACAGGCATGCCATGCCTTTTCACACTTCTGTATTTATCATATCTTTGTACAAAAATAATGTCCTATACCTAGAATGTTATTTTATCTCAACAATCTTCACATATAAACACAGATGTTGCCCCTCCTATGAAGCATCCTTGACTCACTTTTCTCAGGAGATCTTAATATGTTGTTTATATCACTATGATACTTATATACATATATATGTGTATACGTGAAGTGTATTTTATGTATATATATGCATAAATACATATAAATGTATTTTATTTCTCAACTATATCACATAGAGAAAGTGTTTGATATTTTAAGAAATATGTGCTGGCTGTTTCTATTAGGACTAAAGGAAATCTCACTACAAATGGTCATAATGTTAAAGAATATTTCCAAAAACAGTTAAAATCAAAACTCTCATGCAAATATAAAATGAACACATGTCAAAGATTTTATTTAACTCATTAATTAATGAAAGAATCACTAACATGTTACTATTGGCTCACAGAAGAATTCAAAGTATCATAAATATTTAGGTCCTTCAGCAGAGCAAAATGAACTTAGAATTAGCTGGAAAATTGATTTTTCCAATTTGGGGGACATAATTGCCCTCCACTCCATATCTATGGACAAGATCATGTGCATTGTTATCTAACAACTTAGAGTTGAAATAGTCAAAGATGAAATGAAAGTTGAGGATAATCTGGAAGAGTACACAGACATTCAGTAATGTATTATTTTTCTTTGCTCATTTTCAAGTATTTCACAATTTTCCTGTGTTGGGAAGAGGGAGAATCCCCCTCACCCCGTCCTTTCCTTTAAGGTTCTTATGGCTGGCCAAATAATTAAAAAGGCAGGTTAGCAGGAGGAAAAAAAACAAAGTTTAATAACATGTACACATGAGAGAAACTCAGAAAGAGAACTGAGCAACTCAGCCATTCTGACTAAGCTGCTCACTTAGGTATATTCAGCTAAAGACAAAGAGGATGTTGGGGGCAGTGGTTTGGGATTTCATAGGGGAGGAAGACAATTCACAAGGAGATGGAAATGCAAATGTTTGTCAGAGGACTCTTTACTGGGCAACCTATAAAGGATGTGGTCTGAAAGACAGAATTTAGATAAGATAGGCTTATTGGTGCCTTTCTTAACACATCTATTTTACATTATACTACGGCTATCATATGGTATTGGTCCTTCCTGGAACAGGCCTTCTATGTTCAATTCTTTTAGGCAGTTTTGGGAGGAGGTCAAAGTTTCTCTCAGTGTTTTGTTCTTGAAAATAATCAAGGTAAAGAGACATATTTTGAGGTGGCCAATTCTGATCCCCCACACTTGAGAGTATTAACAAGAAAATCTTTGAACAAAATTCTTATTTTACAACAAAGTATGCATCAAGAGAATGAGGTACAAGAGTAAGGAAATTATGCTCTACTAAGGGCATAATACTATTCCTAAGGGACCGTTGACATTATTAACCGGAAACATATAGGAGAATTTAGAATATTTCTGAGAATTATAAGTTACTCAAGCATAAATAGTTATTTGGAAAAATGCTTTAGTGAGTTTAGTTGTAATACATGATGTTTAATTTTAAGGCCAACACAGGCAAACAACAGGTCCTTTCCATCACAAGTGGTAAATTCCTCCAGGAATTTTTTCTAATCCTGACCACTCAGGAACTTTATTCATTTTCAAAACCCGACTTCAGCATCATCTTTTTAAAACCTACCCTGTTGAATGCAAGAAATACATTATTCCTTCCTCCTGTGTGATGCACGTGGTCCCTGCGGACACTTCTATGAGAACACAAATCCACACTTCATCCCCTTATGTGTTGCCTACTCCACCATTTCAGACATAAACTCCTTGAGGGTAGGATCTGCATCTAGTCCATCCTTGCTTTTTAAGTACCTCACACATTTGTCATGTACATGATTTTCAAAAATGTTTGGTGAATATCTGAATAAAAATGAATAATATTCAAAAAATGACAAATTTGTCTTTAAACTGATTAATGGAAGCCTTCTTTCTTATTTTGGAATAAGGGGCTTAATATATCAAAATAAAGAAAGTGATGATACTCATGGGAGAAAATACTGAAATTAACATAAGTTCATGAATTATATATCCCTACTACTTCCTCTGTTTCCAAGGTCCTCTAGGTCATGCCACGTATACATGTTTTTTTAAGACAGCATTAAACCATTAAGAATTTGTAAAAAATAGTGTTTAGCAATAAGATAAAACTGAACTTGCAAAACAGTATTTAAAATTATAAACACATTACATTATATATGTTATGTATAATTATATATATTATAGTAATAATACTTACTAGAGAATAAAATATTTTCTGTATCAACTTTATATTAGCTACCTGTCCTTTTATATAACTATGAGTAAGGTTCCTCACATAAAGTAAACCTGTCTTAAAGCCTTGTCTAATTTACTGTTCATTTTCTGCTGAAACTCTGCATCTGGTAGAGTCTGCGAGCTAAAGTTAATTATTAAAGGAATTATTAGGACAAGTTATCTTGTATATTAATGGATCTAGTTGTTATATCTAGAATTTGCATTAACTAAGCTCTCAGGAAAGAAAAAATGTACAGTCTTTTTTCCATAAATGTTGGGATTCTGTTACTCTGAGGCTGTGAATCTGTATTGACTCTACAAATTAAATTGGCATCTAACAGGGTGGACTAACGTTAATGACATGCTTAGCAGGTACAGCTGTGGATAGAGACGCCTCACACAGCACTATGTTCTATTCTCACAACATCCTATGGGAATGTAGAGACCCCTTTTCTAAACAAGAAAAGTAAGGTTCAGAGAGATCAAGCATATCTTCCAAGATGAAACAGGTAGTGAATACCAGACCAAGATAAAGCCCAAGACTGACTTTAATACTCTCACTCAAATAGAGAGGGAAGGGGCTTAGAACCTTTGACACAGGGAGCGCCTGTGTGCATCTTGGAGTCCAAAGCACATCATGAAGGAACTTTACTGCCTTTTCAGTTTTGCGTATTCAAATTTGAGAAACAGCTTATGATAATTAATACATTAATTAGACATAGAAATCTTCAAATCAGCCATATAATGTGATACAAAATGGCAAACACCAAAAAAAGCAGAAATGGGTATTAATTAAAACTAAAAATAAACAAATTATTTTATTAAATTATTCAGAGAATAGATAGTAAATGAGAATAATTATTAGACAATAATATAAAGCAATGATTTAATTAGTGAAAACCACCCCTGTGTGGCTTTGGGGTAGCTGGGCCAAGTGAGAAGCCCTTGAAAAGGCCTCTGTATTCAGTAGGCTGTAGGTGATGGTAGACTCTCTGAGAGTGGGAACTGTACACCTCCATCTGGAGAGCGAGGGAAAAGCATCTGAACAATAACTGGGCTCCAGGGAGACTTGGGGTTGCGACTTTCTCTTTGTTTTGACCTCCTTTTTTCCAGATTCAGCCCTGCTGATTCAGGAGGAGTGGATGGGTAAAGAGTTGAACGGTACAAGTTTGACTCCTAGCCCATGTCTAGAAGGTCGTTAGTTGCAATACTGGTTTGCATTTACCAGATGTTGGTATGTCTGTTCCTGTAATGCTTCCTGTACTAGTCAGTGAGCAGTCAGAAAACAGATGACATCTTCAAATGAAGGGACTTAAAGAGAACTTAATGAAGGGGGTACCCCCAGAGCTGTGGGCAGAGAACTATCAAGCATCTGGAGATGGTATAACACTCTAGGCGTGAAGGGACACAGCTGGGAGGGGATATCTGAGCCTGGGGAGAGCTTGTGTAAGTTTACACTTTTGGTGATAAATTATGCGGAAGAATCTAGATAGAAAGACGGGATCTAAACAGAGCTAAACAGCTTCCACACAGATGTGCTGTAACCGACATGGGCATGTAGTGGCCATCTAGACTGGTTTTTCCTTGCCTCTCACTGCAAGAGTGTGAATGTGTCTTGATCTAGGAGGTGCCTCTAAGCTGCTCTACTTGCAGACTTGAACTTTCTCTTCCTGAAAGTTCTCATAGCAGCCTTTCCCCACCTCCATCCTAGCCTTATTCTTTCTCACCAAAATCCACTCCTACATGAAAGAGATAAAAAGCACTTTTGTTGAATACAGGGGTAGAGAATAACAATAGCAGCTGAGTGTTCTATGCCAGGCACTGTACTGAGAGCTTTATAAGACTCTATCTCATTTAATCCTCAATACAGCCCTAGGGAAAGAATACCAGGATTATCTACATTTCACTAGTGGGAAGGAGAGAGAGGGCTTTTTTTTTTTAATTAATTATACTAGTTGTCCAGGCTTTTATCAAAGCCATCTAAACTAATGGTGACTTCATATCAGCAACATTTCCAAATAAAGATCTTAAAATTCCTTGCATATTTTGCAAAACTTAGCTAACTGATCCAGTAAAGTTTCAATGAAACCAATCCACAGAATGTCTATGTCTTTTGCAAAAAGGCTTAAAGAAGACAAACCCATAATATTACATGCTGATTTTATATAATATCTTTCAGCCTTTTTTATTCAATCCTGCCCACATGTGATTCTGTGGTACACAATTGAATATCTGTGAGGTGCACTCAGATTGTGATATCTAGCCAAGAGAGAATAAAAATGACCAATTTATGAGACACATAAAGATAACACTTTCCCAATTGGTTCACATGGAGTTCACCTTGTAGCTCGCTTACACACCAATAGGAGAACAAACACTTTCCCTCTAGAATATCAAGGTGTTCTATTCTGAGAACAGCAGAATTTGATGCAGGTGGCTACTGAATTAGCTATTAACAGCTGATTAGGAGGATATATTTCAGAATGTTCTATTTCTCTCCAGAACAAAGAAAAGGCAATTTTAAACAGAACTCTCAGCTTCTAATATTATGTCTGATTCCATCATACTATTTTGTGAAATAGAACTATAATTCAAATCTGTAAGTTAATGGAATTTGACAGGAAGGTACACATCACATTTTGCAAAAGAGCCTTGATTACTTTCGGTGCTTCCTCTTGGTAATAAAGCCTTGACAGCTTCCATTTCTCAAAAGAACAGCTTTATTATTTTCTCCTCAATTCTAAGTAGTTACTTAACTTTAAAATAGTTGCAAGTAAACAGGAGTTTCTCTACTGAAACGAAAAAAAAAGGCAGGTAAGAGGAATTTCTTACCTACTTTCTTCCAATCTTCTACCACTTAAGAAATGAAGTAACAAATGGGTGCAATTTAAAACTTTGAATACTTTAAGATGTTTTAGTTATCACTTGGAGAGACCATTATCAGTGAGGGTCCAGGCAGAAAAAAGATAGCATCCACTCAAATTAGGAAATTGAGGAGGATTTTAAAAAGGCACTATTGACAAAAGTGCAGGCTGTTGTGTAGGAAAACTACAATGAATAGTTTTGTATTCTGGGGCTAGTAACAGCAGGGCATCTCCCCATATCTTAGGACTAAAGAGGAAAAGAGAGGGATCAGGCTACTGGGACCACGACCTGTGATCTTTAGTTGAGAGAAGCAGTCAACCTTAAGACAACCTCACAGAAAGAGAATAGGGAAAGTTAGTACCTCTTTCATTCCTCTTTCTGACTTTTTTGGTGGTGTTCCCAGTTCGCCAAACCAACTGGAAGCCCATTGATACAGTACATATCAACTTCCCTGAGTGCAGAGTAACTTGGAAAAGGGTAGAGTGGATCTGGAGGGGTAAATGGAAAATATCCGAGGGAATATTCTAGTAGGCAATCATTTAAATTATTTCTATTTGCTGACCTTTGCTTTTAAAGGACATACATTTGAGTCAGGACTTGCAATTTATAAGGGCCATTCAATAGTCAAGTTATATTTCGGGAAGGAATGACATGATCCAGTTCGTACTCATGAACCATGCACTGCTACCAGGGTTTTTCAACAACGTAAGAGAGTTGAAAGCAGTATCAATTGGACTGTCTACAGAATCCAAGGAAGATCAAAGAAGATAGACCAACACATCATCTGGTAGACTTTAGGCAGACCAATTCCATAACAAATAGAAGCATAATGGAAATGTACTGTCTTGTTCATAAGCTTCACCACTGGTTACTTCCATCATCATTATTTACACATTATTTCTTTTCTTGAGCATACATGCACAGCAATAATTCTGTAGAAATCAGTAGTTTCCTTTACCTGCTTACATGGAAAGGACTTTAAGTTGTAGAACTGTCTCAATAATTATTGCTCAGTTTCACCACTAGTTATCAAGTACAAGTATTTGGTCATCTCTAGTCTCTTTGCATCTATGATGCATTTAATAAATTCAACAAATATTTATCAAGTGATTATATGTGCAGGGCAATGTTCTACATGTTAGAGATAAAATACTGAAGTAAAGTTCTACCTACAAAGGACTTACCAGTTAAAGTCTGAATCGCCTTTGCAGTCATAACAACATCAGGCAACTCAGGGAAAACGTATGATTTAGGTAAAAAGTATTATTAAATAGTTGATTGAATAAATTCATATCATATTCATTGTTCAAAGTTTTATATTCACTTCATATATGTGAAAAGTTATGGTCCTTGCGTTTAAAGAATTTACACTTTTCCAGAAAATACATACAAGTCTAGGTATTATATTACTCTCTACTCTTTTTTTTTTTTGTCATTGTGTGAATGTATAAAACCCTAGACAATGCTCCATTCAAGCGAGATAGAACATTGCCAAGTGAAGCACAACATGATGTATATAAAAATATTTTCAAAGATGTACGGAATAGAAATGCAGATTTGCACTTTATTTTCATTTCAGGGGAGCAGAGATGAGCTGTGCTATGCACGTATCTATTGAAGCATCATTGATGCATGAATGCTTCCCTATTTGTTCCACTTTCATCCACTGCAGTATCTTGGATCATGTTCTTCTTTGGCATTTTATTAGCAGGAAAAGTGGTGAGCTGGTTTGAGGAATACAGTTCAGGGTTTCTTTAAATCTTTTTTTTTTTATTTGACATTTCTCATTGTATTGCACCATGTCAAGCGAGCATGAACCACTGTGTACAGTATATTGAATTTTCTTCAGGTAGTTCAAAACAAATTAATTCTCTACCCACACATCATTTAAAGTACTAATTCCCTGTGCAGCCCAGCAAACTTCAAGCTGTACCTGTTCAGCATTTCAAGTTAAGGCAGTGCACCATAAACACCTGTTAAAGTTTATAGCCATCTGCTTCCTCAAGAAATCTAAATTCTAATAATATGAAATTAACAGATGGGAAAGAGCTGTAACCTCAGCTCTGAAGAGGGTAACTGCAACCTTTGAATTAACATAGTGCCATTTTGCTGGTAATTGTTTGCAATGGCCACAGGGACACAGTTCAACCACGATGGCCCATTGGTGACATGCTTTGTTTTTGTTCAGGGATAGTTTGGAAAGAGAGTATTTCTTCAGGATTTCTAAAACTCCACATTTAGGTGAATCTTCCTTCTCTCAATGAAGGAGGAAAATAATTAAGATATAATGAAATGTGCTTCAACATATGACAGTCCTGAGGGTAATGAAAAGATACCTTTGAGACTAGAAATGGCAATGTTTTAAATAAGAAATTAAAATTGGTTATAATCCACTTGTATAAAATTAAGTATAAAGATTGAATGTTGAGAGAAAATTCATAGCAAACTGTACGGATATTCAAGAACTAGTCCTCTTCATATTCACAAATAATTGAGAAGATCCTTGCTGCATGAAGGCTAATTCAGAAAACAAAATTTATAGACTTGAAGGTTTTCTTTTGTTTTGCTTTGCAAAATTAGCACGTCTTTGTGTTTTCTTTTTCTGATCATAAAAGTAATGCCTGCTCAATATAAATAATTCAAACCATACAGAGTGCTTACAGTGGAAATGGAAGGTAGACATGATTTCATGCTCCACAAACCTGAGGAACAAACATCAATAAATCTCTTTTATTTTTCCAATTAATGACTCAAGAACCCATGTGCTGGTTTTGTAAGGAGTCTAATAACTACCTCATGGGGCTAGCCCCAAGGTGTCCACATTTCATAGGAGCTAAGTAGCCCCAGTCATGACCAATCCACAATATGAAGAGAAAACCTGAGTCTGAACCCAGTTTGCTGCTGTGGTGCCTTTTCCACCCCACATTGCCACTACTGAAATCTGGCCCTTTCTGCATTACCAAGGGGCCAGTGTACAGTGTAAAGTTGCCCCACGGTGAATGTCTTTACATGGTCCACTGTAGCCTTTTTTAATAGATCCTAGCCTGCCCTGGTCACTGAGCTTATCCAATTTGTCCCCCTCCCCCCATACTAGATGTATTAGTCTTCTGTTGCTGCTATGACAAAGATGCAAATAAAAGAAGACTATCCACATGAAAACAAGCAAAGACTTTTTTATTCAGAGTTTGCTATGTGAGCGAGTCACCACCATTTGCATTTGGCAGAGACTCTAATGCGTGCAGGTGAGTATAGATACTTTATAGTAGAAAAAGGGAAGGATTAACTGTGTGCCTGGATTGGAGGCTGTTGGCACGGGGAAGCTAGAGGAGGGCTAATTAGAAGCAGGCCATCCTATGTGATTGGTTAGGGGAACTTATTTGGCTTTCTCTGGTTGGTCCTAAGTTGATAACAGGGACAAAAATGAGAGAAGCTAGAAGTTATTGATCAAGTCCTGGTGCTTTGGGCCAATTGCTACACAGGTTGTGGTCTGGCTTCCTGGACTGATTGCTGCAGAGCTTGTGGGTCAGATTTCCATATTTTTTATTTTATTTTTTTGTGAGGAAGACTGGCTCTGAGAGAACATCCATCGCCAATCCTCCTCTTTTTGCTGAGGAAGATTAGCCCTGAGCTAATGTCTGTGCCCACCTTCCTCTATTTTGTATGTGGGACACCGCCATAGCATGGCTTGATGAGCAGTGCGTAGGTCTGTGCCTGGGATCCAAACCTGCAAACCCCGGGCCGCTGAAGCAGAGCATGCGAATTTAACCACTACACCACTGGGTCAGCCCTCCAGATTTCTATTTTTATATATGATCTGGCCATTGTCCATTTGTATATTCAGTCTCTCACAAAATTACCATAATCTTAGTGGATTCCAAAATACACAGTTATTAAGTCACAGTTCTATAGGTCAGAAGCCTTGTAAGGGTCTTATGGGGCTAAGGTCAAGCTGTCAGCAAGAGGCGTTCCTTTTGCAGGCTCTAGTGGAGAATCAACTTCCTGCTCACTTAGATTGTTGGCTGAATTCAACTTCTTATGGTTATAGGATTGAGATCTCAGTTTTCTTGATGGCTGTAAATGAAAGGCAGTTCCTAGCTTCTAGAGGTCACTGCATTCCTTGGCTCTGGGCTTCCTTCTTTTAACTTCAAAGCCAGCAATGCTGGCTTTCTGTTGTTTAACCTGCTATGGTACCAATAGGAAAATATCCAAGTGAAGGATGGTTAGGGGTTGGTTAGATGATTGAATATGTGAATGTGAATGCTTAGGTGGCAGGGTGGGAGGGCTTTCAAAGCAGAGAGAATAGCATGTACCAAAGCACCGAGGCATGCAAGAGCAGAGTGAGATTCAGGAATTAAGAGTTGGTGGAAATTGCTGGAACCTAAAGTATAAGTAGTGGCACACAGCAAAACTGCAATGATGACCAATGGTCATCATAGGCAAAACCAAGATACCTCTATTGTCCTGTGAAGGATTTAAGACTTTTTTTTTACCCCGTGAAAGTAACTGGCATACCAATAATTCATATGTGAGCAACAAGCAGATTTCAAAACACCCTCGCTTTATAATTACTTAGTGGTGAATTCCAATTACGTTTCTGTCATTCACCAGCTGCATGACCTTGGACAATTTACTTAACTTCATGGACTCTCCATGTCCTTATCTGTGAGATAGAGATAACCACAACTTGCACATATGGTGTGAGCAGTATATGGAAAAATGTACCTCCATTGCTTAGAAAACACTCAGAATATTAGCAACAATAATAATAATTTTACTTTATACCTAAAATATATTATATCCAGTTTTAGATCTAAATCTACAGAGAGATTAATCAAGTCAGTGGATCCTCACTCCTGGAAAGGATGAAGGCCATGTTGTCACTCAGCTGGGTATAACTATCAACTTAACAACTGGCTGAGGTCACATTTCAGTTTGCACCAGAGGCGTCCAAAATATGTTTAAAGTACTGGCATCATTCAGCTGCAAGCCACTACTTATCCATACTAAATTAAATGCATACCATGGAGACCATTTTATGTCACAATAGATTACTTGTTTACTTAATATCTAGTTAGTATTTATAGTGAAATAAACTGTTTCCTCCAATTGGCTATTAATATCACATATCAATTTATTCAGAATGGTGGTTTCTGGCTGCATGATCCTTAGAAAATAAGCAGGATAAAGATTAATGGCAAAGCTTCTATGTCTTATACATAATTAGATTATCTCTACTTTTCAAACCCTGCTTAAACTTTGCCAGTTTTTTCTTATAGCATTTACTATTTTTTTCATGCAAAAAGACAAGAATCAGATATTAAATGGATTACAGTTTACCTTTGAGAAATCTCAGAGTGGAGACATGAATTTTAGGAGAAAAATATTATTTGGAGTATGTTGTCTCATTTTTCATTGCTTAGACTAGCGCTTTGAGATTTAGATGCCCAGTTCACTTAGAAAAATAATAACTGAAAGCAACCCAAACAAAACGTTTTGTGGTAATTCTCAAGATTATAGATATATAATTCATATAGTTATATACATAAAACTATACGTATGTATTGTTTTATATAGTTATAAGTATATATGTATACATATATATGTGCGTGTATATACACACTCACACATACACACACACATCTCCCAAAAGACACTCACCCACGGTATAGCTAACTATACGTTGGGGATAGTAACAATATCTATTCCCATATCATCATAATGAGTGTGAAATTGTTAGCATAGTACCTGGTAAATACAAAGCATTCAATTGCCATTAGACAATCTTATCATCATCAGTCAGCATCATCATTCTTATTGTAGTCTTCATCATCATTAACCATTTCTTCTGTTTGAAACTTTTTAGCTGTTTGGCTACAGACACCGGTGGGAGATGAAAATCAGGTCACCCTGAGTAGCAAGAAAGAGAAACATCCTCAGGGAACTCCTGACTGTTCCAGGCCTCCACTATGAAGTCCGGAGTCTCTAAGCCTGTCTTTGTGATGTCATAAAAGTCAATATACGCCTAGGATGTGAGTGGTTCCTCCTTAAAGCTCACACCTTTGTGCAATGCAAAACTTGAACACCCATATCCATATGCAGTGGTCCTTTGCACCTTCACACTATGTTTCAAGCATCACAAACTTCTTTGAGTTCTTTGAGTACACAGCATTCTTTTATGTCTCTACGTTTCATGTGTGTATCTACTAAGCATGCCCTTCATCCTTTATCTGCCATCCTCTGTCTGTCTGACTTGCCTTTCAACACTCAGCTTAAGCATCTTCTCTTCTCTGAAGGCTTTGCTAGTCTAACCGGGCACAATTAATCCTGTTTTCCTTTAACCACCACTATATATACTGCACAATTTTTTAAGTTCATGCCTACGAAATCACCAAGATACCACCTCTTTTTACTAAAGAATTGGCAAACTTATACGTTTGATGCTAATATAATTGTACTAATAACCTGTTTTGTAAACATTTTTTATAATGTCTGGTAATCTGTGACTTTCTCATGCACAGGGACCATGTCTTATTCAAAACATAGAGCTGTATTTAATAGTAGTTAAGATATGTGTTTGTAATCTGCTCTAATAATTTTTAGCTATAACCTAAACTTTCTGTCTCTATTACCTTATCTGAAAAAATGAAGCAAATAATACTCATAAGATTTTTACAAGCACTAAATGAGATAATATGTACTAAAGTTAAATTTATTTTCAAACTTCACTCATTATAGGTTTCTTTTCAACTAATACAATTTTCATTCTTCAGTGAGATTAAGATAAGTTACCTGAATAATATTTGCAATTCTAAACATGAGGACTTCTTTGGGAAGAAAAGCAAACATACCAATAAAATTGAACCCAAATATGGATAAACTAGTTCTATTTCTTTCAGCCAGCCTGATAACTAAACATTAAACTTGAGAAATTACAGCAAAGTCAGGTATTAGATCCATAATCCTTAAGGTATTAATTGATTATTTTGATTCATAGAATTTCCTACAGAAAACTTAAAAATATATGTGCTCAGTGATCATGCAGACAATAAGAAGACTCTTGAATTATTTTTACTCCCATCTTAAATGTGTGCAGGAGGACTCATAAATACATAGTCAGAAAAACCATCTCAAAAGCTAAAATATACACTAAACAGTAATGAAATTAGGAAAATATTCTTGAAGCAAAACAGAAAAAAACAATAGAAAGGAAAATGTTAGTCTTTTACGAAAAGAAAAAACACCACTGTAATAAAATTAATATTAAATAAATGCAGAATTATACTTTATCATCAGATTCAATCTTTCAAATAGTATTTTCATAATGATTATCTTAGGAAATAGTGCTGCACAGCAGAATAAGAATGGACATTGTGGTGAGAGAGATGTGAGTTCAAATCCTTATGATTCTACTTATTGGCTGTATGAACTTGGACCATTTAGTTGACTTGCCTGGTATTCAGTTTCTTCACTTGAAAAGTGTGGATAATAGCACATTCTTTATAGGGCTGTGATAAAAATTTGCAATGGTATGTATAATAATCTTAATTCTAAAAATAGAACGCATGGTTCTTCAATAAAACACTATTGATGATACCAGGATACCAAAAAGGAAAAATAAAAATCACACAATCAGTTAATAATCTGAATAAAATCAGCAGTGGAGAAGGCCAGCCCTGGACTCACCCAATATTTTCTAGGAAAGGATTTCAGATGTTATTGGAAAGCTTAGAATCCATCTCACTGACAAATTGCTGACCTTTACAATCATTAATAATAATCTATGAATAATTTTCTCTATGGGGTATACCACCAACTCAGTTCACAGTTTCATCAAGTAGTGCATTTTAAGAATGGAAAATAAATGATCCGATCAGAAAAAAATTCTTGCAACATGGAAAATCAATTGGAAGAATTAATGAGTCAACCATCATCTAAGCAAGAAATAATTGTGGCCTAGAACAGGGTAAATTCTGGAGAAACCAAAACAATAGGATTTGGTGACTGAGGAATTTACGCTACACCAAAGTTTCTAACTTGGACAACTGAATGGATGGAGGTGGCACCATACATTGAGAGAAAGAGCACAAGAGAAGAAAATTACCTGCAAGTAAGTGGACAAGATCAGATACGGACACACCAAATTTCAGCTGTTTGAGAAATACTCAAGTAAATCTATCCAGTTGCAAGCTGGATCTATGCGTTGAAAGAGCAGAAATATATCTGAAAGTGGATAACATGAATATAAGGACATTAATTGGAGACATGGGAGAAGACAAGAGCAATCCCATGTAAGGATATGTAGAACAGAATTCTTACAGACACCAACATTTAACGGATGAGTTAAGAAAAAAGAACCTCCAAAGAAGGTTTCAGAGCAATGCTCAATATTCAGGAGTAGATAGTTCTTATAGAAGCCAATGAATGAGAATGTTCAACGAGAGAATCGTCCACAGTGTGAAATGCTACTGAGAAGTCAAATAAGACAACAAATGAACATATTCATAGTATTTTTTTTTTGCTGAGGAAGATTCACCCTGAGCTAACATCTGTTGCCAATGTTCCTCTTTTTAATTGAGGAAGATTCACCCTAAGCTAACATCTGTGCCAATCTTTCTCTACTTTGTATGTGGGTCACTGCCACGGCATGGCCACTGATGAGTGGTATATGTCCATGCCTGGGAACTGAACCTGGGCTACCAAAGTAGAGCACACCAAACTTAACCACTAGGCCATAGAGTCGGACCCTTCATTGTACTTTTGAACTAGCTAATTAGTAGTGACATTTGAGAAAGCATTTCAATAGTCCAGTTTGAGACGAAGGTAGACAGCAGAAGTTGACCTGTGAATGAAAGATGAGAAATAAAGAGAGCAAGTGTAAGCAGCCCTTAAAAATGCTTGACTGTCAAGTGGAAGGAAGAAGAGGAGGCAGAGCTGGAGACAGATGGGTTGGAGGGTTTTATTATTTGTTGGTTTTGATAAAATGGAAAAACTCAAACATGATTAAATGCTGACAGGATGGCACCAATAGAGATTGAAGAAAACAACTCAGAAATAATTTATCTTGTGGGAAGGAATGAGATCCAGATGTGGAGAAATTAGCTTTAGACGGGAAGAACAATTTCTAGTTAACAGGAGGAAAACAAAGCTTTTAGGTGTGTGTGGGGAGGTGGGAATGGACATGAAGTTCAGAGAATTCCTGAGGATTTTATTTTCTCTGTAAGGTAGAAATTAAGGTCAAACACAAGGAGGGTGGTGCTAGGAAAAGAGATCTGAAAAGAGTGGAGAAAGTTTGAAATAGTTACCTTAGGAAACAGGAGAGCACTAACTAGGGAAGTGACAGGATTTCCAAGCAATATTGACGGTCAGATTGCTGTTGGAAACCCAAGAATTTTTCTAGAGCTGCAATCAACAAGTATCAGGCCTGAGAAGGTGAAGAGGGATAAGTTCCGAGTTGGAGTTTTGCCCCATGCATACACCGGGCAGGCAAAGACAGAAAAGAATTGAAGCTATTGGCGTGAAAAAGTTGAAGTAATGACCATCACATCTAAGTTCATTAGAAAGGAAATAAAGAAGGTTTGATAGATATGAAAACTTTTCTGAACATCTAGAAGGGTGTGAGAAACGTTGTTGTCGTTACATGCTGTCGAGTTGTCTCCAACTCCTGGTGACACTATGAGTGAGTGATGTCCACAATGTTCTGTCTTCAACAGCCCTACTCAGCTTCTGTAGACTCATGCCTGTGGCTTCCTTTATGGGGTCAATCCATCTTGTATTTGGTCTTCTTCTTTTCCTGCTGCCTTCTAATTTTCCCAGAATTATTGTCTTTTCCAAAGAATCCTGCCTTCCTATGATGTGTCCAAAGTAGGACAGCCTCAGTTTTATCATTTTTGCCTCCAGTGATAGTTCAGGATTAATTTGCTCTAGGCCCCACTTGTTTGTCTTTCTGGCAGTCCAGGGTATCCACAGAGCTCTCCTCCAACACCATGTTTCAAATGAATCCATTTTTTTTCCTGTCAGTCTTCTTCACCATCCAGCTTTTGCACCTATACCAAGTAATCGGGGACAAGAGAGTGTTGATAATCTTGGCCTTAGTCTCAAATAACACTTGCTTACACTTAATGATCTTTCCTAATTCTTCCATTGCTGCCCTTCCAAGTCTCTTCTCTCGATTTCTTGGCTGCAGCCTCCATTTCAATTGACGACAGACCCAAGGTCAACAAAATCTTTAACAGTTTCAATGTCTTCATTATCTACATTAAAGTTGTGTAGTTCTTCTGTAGTCATGATTTTTGTCTTCTTGATGTTCAAATGCAGTCTACTTAGGCACTTCCTTCTTTCATTTTCATCAGAAGTCGTTTCCAGTCATCGCTGCTTTCTGCCAGTAAGATGGTGTCATCTGCGTATCTTAGATTGTTGATATTTCTTCCACCAATTTTCACTCTTCCTTCATCTGAGTCTAGCCCAGTTTTTCATATGATATGTTCAGGGTATAAATTAAACAGATAGAGAGATAAAACGCACGCTTGTCTGACACCTCTGCCTACAGGAAACCATTCTGTCTCTCCAGATCCTGTCCTGACAGTGGCATCTTATGCACAATACATCAGGACAGTCAAGCACTGAGGCACGCCCATTTCTTTCAGAGCAGCCCACAGCTTTTCATAATCCACGCGGTCAAAGGCTTTACTGTCATCTGTAAAGCACAGACTAATCTTCCTCTGAAATTCTTTGGAGCACTTAGATAGCCAACAAATAATCAAAATTAGCTCTTGTGTGCCTCTCCCTTTTCAACATCCAGCTTGGGCATCAGGCGTTTCTTGCTCCATATAAGCTCAAAGCCCCTGTTGCAGCGTCTTGAGCATCACTTTGCTTGCACAGGAAATTAGAGCAATGGTCCTATAGTCACTGCACTCCTTGGCATCTCTTTTCTTGGGGATTGGGATGTATACTGAGCATTTCCAGTCTGCAGGCCATTGTTTTGTTTTCCATATTTGTTGGCATATTCTTGTTAGGATTTTGACAGATTCAGTCTCTGTAGCTTGAAATAATTCTATTGATATTCCATCTACCCCCTGGTGATTTATTTCTTCCCAGTACTTTCAGGGCAGCTTTTGCTTCACTTTATAGAATTATGGGTTCTTGCTCATAAGAATCTTCTTCAAAGGAATCTGTCATCTTTTTATCTCTTCTGTAAAGATCTTGAGTATACTATTCCCACCTTCCCCTTATTTTCTGCTGATCAAATAGTGTGCTTCCCTGTTGGTCGTTCAGCATTCCCAATCTAGGTTTAAATTTCCCTTTGATTTTTCCTTGAATCTTCTGGAAGAGACCTCTTGTTTTCCTTTTTTGTTGTTTTCTTCTATCTCTTTGCATTGGCTATCATAGTAGTTTTCTTATCTCTATGCGACAGTCACTGAGAAACTGCGTTCAGCATTCTAACTCTGCTTTTGTCACCTTTTACTTTTGTTTCTCACCTATCCTTAACAATTTTTAGTGTTTTTTCTGTCATCCTTCTCAATTTTTCTTTTCTTTCTACTTCAGGCATTGCCTTTTCACATTCTTCCTTAATATTATTTCTGGTTTCAGTCCATAATTTTCTAGTTCTCGGTCAATTAAGTTTAACAGTACGAGTCTGGTTTTTCCGTGGACTTTAAATTCACTGGGAATGTTGTTTACATCGTGCCCTTCTTCAGCTTTACTCCGATATCTGATATTAACAGTACATGGTCAGTTTTACATGGCCCTGTTTTGGCAGAGAGAATACAGCTTCTCCACCTCCTGCTTCCAGTTGCATAGTCTACTTGATTTCTATATCAGCCATCTGGTGATGTCCATGTATATATACAGTTGTCTGTTGGGTTGCATGAAATGTGTTTGTGCTGGACAGGTTTTTGGCTTTGCAGAAATCAACAAGCCGGTTTCCTGCTTTGTTTCTGATCCCTAGTCCAAATTTTCCAACTATGTTTGATTCTGTTTTATTTCCTACTTCTGCATTCCAGTCACCTATAATTATCAGCATGTCTTGTTTTGGCATATGACCAATTTCTCCTTGAATACTAGTGTAAAAAGTTTCATCTTCTTTGGTATCTGGAGTTGGAGCATTGACTTGGACGGTGGTTATGTTAGTAGGTTTTCACAGAAGTCTGATTGATATTATTCAATCAGACTTTGCATTATTGCCCTTATCTGCCTTTGCTACTTCTTGCCTCAGTTTTAGAGCCACTTGGTTTCTTCTGAGTTTATCATTTCCAGAGTTGAACACTTTGTAGTTACCTGATTCAAGGTGTCCCATACCAGTCCATTTCACTAACATCAAGCACTGCAATATTTAATCATTCCATTTCTTGCTTTACAATTTCCAGTTTACCTTGGTTCATGCTTCTCACATTCCAATTGTGTGTTGTACAGCATTGGATTTTTCCTTACATTACAGAAAGAAATATTTGGAGCAAAAGGAATACCACATATGCTTAGTTCAAAAATTAAAAAAACAACAACAAAACTAAATTCTAATTTCAGCAGGCTCCTGATCCTGTTAAAGGATGTAAGAGAAAAAAAAATCACATGTAGATAATAGATATATTCTCCTGCAGAAAGAAAAAGTAGGAAATGGACATTTTACGAAAAAAATTGAACTGAAGAGAGTGGATGAATGAGTAAAAAAGAGGAATATGCCTATGAGAGTTACTAAATATTATACACTTAAGGAGGGCTAAGAAATATTCTTTCTGACAAGCTTTAATAACAGGATGTCCGAGTTATTCAGATGATTTAAGTATGGCCTTGCTGGAAAGTAGAGAGATAGGCAAGATAACCTCTCAATGTCCTTCTCAATCCAGACATGTTTTACAAAGCTATTCACCCTCTGCAGGTCAGGTGTCATTGTGAATAAACCTGGAACTTCTATTGATCACAAAGGGAGTTTCCCATATGGAAGATATGAGGCCATGCTGAAACGGTCTTTTTAAGTATCACATGCATATTAAGATTTTAGTGTATAATATCTAAGTCTGGAGTTATTTGTTAATTACCCAACTCATTTCACTTAATCATATGTTACAAGCTTTGTATTTGCACTTAGAGATTCTCCTTGGTCTATGGTCTAAATCTGCTCATTAGCACCACTTAACAGTTGCTAAATACAATATTCACTTGCTGCTATCTTGATAGTAGTGTCATCCCAGTATTAATTGCTCTCAATGTGCTATTATAAACCCATCTAAAGAATATGCCTTAAAACCAGAATATGGAATGTTTTACATTGTGTGCAAAATCTTTGCATGCCTACAGAAAAGTGTACGGAATAAAAAGTGATCAAGTTTGGAATATGTGAAATGAACCAGTGAATTAACGATCTAATGACCGAGCAAATGTAGTTCCTCTCTGCAATTATTTGGACGACATGCAGTTTAGGAAGGGAAAACAATATTAGGGACAGCAATGGGAAGCATGCGACAATCTTAGAGATTTGATTGCCCATAACATTACTTATTTTTCTTATACCAGTAACTTTCATGCATTTTATAACGTTATAGGAGCCTGTATCTTACACTTTTAAATTAACCTGGTTTACAAGGTGTAAATATAGGCTAAATAGGATAGACACATTAACATAGTGTCAGATGAGTTCATGTGAACCATTTTAAAGTTATATGTCTAAGCTTTTACTACCTACATATTGATTTAGATAATTTAAAGCATTAGATAATTGCACATACCAATGCCCATGCTAACAATAATTGCTGAGTAATATAATTTAAAATGCTTATAAAATCTGACTCAGCCTTAGTGTCAGCTATTAAGGCCACCTTGAACAATACACACTTCATTTTTATTGCTACCAACTGTGGAAGGCATTAGGTTTTATTACTTTCCAAATGGACACATCAATATTTATTTAAAAGAGATTCACTATTGCCAAGCTTCTCTTTGGAAGAGATACCAGAAACAAGGAAATTGGATGTTTTATTGCTTAGGATACTTTTTGTCAATCATTTTGTTTTAATGATACTAAATTTTAGGTTCATTATTTTAAAAAACACCAATGAAATAGGAAATTGTCAGGAGTATAGAAAGGACATAGTGGGATTAACTACAAAGCCACTTAGTCTGGTTGAAGTCAATAGAGATATGGCTTATTACTGTTCTTATAGTGAAAAGCATTTTTTAACAAATAATAAAACTTGAAAAATACAGCTTAATATACAACTAGAATTTTATTTTGGGCAAATGTTTTGTATATCTATTTTTGCAATTACATAGCCATTAAGGCCTGCGGCTCTGAAGACATGCAGACTTACAATTTCTGCAACTTTGTGTGGTTTTAGACAAGCGGTCTCTCTAAACCTCAGTTTCTCCATCTGTATGTAGATACAAATTACTTCTATCTGTTTGTGTTATTTCAAAGGACGAATGATAAAATGTATTTTAAAATCTTAGTACAGAGCCTGGCAGAGAATAAACACTCAATTAACATTGCTGTTGTTATTGTTAGTGCCTTTGAGTTCATTCCAACTCCTAGTGACCGCATGGACAGCAGAACGGAACCCTGCCTGGTCTTTTTGCGCCATCTTCTCACCTTCCAGCTCTATATCAGACAATGCTCTGCTGCTATTCAGAGGGTTTTCATGGCCAATTTTTTCAGAAGTGGATGGCCAGGTCCTTCTTCCTACTCTGTCTTAGTCTGGAAGCTCCGCTGAAACCTGTCCACCATGGCTGACCCTGCTGGTATTTGAAATACCAGTGGCACAGCCTTCAGCATCACAGCAACGTGCAGCCACCACAGTACAACAACCAATAGATGGGTGGTGTGCGTCCCTGACTGGGAAACTAACCTGGGCTGTGGCAGTGAGAGTGCTGAATCTTAAACACTAGATATAGAAAATGACTCAATGAAAATAACTTTTTCACCCCTTGCCAGGAGCAAAATAGCTAACAGGTTCAAAGTTGGGCATAAAATTGAGAACAAGAGCTTTGCTACTAAATACAAACTACGTATGGCTTAGACAGGAGGATTTCACTTAAAATATCCTTTTTTATGCTGATTTGTATATATAGAGCGAATCTTACATGTGAAAGTGTTTACAATCTAGCAAGGGAGTTAAGATATGTTCAAAAAAGCAAACACAAAACAAAAAGCAACATAAAAGCCACTCAATATGAGGCTTTCTATGACAGTTTCTGATTTATTCTGATTTCTGAGTAAGAGACTCTGCAAAGGCATCTACTCACCCTTGTTACTAATTTTGGTTTCTCCTACATTTTTCAAGACCTTGCTTCATAACAATCTTTTCTCTCGTTCCACTGAATTCTTCCTCTCAAATCTAGAATCCTGTAAGGTTTCTACTATCATTAATAAACAACAAGCCTAACTTCATATTTGAATGTTCTTTTGCCATTTTATTTAGATAGAGACCCAAAGTAAATTCAAGCCTCTGGTTTTTAACTCTTCCTCTTTTCACTGCCAACTTTCTTGAAAGGGCATACTACACCTGCGTTCCATAATTCTTCATTGCCGATCCAGCGTTTAGCTCTTAGAATATGGTTTCTGCCACACCCACTTGCTTGAAACTGCTCTCAAAAAGGGCACCAACTGCTTCCACAAGATTACAAAATCCCATGGCCATTTTTGTTTCTGGTTCCATTTCAGCACTTGACATTCTTAATCATGATTTTCTACTTAAAACTACTGTTTCCTTGACTTCTCTGACACTATATGTTCATTTCATGTTCATAGCAAATAATGCATTGATTTCTGCTTGTGTATCAGGCAGAGAGTTGGGGATATGAGAAAGAACATGGAAGACATGGTCCTTGACTGTAGAAAAAGGAAACCACAAACACTAAAGTAGACTAATGCATGCAAAGATTTCTGGTTTGAAATGTGGTTTGAAAGGGCTCGAAGGAAAGAAATACTCAATAAAGGATAATCCAAAATAAAACAAGTTTAATTAGCGTGGAGATCTGAGGCCCTGTATTAGTTTCCTAGGTCTGCAATAACAAAGTACCACAGACTGGGTGACTTAAAACAACACAAATGTATTCTCTCACAGTTCTGGAGGTAGAAGCCTGAAATCAAGATGTCAGAAAGATGTTCTCTCTCCAAAGAATGTATGGAAGAATCTTATCTTACCTCTTCTAGCTTCTCGTGCTTGCTGACAATTCTTGGAATTTTGGCTTACAGATGCATTACTCCAATCTCTGCCTCCACCGTCACATGGCTATCTTCTCCCTGTGTGTCTCTACATTATCTTCCATCTTCCCTGTCTTCCCATGTCTGTTTTTGTGTCAAAATTTCTCCTTCTTATAAAGACACCAATCATGTTGT
The DNA here is from genome assembly GCF_020826845.1 of Diceros bicornis minor. Lineage (NCBI taxonomy): Eukaryota > Metazoa > Chordata > Mammalia > Perissodactyla > Rhinocerotidae > Diceros > Diceros bicornis. Next base: position 16,262,607 of record NC_080766.1, read on the forward strand.
ATTAGGGCCCACCTTAATGACCTCATTTTAAATTGATTACATCTGCAAAGATCATATTTCCAAATGAGGACACAGTCACAGGTAACAGGAGTTAGGATTTCAACATATCTTTTTGGGGAATACAATTCAACTTACAACAGACCCTCTGAAGATATAACGATTATACAGCAAAATAAGGAGCAGCCATGTAGATAGCAAGAGGGATAGAAAATGTATTATAGACAGAGGGAGCAGTCTACAAAAACCCTCTAGAAAACCCATTTGTAATTTCAGTGCCCAGATTATTGTCAGAGATAAGAAGAGGAGAACTAGAAGTGATTAGAAATTATGCGGGATTCAGATGTGAAACAATTCAGGTTTTTGGAATCCATTTTTTATTGCTGTGTGGAGACAGAAATGAGGGAAAAGATGTTTTTATTTCAGATGGGATATACTAGAGAATATCTCTTTACTGATGGGAATGATTTGGAGGAAACAGAGAGGCAAATGATACTGAAGAGAGAGGGCCCAGGAGAGGAGTGAGTCATTGAGACGGGAAGAAGGGATGCAATCCACTGAACAATGCTTCTGAGATGGAAAGGGCTACTCTTCTCATTGTAAAGGACAGAATAAAGATAAGATTAGTACAATACAAGTGTGTTTTGTGTTTGGTGGTGGAAGGTAAAAGCAGCTGAGAGTTTTTGTTTTTTTTTTACTTTTTACTCTTTTTATTTCTTAGCCATAATCTTTTTTTTTCTTCAGTGAACCATGCCCAGATTTCATGCTATATATAACTACTTTAAAAAGTTTTTTTAATTAAGACTTTACTTTTTAGAGCAGTTTTAGGTTCACAGCAAAATTCAGGGGAAAGCACAGAGATTTCCCATATACCCTCTGCCCCCATACATACATAGTCTACCCTATGATCAACATCCCTCATCAAAGTGGTACATTTTTTACAACTGATGAACCTACATGGACACATCATAATCATCCAAAGTCTATAGTTTACATTACAGTTCACTCTTGGTGGTGTACATTCTATGGGTTTGGACAAATGTATGATGACATGTATCCATCATTATAGTCCCATACGCAGTATTTTCACTGCTCTAAAAATCCTCTGAGAGCTTTTATTCTTAACAACCAAGTGTGAGAAATGATCACCAGTTGAGAGCAAGGGCAGTAGGGGGTTGATGTAAGAGAGAGCATGAAATAATAGTCTTGGGGAGTGAGAAAAAAATTATTCTATGATACAGTTTAATCCTTGGCATCTCTTTTGCTCATCTCCCTTCCTTCTTCTGTACCTTAAATGCAATATGCTTCATGGTATTATCGAATATCTGTGTTTCTCTTTCTTGAGAAATAACATTTATCCCCTTGGAAAGTAAAATACTTTCCTATCACCACTTTTATAAAAAAGCGAATTCATCTCTATAGTTTGTCAATTGCCTGGTTAATATCTCCATTTGGTGTTCTGATTGCATCCTATCGTCAAAATGTTTAAGAGTTAACTTTTTCATAAAATTGCTTTCTCTTCCACACTTCACAACTGCTGTTAGTGGCACCCTCATTCTTTCAGTCTTGTCCAAAATGTCTTTGATGTTTAATTTTCCCTCTCTTTCCGCATAAAGGCAGGGGCCATGCCACGTATGTCCTATACTCATGATAGTTTTCTCTCCTATTCCTGTATTGACCATTAGTGATGCTTTACTGCCCATTTTCTTTCAAATGCATAATTGCAAAATCCTCCCAAATAATTCCTTGACTCCTTTCTCTCATCCCAGAAAATCTTAAATACTGCTAAAAAGTAACAATAAATGTGGAAATATATTTAATTTCACATGTAATCAAACAAATGCAAATTAAAGCAATGGTAATAGATCATTTTTCTTAAAAAAAAAAGCAGCAAATAATTTTTAATCAAGTCATTGTTGAGAGTATACCTGTAATATATAAGTATGTATATTTAAACCTTTGTGTTTTTATGTTTATATTTGTGTTTACTTATAAAAACCTAGAAAAAACAATAGAAGAGTTGTAGCAAGTTGATTGAAAGAAAATGGCTACAATTCTTTACCATTTTCTGAGTCCATACCCTTTGAAATACAACTTTGCACCTCCTCACATCAAGAGCTGGAGTTAATTTCCCCACCCCTTAAATCTAGGCTGGTCTTATAACTTGCTTTGCGCTAACATGCCAGTCCTGACCTCAAGAGGCATTGCACACTTCAGTCCTCTCTCTTTGAACCCCATCATTGGCATGTTAACAAGCCCAGACTAGCCTGTTGTGGCAGAGGAGTCCTCTTTCTTGAATTTGGGCTGGCCTTGGTGACTTGCTTGATCAATAGAACAGAGCAGAAGTGATATTCTAGGACTGTGAGGCTAAGTCATAAGAAGACTTGCAACTTCTGCTGGACTGCCTTCAACACTGGAGGAGCTCTCAGCTGCCATCTAAGAAGTCTGAACGCCCTGAGACTGCTCTCCTGGAGATACTACTTGTGGGCACTCTGCTGGACAGTCCCTGCTGAGCCCAGGTTTCAGGTATCACTGTGAAAGCACTACATATGTAAGTGACACTTCTCAGACTCTCCAACAGCCCATTTGCCATCTAAATACCACCAAGCAAAGCGACTGACATCATTTGGAACAGAAAACTCACCCAACTGAGCCCCACCCAAATTCCTGGCCCACAAAATTATAAGATAATAAAATAGTCACTATGTTCAGCCACAGAGTTTCCAGGTACTTTGCTATACAGCAAATAGATAGCAGGAACAGGTGAAAATATTTCCAGGGATAATAACTAGCTCAAATCTTATGTAGTAATTGAAAATTTAAAACCTCTTTGAATTATTCAAACCACTAAAAACTGAAATCATTTTGGGATATGTGCCCTTTCTCCAAAAAGAATGATATGCAAATCCAAGCAAGGATATTAATTTTGAATCTCTAATCTATGGCCCCTAACTTTAGGCATAGTATAGTCATTCACAGGGCATTCGTTGGTCACAGGGTCATAAGCAATGCTGACAAGTGAGAAGTCTTATGGAACACAATGTAGTCCACATGGAATCATCAGCTTGCAGGGCATTTGGAATGCTTACTGGAAAGACACAGGGGTTAATCGATATTTTAACAGGGCCTAGAAGTTATAATCACTAAATAGGATAACAAAACTTAATCCCGAATTGAGCCTACTCTCATGTTGTCTCAGCCCGTCACATTTCAGATCCACAAAACTGCAATTGAACATCATCCCTGAATTAAGCCCATAGTTTTCTTTCTGCTATTTGAGAAAGAAATACGGAGAAAAACACATTTCAGGTTTCTGGATCATGAATTAAAAAAAGTATGTGTTCAGAAAAGTTACTGCAAAGCATAAGAGACAGATTGTAATTGGCTAAATAAACAAACAATTGCACAAACAAATTGACTAGCAAAGGCCATGTAAAGTGGTTATGAGATGCAGAGTTCACAGGAAATGCTATCAGTCTTTTTTCCTTGAAAACATATTAATTCAGGGTTTAGGCTGCTGTAACTCAATTATATAACCACCTGTTGCGCCTGACCCTTCTTCTTTTCCAACTAAGGATGCCATACATGTTCCAGTTCCCATATACCGAACTTGAAAACTCACTCCTAATCTTTCCTCCAAATTAATGCTTCCTGTTAGAAATAAAGAGAGACATACAAAAACATAAAATTGAATCAAACATCTTCATGACACAAATAAGCAAGGGAAAAATGGTCTGGGCACAAAGCTACATGATAAAAATGTGGCACACAGAGATTTTTTATGGAGTTGAACATACTACCCCTACAGATGATATCATTGTTTTCTATATCCTTTTCTTTTAGGACGTGAAAGGTCAAACATCTTATGATTGGTGCAGGATATTTTTAAGCTCCATGTCAAAATGGCACTAAGGTTAAAAGCTAGCTAGAGAATGAGGAAATGCCTATTTAAAAAAGTAAGAAAGTTTTTAACCTTTTCTAAATAGTGCAGTAGAACCTAAGTGATTATTTGAAAGAAAAATAGTTGAAATATTTTATTTGAAGCATGGGAAATATCCCAAATGTAATTAACACACACTAAGGAACACATCTTCAGAAATGTACACTACTTATCACAATTCAGGGATGCTTGAGTTGCATTTTAAAAGCATGGAAGTTGCTAGAGAGTTATGGAGCTCTAAATTCCCATCATTGCAAAAGCCATGTTTCAGAATCATGGCAGAATCTACTGAGTCAACTCATTTGAATTTCCATTCTTTTCATTGTTCTTAAAAGTAGATACATTGTTAGGTATGTTACTATGCAAATATAATCTAAAGCAATTTTTTTTTTGCTGAGGAAGATTCGCCCTGAGCTAACATCTGTTGCCAATCTTCCTCTTTTCACTTGAGGAAGATTCGACCTGAGCTAACATCTATGTTAATCTTTATCTATTTTGTATGTGGGTCGCTGCCACAGCATGACCACCAATGAGTGGTGTAGATCTGTGCCCAGGAACCAAACTCAGGCTGCTGAAGCAGAGCGCGCCAAACTTAACCATTAGGCCACGGGGTTGGCCCCATCTAAAGCAAATTTTTAAAAAATTAATCTAACAGTAAAAAGAAATCTGAAATCTACTTTATTTTCTTTCTCATAAAATTTAACCTATAATTCCTTTTCTTGATTTATATAGCCTCGTTGGTCTAACTATAGCATTTCTATCAGTAAGACAAAAATTCTCGATACTACTACTATTATTGCAACTACTATTTATACTGAAAATTAAATCAAATATGTTGCCTTCCTTATGAACTCCTGCTGTTTGTATAGAAAACCTTGCTCTATGTACTTTATAGACACCAGCTCAAAAGACCTTGCAACAAATCTACATGTTGGTTTTAAAGGGAAGGAAAGTACTACTGTTGCTCCAAATGTTTATATGACTTGCCCAGACCAAGGTTATTAAGTCCCTATATCAGTATTCAAGCCCAGGTGTACTTCTCTACTAAGCATCTTTTTACTTATATTGCATATAATGATCTTGATTATTTCAATCAAATACCTTAATTCATTCAACAATTATTTATTGAATGGCCAGGATAAATTAAATTCTCTCATACTGTAGAAACAACAGACATTGCTCCTGCACCCATGAATCTTACATTTCATGAGTGAATCCAGGCAACAAACAAGTAAGTGGTAAATAAAAATAATTGCAAATTGTAATAATGGCTATGAAGGAAACAAAATCTTAGATATGAAAAAGAAGAAGTTGTTCTATTTCAGGTAGTATTGTCAGAGCAAGCCAGGGAGGTTGACATTTCAGCTGAGCCCTGGAGGAAGTGAAGTTGTTAGTCACGTAGACTGTAGGGAGAGTGCACTCCAGGCAGGAATGTCAGGAGCAAAGGCTGGAAAAGGTTGACCTGCGCCAGGAGCAGTGAGGTAGATATAGGATGGTGGGGGTAGCTGAAGAGTAGGTTCGCATGCTGCTACGGATCATATAATGCAGGGCGCTGTAGCATGGTAAGATGTTTCCTTTCATTCTCTGGGATATGAAAAACTACTGAAAGTTTTTAAGCAAGTGAGTTGTGTGATCTCATTTATGCTTTAAAAATATTTCATTTGCTCTATCTAGTGAGTGGATTGGTGAAGTGTGAAAACAAACTCAGGAAGACCATTTAGAAAACTATTGTGAAGAACCAGGGAAGAAATGATGGAAGCCTGAATAAGACAGTTACAGTGGATATAGAAAAAACATTGAATCAAATGATTGGAAAAAGTAGTAACAGTTAGATTTGATAGAAGGAGTAGAGATGGTGAGAGAAAGTGGGGACCCAAAGATATTGCCAAAGTTCCTACTTGGGGAAATGAATGGTGGTACCATTTAATGAGAGGGAGAAGATTCAGGAGGCTCAGACTTGGGATGAGTAAAGAATTCTCTTCGGATATTTTAAGTATGAGACCCTTTGGCTGGTGACATCAAATTAGGCAGTAGGATATATGCGTCTAGAAGACAGAGAAAGATCTGCTTCTACATAATAAGATAAAGTCAGAATCAGCAAAACTGATTTCAGTTCAACAAGTTCTTATTCAAAGTTCTCTTTACACAAGGTAATCTGCAAGCCATTTGCTTTAAAGATTACTGTTGTGTGTGTTTGTGGAGGGGGATAGATAGCATTCTTGATGCTAAATGGAAGAAAAAGTATTCTGTGGGGTGGTTAATTCTGAACATGTTAGGGGCATTGGCGATAAGAAAAGAATTCACTAAGGAAGTACATTTGATCAGAATCTTGACATATGGATATTTAATTTGCAGGGAAGGTATAGATGGAAAAGAGGGCTATGGGCATTCTACCCTGCAGGAGCAACAGAAGCAATGCCATAGAATGAATAAATAACCTCCAGGCATTTCTATGTATCAGTAACTAAGCCAGATACTGGTTCTAGAGTTGTGGACAAAGGTAGACCTGGTCCTTGTCCTCAAGGAGCCTATAATTTAGTAACACAGACTGGCATTCACCAATTCATGAGAAGTGTAATCACGGTTACAAAAAAAGTTATTCGAGGTAGTGTTTGAGTGTAATATAAGAACTGAACCAATCTGAAGTTTAGGTATTACATCTCTGATAAGTAAGATTTCAGCTGAAAATTGTATAATGACTACATATTAACTAGGCAATGAAGAAAATACTATCAGAATATAACCTTAGTCAGAAATGGGAGACTAAACAGGAAGGAGATGAAGTGAATACAGGTACACAAGTCCATAGACTACAGAAGTGGCCCAAATAAAAGTTGATAATGTACCTAGAACAGAGGCAGTGATGATTGAAGGGAAATGGAAAGATACTTAGGAATTAGAACTAATAAGACTTAATGATTGACTGACAGTGGGAGGTGAGGAGGATGGAAAAGTCAAGGTTACTTCAGCTTTCTGACTTGAGTAACTCAATAGATAATGATGCCATTTAGTGAAATATGGAACACTGGGGGAGGAGTGGTTTTGCAGCAGAAGATGGGAAAGGTGATTTCTTCAGTTTGGAGCAATTTACATTGCAATGCTTTTGAGGTCAGCAGGTAAACTGTGATAATCTAGTAACTAGACTGGAGACCCATGAAGCTGATGACCACTCCTACATTGTTCAATGATACTTCCCTAGCGCCAATTATACCACTTGACATCTAGCAGGCTCTCAAAACTATATTTTGTTAATTCTGAGTGAACTGCTCTAAATTATTTTAGGAAATATTTGGTTTCAATATCTATCATGCAAATAACGATGATAACTTTTCCAATTTAAAATATATTTTATGTTGGAGTGAAAGTTTTCAGTGTGAACATAAAAGCTCCGAAGGGCAACGGTCTTTTTTGAAACAAAACAAAACAAAACAAAACAAATTTTATGACTAAACTACTAAAGTGGCTGAGTCACATTATTGTCTATGGCATTTATTCCAAAGAGTGTTCCATGGATCATGACATCTATATAATTGGTAGTATCCTGAGAAAAATAATCTTCCATGTTCCCTTCATAGAGATTCACAATGAACAATAATTTGTAATAGGCTCTACAAAATCCCATGGTATAAACATCTGCTTAACATTGTTTTTCCTGTGCTAATTTCAACTCCAGATTTCCTCACCACCCTCTCCTTTTTCTCCCCAGATTATCTTACGAAACTATTTCTGTGGAACATCAATTTGTTCTTCGCTAGCTTTACCATTGCTATGTGTGATTCTCATCCAAATCTGCTGCAGGGTAAAAAAATACAGGCTTGAAAAGTAACTGCCGTATCTGAGGTCCATCAATATCATCATCAAAATCAAATTTCCAAGACGCATGAATATTATAGATGGTGAGATTTCAATATGAAAAGGAAAACTATAAATATTGACTCAAATTAATTATTTCTTCCTTTTAGTACTTTAAAAGATCATACTTTAAATCTTCTTTTGGGAATGATCAAATAAAGATATGTGTATTTCCCTGAATATCACATTCCAAATTCTGCTTGTTGTTGGGCAGATCTTTCACAACAGGGGATTTTCAAAACTCCAAGTCATACCTTTAGATATAGCACAACACTGTAGAAATGTGCCAAATTACCCAGAAACAATTTGGATAGCTGGCAAACAGGGCTGCCTGCTGGTTTATGAACAGTGTAGGTAATTTGCCACTCAACTCTCCTCTATTTGCCTCAGTAAATTGTGGGGTACTTAGAACCCTACTATCTGTTATCCATCTGTCTATATTTCTCTGCTCTGTCAGCGTCTGATGGTAGAAAGCTTCATCTCGTCTGTCTCTCTCTTGCGGCTGGCAGGGAAGACAGAAAAGAAATCAGCTGACTTTGGAGGGGGAGGGAGTTTACAATTAGTATGTAGGATAGAACATCTCCTTAGTCTGCTAAGAGAAAAAGGTGATAAGCCCAAAATAAAAATAGAAAGGAACATTAAGAAGACATGTGAAATAAATTACTCTACCATCTTACCAGATGACCCAGCAGGGTGATTAAGCCTTGTATTTTCTAATCAACATATTCATAAACAAGATATTCACAAAATGTCATCAACAGCTATTTAGCCCAAACACATCAATATTGCTCACCACACTACTTCAGCACTTGTCTTCCATTTAATCGGGATTGAATTCTTCCAAGTGTGTGTAAATTTGAACAGATGGAATTAAGTCCAATTGTTCTTGAAAAGACAGGTTATTGTAGGGTACTAAAATGTACCTTGTATTTGTTCCTTTTCTCCAGGCAAATAAACTACACAATCACATTTAAATGTTTATCCTACTCAATTTAACATACTTCTCACCATCTCCCTCCAAAGAAAAAAAGGTACCCATTATGTAATAAAGGATCACTTTCTTAAATTTTTTGTCAAATACATAAGGCATTTGAGAAGTATATCAGGTATCAGACATAAAAGGTAGCAATCAATGAGAACTAGGAATACACACTAGGAGCAATACAGAAATTTGTTGCTAGAATTGCTTCTACAGAAAATTTTTCTATCATTTTCTGAAAATATTTGGAGACTATGGCAAAAACTAAAATGATGAGTAATGACAGCAATATAAAGAATGGAGAGTAAGCTTTTCAAATCAGAGGAGCTGGGTTCAAATTCTAGCTTTCCCCTTACTAGCTGTGTAGTTTTATATAAGACATTTAACTTCTCTACCCTTGATTGCTCTTCTATAAAATGGGGATAATCTACACGTTATTGGGTGGTAATAATGATTAAAAGAGAATAACAATAGTGGGTTTCATTTTTGTTAAATTTTGAATATTATTGAATATTTAACTACTCTTGTTTGGAAACAAGCAATTAGGTAGATATATATGTACACGTTAAGAGCAGAAATGCAAAAAGAATAGTACTTTTATTTGTCTCCCAGATGATACAGAGTTCTAAGGAATCTAATACCTTTCTCCTAGTGGATCCATTTTTCAGATCTCAGAGAAAGATCTTCCTGGATTCTTTTCCACAAATCTCAATATTTTTCACTTAAAGCTTTAAATCAATATAAAAATGCACTTTTCTGTGTTCTAGTACCTCATGCCTCACTTTAGTGTAAAAATTTATCATATGCTAGTGTAATTTTAGTCACTACCCACAAAATGTTCTATGAACTATTTGTAGGCCATAAGACAGTCCCTTATCCTTGTATTCCTGTACATGGCCGAGTTCCTGGAAAACAGCAGCCATTCAAAAATATGTTTGCTGTATAATAATGCAAATTTTCCCATGTCCAAAGGTTTTATAAACTATCTACTCAAGATATGAAACACCTCACCATCAGTTCCCCACTAGGCACTGAGGGGAGGGGTGTGATGGTGACAAAGATGGGACTTGCATGGAGAAAAAAAAAGTGAAGCTGTGCTACTGACTTCCAGAATTTACCAATCAGAGAATATGCTAGGAAGGAAGAGAAAAATTAAAAGAATATATAACACAAAAACCATTTTGAAGAAGCAACATGTGTCACAGAGGACTCACGGTTTTTATTACTCTCAGAAAGCATTTTTGACAGCTTACGATAAAATCAGTGCAATTCAAGGCAGCTACTAAGAACTACAGACAAAGAAGAAAAAAATTTTTTAAATTCTGGCTGAGATTTCCACATTTGAGCATAGGTCATACCTCTGTTTTCTACTACAGGTTAAAAAGTAAAAATAAATGGGATAAGAGAATTTTCCATGTCTAAGAAGCATAGGAAAACATGTTTTCCTGGCCCTAATTTCTGAGATGAATCAGTTATGGAAGTTTTTTTCTTTTTTTTTTGCTGAGGAAGATTCACCTTGAGATAACATCCGTTGCCATTCTTGCTCTTTTTTCTTTTTTTTTGTTTGAGGAAGATTAGCCCTGAGCTAATATCTATGCCAATATTCCTCTACTTTACATGAGGGTCACTGCCACAGCATGGCTGGTGAGTGGAGTAGGTCCATGCCCGGGATCCAAACCCACGAACATGGGCCACAGAAGCGGAGCGTGCTGAACTTTAACCACTCGGCCATGGGGCCGGGCCGTCGAAGTCAAAATACCAGGACCAAGAGCAGTTTTAGGGATCTCAGAGGCACAGCGTGGAAATATAGCTTTCTAGTAGAATTATTATTGATACACGATCTTTTCAACCACCTTTCTCAAGCTGAGGTCTCTATAACACGGTGTTTGCTTCATGAGAAAAAGGATTACATGATCAAATAATTTCAGAGAAATTGCATTATAAATTCTCTTCTACATGCTAATGATCGCAATCAAGCTTTAGACTAGAACCATAAATATTTCAAAATATAGTTCAGGAATAAGACACTAAAAAGTTAGCAGAATTAGCATTTATTTTATTCATGTTGGGTATACTTCACTGAATTTGATACTTTTGTATATCTTATTCCATTTAATCCTCACCACAACTTATGAAGTGAAGATGAAGAAACTTAGAGTCAAAGAATTTTGTACCTTGTACATAATTTCAAAGCTAGTTATGCGTGAAATGAAAGGTACATATTCCTTACTGTAATGTCCTCACCTTTACACTATGTGGTTCTATTTTCTTTGATGAATTTTATATAGTTGGCTCAGAGACAGCGGCACTAATATGAGGGATTCTACGATTTCTTTAACTGAGGTTCAGCCATCCTACATTTGCTTGAAGCTTCCTTTTGATTCATGTTTGCAAGACTCACCGACCTTTCCCCTTCTCAACTCCATTTTGCTCCTGAATTCACCCAGTGATTTTAAAAATTTTAGATATATTTTTCAATACTAAAATTTCCATTTTTTAAAATACTTTTTACTTTTTGGCTGATAATTTCTATTTTGTCAGTTGTTTTCCTTTGCCCTATGAAGCATGGTTACAACAGTTGCTTTAAGGTCATCTGATAATTCCAATACCTGGGTCACTTCAGGTTGGCATCTGTTTATCGTCTTTCCCCTTGAAAATTGCTTTACTGATTGTTGGTATGTTGAATAATTTTGGATTGTATTACAGACATGTTGAATATCATGTTTTGAGACTTTAGGTCCTGTTAAATTTATGTGGAGAATGTGGATTTGTTTGTTTGTTTTAGCAGGCAATCATCTGGGTAGGTCCAGACTGTAAGGTCCGTTTTGCCTTCCATGGAAAGTGGTTTAAAGACCTGTTTAGTTTTCAAAGCTCTTGTTGTGTTGTTTGTGTCTGCTCATCACACGAGACTCTCAGGAGCTGGCCTGGAGCTTGGATGGAGCTTTGTATATTCCTTCTCTTGAAGGCTTTGCTATGTTTCTTTGGGTGTGTTCTGCCCAAGCACAGCTTGAGGAGTGACCTTGGGACTTGTGTTGTTTTATACACAAAATTAGGGATTCTCTTTTCTAGCTCTCTCTTCTTGTGGATTTATCCCTCACTCTCTGGCTTCCACAGTCCCCTTTTTGTGATTTATCTGGCCAAAATAAGGAGTTCTTTCAGAGATTTAACTTTCTGAACCCTTGCACAGATATGGACAACTAGAAGCAGAACAGTGAGATAAGAGAGAGAAACAAATTATATGGATCCCCCTCTCCCATACTCTTAGCACAACAGGGGACCCTTTTCCTGGTTCCTCTATCTAAAGGGAGGGGTTTTCTCTTGGGTCTCATGCACCCAGGAAAGACAGTGATATAGTTCAGTTTTAGTTTGAAGGCCTGAGAACCAGGGAAGCAGATGGTGTGAATCCCAGTACAAGTGCAGGAGAAGGCTGTTGTCTCAGCTTAAGCAGTTAGGCAAAAGGCACAAATTCTCCCTTCCTTGCCTTTTGTTCTATTCAGGCCCTCAACAATCGGATATGCCCACCTGCGTTGGGGAGGGCAACCTGCTTTACTAAGTTGACCAATTCAAATCCTAATCTCATTCAGAAACACCCTCATAGACACACCCAGAAATGTTTAGCCAAATATTTGGGCACCCTGTGACCCAGTCAAATTGACACAAAATTAATCAACACAATTATTATAGAAAATTTAATTTTAGAAAAACCACAGCCTAATGTGCTCACCAAGATGTAGAAAGCTCAAAGCAAATAGCTAGAAAAATATCTACTTTAATTTTCTAAGAGCATTATTTGGCATAATCTAATTAAGTGATACATACAGTTATGCTAGCCCCACACTATTCTCTTTAAATGAATTTTCTTATTTAATTCTCCAAAACAGTTCTGCAGGCCTAGGAATCATTACCATCTTCATTTACAGGGGCAGACAAAGAGACTTGGATGGGTAAAGATTCTTGGGGTAACTTGCCCAAGGCCAACATAGTAAGTAGAAAAGCTGGCTTTCTGGGTTCAGAACCTAAAGAGGTACCATCACGTCTTTTGCCTATATTTGTTTTACCATAATTGATGTTTAAATGACCCAGTATAATACTATTGGACAGTTTCAGTTGCTTCTTGAGGAAACTTCTAGAACTGTAATGTAGGACCTTGTCAGTAATATATAATGTATGTTTTGGGTCCCAGACAGGAGAATGTATTTGATATTGTAAGTATCCTCAATTTTTAGCTAGATGTTCAAAGTTATTATAAATTAATTTTTTACATCTAATTCAACTATTTCAATGAAAGTCAGAATGTAAGACCACTATTAAAAGAATGCACTATATAATAAGTAGATTTTAATAGACAATTGAAAAATAAATGATAATGCCAAGTTTCAGTTTTCCTAGAGCCTACCATTCTTCAAATGCATAAATGTGAAGATACCAAGGAAATAGATCCTATACTCCCGTGCTAAACAACAATTTATCTTAAAAGGGGCCAAATAAAATGGGATATGTGACAGTGAATCAAACATAAAACAACTCCACAATAATGAGAATATCTAATCTGGTGAAAGAGCAGGAAGCCATTAAAAATTACTCATTTTAGTCAAAGGAACCCACTATACATCAATAAATTATTATTTATTCTTAATGATGATGACCCCCTCTAATGCAATAAAGTCAGATCAAGCAGCAGATGCACTGGCAGACTTATGTACTCATCTATACCTGGATTAGAAGTTTTCAGATTTTGAGAGGAGAGTTTATTTTCTCCTTTTCTCCTATTGAAGTACATGATCAAGGGCTTTTCACTAGGCAAGAAATTAAGATTATCTGTATGATGACAGATTCTCATATTGCAAACACATAGAAGTTCTTCCCGTTGCTTAAAACTCCATGCACAGTACCTGCATATCATTGTTCTTCACAAAATATCAGTTGTTACCAGATGAAGCTAATGCATCTGTTATTGCTGTTGGTGTGGGCTGGAGATTAATCTGACAACTATCATAGGTTATATTCAAAAGAGTGCTCCAGGGGCCAGCCCAGTGGTGTAGTGGTTAAGTTTGTGTGCTCCGCTTCTTCGGCGGCCCTGGGTTCACAGGTTCGGATCCTGGGCGCAGACCGATGCATCGCTTGTCAAGCCATGCTGTGGCAGCGTCCCATATAAAGTAAAGGAAGATGGGCATGGATGTTAGCTCAGGGCTAATCTTCCTCACACACCCAAAAAAATATATAAAAGAGTGCTCTAGGCTGACTTAAGAAACCTGTTTGATTGCCCAATTGTCTGATCTTAGACAGCCTGTTTAGCCTCTATCAGTCTGTTTTCTTATATGTCAAGTGGGAAAAGAGAGGGATGGCAGAATCTTGAAGACAGTGGTTTCTAAGGTCCCTTACAAAAACAAGATTCACATTTTTATGAATTTCCTCTAGCAGCATACATGGTATAGAAAATCACATGCTAACTTCTCAGGAACTTTTCAGACTTAAAAGAGAATGAATATGCACCATAATTTTAGATGGTACTGAAGAGAATGAGTGTTTTAAAAGAACTGTATTGGCATTTTTAAAAACTCAGGAAATCAATGAAAATAAATAATCTGCTATATAAACTCCTTGCGAATAGACACTAACTTATGTGTATTTGTTTCTCTCAGCGCTTAGCAGTGTCCTATGCATAGTAGACAGACAATCAATTTACAGTTTATGTTATGACATAGTATTATACTTCTGACCACTGAAGGATTCCCCAATTTTTACAATGCATTGCAAATATATTTTATTCCTTCTAATTCTATTTATAAATCATTACAATGTAACATTAAGATGCTTTAATGGTAATTCTTATGCTCTACATTTTTAGTTAAGATGCTTATGGTAATTTTAAAGTGTTTACTATGATTAACCTTCAGAAGTACTAGAGATAAGGGAATATAGGTCCTTTTTATAAGATATCTGGATTTGTAAATGGGTGATGAGACTTAAATGTAATAAAGTAAGTTGAAGCTAGAAACTCATTTTCTACACTTTAGATTACAAAGAGAAAATGCTACTACCTAAGGAAAATTGACATTCATGATACAATGAAAAGAAAGATTAACATAAAAAGAATAAGTGGCAAAGACAGAGTCAGGTATTATTGGCAAAACATGGATCAGAGAGAAGGAAATAAGCAAACCAAAATACAGGATATATAAAAAATTCTTTCAAGGATACTCTCTCCTCTAGGAATATTATCCTTTAGGTTCAATATGAGGTGGATAGAAAAGATTATCTAATCTTATTTGAAATAAGAAAACAAGGGCAGAAGACTCATATATGTTAATTTAAGAGTTTGGCATTAAGATGACATAGGTGCTTTTGGAATCATTTTTCATTCAGAGAAAATGACTCTAACTATGCTCTAACTTGCATTTCTTTCTCCCTAGGTGCCTTTCTTTTCAGCAGTTAATGAGTAGGTTGGCAATATTAAAAAAGGCAAAAGAAATAGAAAACAGCATGAGTTAGTCCAAGGTTGACTGGATCATCTACTTTGCCTAAAACTGTTAACACTGAACCAGCAGAGCCCACAGCCACCACCAGTGCTTCTTCCATCACAATTGGAGCCTCTGTTAACTGATTCCCAACCCACCAGGAACGCTTGGCTTACACACTGATAGAGAGAGCAGCAATGCTACATAAACGGGTAAAAAGTATAACTAGAATCCTCACAAATTTTATGCGTCAACCTATTTTTGGAATTCCAGTTTCCTTTAGAACACAAATCTGTAGTTACTAAGCAATATTTTAATTTTTGCTTTTCAAATAAAATATGTAAAGAAAGTCAACATTTTCAGAAATTCAATTATTTTTATGTAAAAAAATATCATAAAAGGAGAACAATGCTACAAAGCAAAGGAGATGAATGGGTGCTGGTTTATAATCCAAGTACGCATTGATGCATTAATAACGAATGTGAAAGATGTTATGTGAGGTGCTGGGGACAGTTTCTGTCATTGAGGTGTTCATAAATTAGAGGAAGATGCAGAGAAGTAAGCAGACATGCATGACGTGCATGATGTGATGATATAAATGCTACCACAGAAGGATGAACAGTGTATGATGGGAGAACAAGGAAGAGGAATTTAAACTAGAGGGAAGTGGTCAGGGAATACTTCACATAATGGCTAGTTGTTAAGCTTGGAGGAGTTCTTAAATTTGGAGGAGAAAGAGTTGCTAAACAGGCAAAAAATGGCACCAAGGTTATCCCAGTCAGAGCAAACAATTTGAGCAAAGCACAGAGATGTGAGCGAGTAGAGTGGATTCAGAGAACTGCAAAGAATTCAATAATCTTCAAGTGTAATGTGTGAAGGGAGCCTGGTGGCCACTGAGATTGGAGACTTAATCAGGGCACAGGTCAAGCCAAGTAAGGAAGAAAATGGTGAATTACAGAAAAATTTTATGGAAGGAAGGCAGCCAAAGCAGTAGGGATTGAGGAAATATGTTCACTCATTCATTCAACCAACATGCTATGGGCAAGTACTTTTCTATGTGAGGGGGTACAAGAGTCAATAATTCATGCCCTCCTTGAGTTTATACTCTAGTGTGTTCTTGTGCATATTATGTTGGGATTACTCCTTCTTTTTTGGAGGTAGCCCTGAAGATCCATCTTAAGTTTGACTGGAAATTCCTTGAAGGGTGTTATAATTTTTTTCAGCTGCCTGAGTATTGGAATTAGGTAGCTGGGTGTTGGGCTAAACTTGGATTAATTTGAGGGTTGAGGTAACTAGCTGTATAGGGAAAGGAAAGAAAATAGGAAAAGGCTGTGAAATTGGAAGACAATGGTTGATTTAAGGAACCAGAAAATTAGATAATGCTGATGAAATACCTCATCTTGGAATAAAAAATGAGAGAACTGTATGGACTGAATGTAGTAGTTAAAAACAGACAGATTAAAACTTAAGATTTTAGGAGTTGGCCTTTCAAATTGTAATGGAATAATCCCTTCCCATGTATCATGACACGTGACACTTTGAAAAATTCACAAATTCGTGTTATAAATATAGAAGTGACACCAAAGCCAAACCAAAAATATATATATAGTATGTAAATATATATATTTATTTAAAATATACATTTACATACCATATATAAAAAATATAATATAGGTCAATTATACATGCGAATATCCATGTAAAACTCTAAAAATACTATAAAATTAATTTCAATATCAGATTATAGTAACATCTCATTATTAAGTAGGTTTATAATAAGAATTCAGTGATTTTCAGTATTAGAAAATCTCCACCACATCAATAAGTCAAAATTCCCTAACCTGATAAATATAATCCTCTTGAACTAATATCTAACATATTTATGGGTAAAAACTAGAGGATTCACCATTAAAATTTGGAGGTAAAAGGCTAAGCAAACACTATTTCTTTAACACATTAAACATTGGAATTTCTAGGCAAAGTAATAAGATGCCAAGAAAAATAATAAATATGATAAAATAATTATCATTATTTTCAACTAATCTGATCATCCATGGAAAAAAACTCAATACTATTTAAACCAATAGGATATTTCAGCAACCTCAATGGATTTGTGCCCTTATGCTCAAGTCCTTTGACACAAATTTGTCACCTAGTAATCCATTCTAAAGAATTAATTATGGTTGTGGTCAAGTATTACAGACAAGTATGTTTTTTATAGCACTATCAAATGAAAAATTGAAAATAATCTGGACACTCAATAATTGAAGAAAGATATAGCTATCAAAATATTTTTGAAGTCAATGTATAACATGGAGAAATAATATACAGATGCCAAGTAAGAAAAATATCAAAATAAAAAAGTATATATATATGTCATGGTCCCAATTTGGGAATTGATATGTATATAGAAGGGGAAAAAGTTGGGAATAAATATTCTAAATGTGAATAGTTAAGTTTTATTTGAGATATAAGATTATAAGTGATGTCTATAATTTCCAAAATTTCTGTAATGAGGAAAAAACAATAACATACAATAAAATAATTTGCTCATGCCAAAGAGGTAGGTCAAATCTAAGCTGTTCACCCTCAAGTTCTTACCCTTAACTGCTACCAAATTAGTTAAAACTTGACTTTTTTCCGTCGTAGCTAAGAGTAGTAGGAACTGAAGCCCACCAAACTAAAGATTGTACATAATATTATCAAACTACACTAACTATTATAACAACATATATTTTGATTTAAATGAGGTAAAAATTTAGATGGAGACTTTAATGAAGTTGCAGAGGTTACTCTTGTATTTAATGTGCTCAAATGCACATGAATTATCAAGAAGTGTGACAGATGCTGAGACAGATTTGTATGGGAATCATGCTCTGGAGCATTTCATGGTCAAATACGGGAGACAGAGGCAAATAAAACGCTCAGTGACATGTGATAAATTCTACAACAAAGTAAAACCAAGGGCACCAGGAAAGCATAGGGAAAACATCATGTGAGCTTAAATTTGCATGAAAGGGGAAAATGCGCTAATATAACTGGGGGTGGGGAGAATCAGGAAATGTTCATAAAATAGGAGCTCTCTAAGAAAAGGAGAACAAGAAGAGAAAGTCTATCTCAGGGAGAGCAGAAATATGCCATGATTCTCCAATGATGCTTACTCACTGGGCCACATACCACTACAGTAAGCAGGGCTCCTTCGTGTGACTCATTGTTTTGGAGACATCTTGTGATATTAATCTGAAATATCAATATTTTAGCTCATATTCAGACATGTGGTCAACGTGTTTCACTTTATATTTGACAATGGTATATTTTAGAATTTTTCTTATACTAACACACAAATGCTCAACAATAGACACAACAGAAAATAAAATCATACCCTAAGACAAAAATAGCTTAAGAATAAACAAAATCAGAACATTTTTAAAAAGTTGCTTTCTTCTTCAGGGATCAGAATTTATTAGAAATTTTAATATATTCAACTGAATTTGCTATTTGACTTTTTCACCCTTCCCTGGCATCAAATTACTGTATTTTTAAAAATGTTAAGTGGTCTTGACTAAGAATGAAAAGTAACTTTAATACCACCCAAAAAAGGAATCTAATTCTGATTTATGAAAAGATACAACATCTGTGCAACTGCAGTCATTCAAGAGAAACAGAAACTTCAGTGTGTTTTCCTTTGGATTCACATAGCTCAGTAAATACCCTTGATGGTATTAGTTACAACGTAGTCTGAGAGTTTCAAATTATACAAAAAAACTCATTTAACATTTCAGAATATTTTCAAGAAGAGATTCACAATGGAATTTAAATGTTTACATAAGACAATGGCAAACCTAGGCCAGGCTGTGCAGGTATTTTTTGTGGTCTGCACCTTAGTGACCTCCACCTCTCTGTAATAACTCTCAGCTTGGGCCCATACCTGACACCGGCCTTTTAATAAGACTATTAATGGCCTAAACGGAAGGATGCTACAAATAATAGTTTTAAAAAATTGCTTAAAAACATCTGAAATTTAATTCTTGTTTTCTCAGTCTCCATTTTGTTCAGGTTTAGGATAAAAATCTAATAAGTAAATAGGTGCAATATTATTGCCAGCTTTGGGTAAGGAATGTCTGAAGTGATGAGGTCCTTTGTATTAACATGAGAAATGATTCTTTCTGTCTAAGAATGTACTTCATGGGCTGCATGCAAGGATTTGCAGTGATTCTGTTTGGCTCCCATTGAAATACAGCTGTCTTAGTCAGTTAGGGCTGCTATAACAAAAATACCATAGACTGGGTGACTTAAACAAAAAACATTTATTTTTCATAGTTCTAGATGCTGGGAAGTCCAAGATCAAGGCATCGGCAGATTTAGTGTCTGGTGAGGATCCTCTTCCTGGTTCACAGGCAGCAGTCTTAACTCTACGTCCTCTCATGGCAAAGAGAGAGAGCTCTGCCTTCTATATTCCTTTATAAGGGCACCAGTCCCATCATGGGGACTCCATCTTCAACACCTCATCAAAACCTAATTACCTCCCAAAGGCCCCACCTCCAAATACCATCACACTGGGATTAGGCTTCAATACATGGATCTGGGGGCCACAAACATTCAAATCTAGATAGCAAGAATGGAGTGCCGACTCGGTCTCAGTTAAGTTGCTTTATGACTCACTCTCTCTTTTACTAAACAAAATCCATCTTTAGCTTTTACTAAGATAATTAGTTGTAAATAGTTACACAAAATGGAGTTAATCATGCAGACAAGGAGGATCACTTTAAAACTCATTACACATTCCACGTTCACCTCCAGAAATATGATAGTTATCTTATAGTATCTATGGTTGAAATGCCCATGAGTATTCTACACATAGAATTCTTTTTATTTCTTCTTTTAGTTTACTTTAGCAATTCTCAGACTTCACTGTGCATAAGAATTACCAAACAGAATTTTACACAAAACAGTAAACAACACACTGTATTATGGAAAATATGATAAATATTATGACTCTATAACCCAGCTGTATAATAGAATGCCCCATGATACTTTGACTCAGGAAATTACCCTTGTCACAAAAAGGATCCTAGTCTCCAAACAAGGGTAGTTTACTTGTTGCAAGTGTTTCTCACCAAAATGCAAACTTCCAGAGAGGAAGAGAAAGAATTCAGGGCTACATGTTTTAAGCCAGCTCAATGTATAAATGTTCCTGTCACTCATTTACTAGCAAACTCTCAAACACTTCACTCAATCCACCTCCATTCAAGGAATTATCAACACTTGCTCAGCATATTTGATCACTTATCAAATAGTTTCAAAGAAGACTGAGTGGAGATAGTACAACTACATGAGTTTATGAAGATTTGAGGTATAGTATCCATAAATATGTGGACTTTGGTCTTCTGAAGTATCCTTCACCTCAATTTAGAGACTGCTGGTCTGGAGACTGGATGAGAAGAACACAAGCGTAAAGTAGAGAGAGGAGCTCTAAGGTGCTCATAGAGCTAATGAGGCTCTGGGCTAAGGTAAGAACAGAGAGGATGGAGAGAAAGAAAGCTAAGGAGGCAGAACAGCAATGTGGGGAACAGGTTTGACAGAAGGTAGTGGGGGCAGTGAGGTGAGATAGGTGGCTCCCAGGTTCCTGGCTTAGGTGAGTCTGGGAACGATTCTGTCGTGATCTTAGACTGAGAGCGTATTGCCTAACAACAGACAAAACAATCCTAAAGATAAAGCAACCTCTCACCTGTGGACTTTTTGGCTCCCAGAGTCCTGAGACAATTAAAATATTTTGGGTGGGAGACCTTCTCTGAGAGATTATAAATATATAAAAATAAAAATTAAAGGCATTTTCTGATTTGGGAGAAAGAGAATGAATTCCATGTCAGACATGGTAGATTTGAGGCTCTGCCACATCTCAGGTTCTGGAAGGAGAGAAGAGACGAACATTCCAGTACACAATGGAATGACTTTTTTCTCAGGGAATTGTCGGGAGAGAGGGAGAATCTCCCTCTGCCCTTTTCCTTAAGGTTCTTATGGCTGGCCAAATAATTAACAAGACAGGTTAGCAGGAGAAAATAATACCAAGTTTAATAACATGTATACGTGGGAGAAACTCAGAAATGAGCAACTCATCCCTCTGTCTAAGCTGCTTGCTTAAGTATTGCAGCTAAAGGCAAGGAACGTATTGGGGGTGGGTAGTGGCCTGGGACTTCAGAGAGCAGGAAGACAATTCTTTTCAGGGTCATCTATAGATAATGTGGTCAGGGAGAGACAGAGTTTTTGATAAAAGGGGCTTGGTGCCTTTCCTATTGTAACCTCTATCCTACATTATCTTTACAGCCATCATGATAATAACTCCTTCTTGAAACAGATCTTTTGTTTTAAATTCTTTAGGCAGTTTGGGAGGGGAAACTCAAATATTCTTCCTGAGTTCTCTGAGTCCTTATTGTCTTCAGCTCGAAATAATCCGCATACCAGAGTGGTGCCTCCTGGGGTAGCTTGCCCTGAGCACCATCAGAATCAATTGTGTTGTTCCCACAAAAGGCAGATACAAAATGAGCCTAGAGGGGGAAATATGCCTAGTTGACCCCTGAATGCACTTCTAACACATTAGATACAGACTCCACAAATATTCAGAAATATGTGTCTCTTTACAACTTAATACAGAGTGCATTTCATTTGAAAATAGAATTGCAATCAATTTTTGATTCTATAGCTACAGATTACACACATTGTGGGTTACTATGTATAATAAATACTTTCATTTTTAAAATTAACTGATTTGTTGATACACAATACTCTAGCCTGACTTTGCGTTCTGGCTGAACTGACCCACACATCTCTTAGGTGCCCTAGAAAAGCTCTCTATAGGCAAACTGTACTATTGCCTCAGAAAAGTCTGAACTAAAAAAGTTAGAAGGTTCATATAAATCAGCAAAGTATTATTAATAAATTTTATTTTAAAAGTCAGAGTGGACATAGGACCTTATTGAAAAGTTTATAGGACATTAAAGAAACTCTACAGGTGGGTGGTGTTGGATACCTGAGTCAATAAAAATGACCATTCCTTGGGCTCTGAGGATATCAATTCTCTCTGCTGACAAACAAGATAAAGATTTTATACACACACGCTGCTATGCATGCATACACACACACACACACACACACACAGGCAGGCACACTTTAATTACAGCTGTTTTTCTAAAAATTCATTAATTCTATAGTTATGGAGCATTGCCTGCTTAAGGCTGTCATTGAGCCCAAGGCTTGACTTGCAATACGATCTGTGCATTGACAAGCACATCTGTCCTTACCCGTTTCCCCTCACCCCCACACCTTACATTTAGTACAGATGGGGTTTCAATCATTTCTATATACCTTGGTTATCTGATGTCCAAAACTGATTTATACTTACAAACTCCCATTCTGGAGTCCAATTTAGAATGAGCTTGTGTAATAAGGAGTCTATAACATACCTAGAAAAACATATCTAGAAATACACTATTTTTGTTCAATTTTGTACCTGTATGGCTACTTTTGCAGTTTGATAAATAACTTTACTGTGTGGCCTAGACAAATAGCCTTTGAAATTTTTTTTTTTTTCCTATCACTTCAAGCACATGGAAGAAATCTTCCCCTTACTTTCTTATTTCCCCTTATTTTCAGTGTATGGTTCTCTTTACTCTCTTAAAACCTCATCTCATCCTATAATATTTAATATAACACTTATGATGTTCTGATTCAGAAAAAGTAATCTTAAAGGACATTTAAACTAGCAGGGGGAAATGGTAAGACAGACAAAAAAAAATTACTGTCAAAAATGATAGACCTGAAATTTAGAACCTTAGAGAAGAAATAGGCTGGGAGAAGCAAAATGGTATCAGTTATCCTCCTAGTAAAATCGATATGTCTTTTGGATGAAAAATAAAAGGTAACCAACCTATTTCTTTGACAGGAAAAGGTAGAAAGGAAAATTGTCTGCAGTGAAAGTGGTTAAGAAAGCACACCAAGTGCTTTTACAATTAGGTTTTATTTGCAATAAATTCAAGTGCCAGTTGTATCTACTCACATGCATCTTTGTTTAGTATTTCAGAGAGTTTCAGTAATCCTTTGCACTGAATATTTGTTAAATGTTTTTAAATTTTTTCACAGTAAAATAAAGAAAACCATACAAAAAGATACCCATGGCTTAACAAGCTAAAGACGTACAAAATTGTAATCATAGCTCACTTCAAGATAGAACTTTGCTACTCATTCTAGAAGCTTCTTCCATGAGCCACATCTCCATCACAGCCCCTCCCTCCCAAAGCAACCACTGTTCTCACTTTTATTATAATCCTTCCTCGTTTTTGTTTTTAAATAGATTTATCACCTAAATGTACTTCCATAAACACGATAATTTAATTTTGCCCATTTTAAAAGTTTGTTACATTTTTTGTCTTTTTTAAATCAATAGTTTCCCTCTATCCTTTTCTTTTCCAGTGATGTTTTCCATAGTCTGGATTTTGCTAGTTGAGATCTCATGGTGCAATTGAGTATGTTCCTCTGTTCTCTGCATATTCTTCAAATTGGAAGCTAGATCAGACCCAGGTTCTCTCTCTTTTGTGAGACTGTAGGTGGTGGTGTGTTCTTTCAACAACAGGCACATAATGTCTAACTGTCTAACCTTTTGTGATGTTAAAAGCCAACAATCATTGAGCCTATCTCTATTAATTCATTGCAGGTCGCAAAAATGGTGATATTCTAATTTTGACTTTCTTTTTAACGTATTACCTGTGATATTTTTATAAAGAGACGTTCCTCACATACTATTTGGTTAATGGTACAGTTCATATAAGAAAGGAAGGATAAATATTTCCCTTTATTTACCAGTTTTTCAGATAGCTTTAACATGGCATTTTTCAATCATTCAATTCAGATATTTTTTTCTGTGTTCTCAATCAAGCATGACTTTATTTAAGCTATCAATCATGATACTGAAATAACTACAACATATATATGTCCAGAAACTATATTGCATAAAATCAACCAAAAAGTCAACAGTCGCTGAAAAGAAAATCAATATGTTTGTGTCATTACCCCTAAAACACATATTTATCTGCCTGGAAAAATAAACGTTTATTTGTTTTAAAACAGAAGAGAGGAGGTAGTTAAATGTCATAATGTTTTCAGAATGTTTCAAGACTAGTTGCAATTTAGTGGCATAATTCACTTACTTACCCTTGGTGACCTACTAACAGGCTGATTCTTTTTTTGTATATAATAGAAAGTACCTTGAAAAAATGAAATCAAATATACTCAAATCTCAACTCCTCCACCACTCTTTAAACATCATCCAATCTGGAAATGGCTCAGCTGGCAAAATAATTTCTAAACAGCTGTCTTGTCATTGGCAATGAGAATCTTCTCTTAAACTTCTGTTTACTTTATCCATCTTTATATCAATTTGAAATCCTTTCAGTATTTTATTAGTTACAGTTATTGTGTCCTTTGAACTTTTCCATCTAATCTTTCAAAGTAGTACAATTATCCTAAGAATCAATGAAATTTTGACTGACTCATACCACTAGTGCCTACATGGCTTCACAAATATATTAGTTTTAGCCTTACGACTTCAAAGAATACAACTTTAATTCATCTTAGCTTTTTCCAAAGATGAAGACTATAAACAATGAAAGAGAAGGCAAACAAAACATATAGCAAGTTCTCTCTCTGGGGAAGTTGATGCTGCTTTTCGGCAAAGTCACGAAAGCAATGTTCTAATTTGGAAATATCTGTTCACATCTCTCCAATCTTCCCTTTAAAATACTTCATATTTTCTCTTTTCAATTTAGAATACAATATCAGCATTTGTTTTTCTGATTGCCTGAGCAATCTCCTCCTGCCTATTGCACTGTGCCACTCAGTTCTGATTGCATTACAATGGCTCGGCTACGTGTCCAGTGTACCTAGGAATGTGTATTAGGTGCCTGGCAAGAAGAAGGAATCTGTTAAACAAATTCTTGTTGAAGCATAGCACAGACTGAAAGTGCCATCTAAATACCCACAGGCTCCTGTACAGGTACCAGTTTCCTCTGCGGTTGGGTTGTGGCTATTTGAAGTCTTTGCCAGGGGTCCTTGGCAATGGGATGTGAATAAAAGTGATGTAAACCATTTTCAGGCCTGGTGCTTGCAATCATCCTACATGAATCCCAAGCTCTTTGATCCCTCTGTGGGGAATTTGGAAGCCTGGGTTTCAAATGACATAGCTAAAAGATGGAATGTGAGTAACTGTTTGGAGGGGAAAGAGCTGATCCACACAGGACTCCACATAAGGGAAAAATAAACCCATTTGTGTTAAGCCATCGGGATCATGAGGTTTGTGTTTTGCAACACCCAGTATCACTCACTCCACTAAAACAAAGAAAATGGTTTAATATGTGCAGTTTGTATTTTAAGAAGAAATTCCAGGAGAAATTTTGTTTTAGGGTGCTTTCCTTGGTTATGTTTTTATCACATCTCCAAAATAAAAAACAAAACAGAAAACAACAACAACAAAAAAACAGTCATCCTCCCTAATTAATGTTTGACTCTCCATTCATTTGATTTCAGATGAAATTGAAGCCAAACATAGGTCATTTCTTCTGGTATAAATAAGAGCAAGTCTATAGAGGCAGGCAGACATGTGTTTGAATTTCAGCTCTGCTTTTTTCTAGCTGTACAGCTGTGGGCAAGTTATTTAACCTTTCTGGGATATAGCTTCTTTCCTCTACGTTGGAAATAAAATATTTTTCCTTGAATATTGTGAGCCCTATCAAGAGTATAATAATAGATATAATTTCCTTCCTTTATCAGTTCTATTGTCTTTTTTTTTTTCTTTGTGAGGAAGATCAGCCCCGACCTAACACCTGATGCCAATCCTGCTCTTTTTGTTTGTTTGTTTGGCTGAGGAAGATTGGCCCTGAGCTAACATCCATGCCCATCTCGCTCTACTCAATTATATTGGCAATTGGCATAAATTTGTGAGTCTCAGTTTTCTCAAATGAAAAATGGGGATAATAAAAAGTAATATTTACCTCAAAAATTATGCTGAGTAAATAAAATGTGATTAGAAGCACCTGGCACCTTCCTGGTACAAGGCAGAGGTAAGTTTCCTCCCTGAAATATTACCGGTGTTCATGAATTTTAAAGATCTTCAGAAACTTTCCGTATTTAACACTGTTAGGTAATACTAGTTTGTAAGAATTCACTGGGCACTTAAACTGATAAACTAATTCATCGCAATAGAATCACAGAGAACTCTAATTAAATATCTTATGCTATTTCCATTCACCATCATTAACATAGATACATACATTAGAAAGACAATCCCCAAATCCCTATCTAAAATTGAAAAAAAAATTAAATGTGTATGCATAAAACCTCCAAAGAACTCCTCTGAAAGATTTAATAGTTCATATCAAATATTCCATTTAACGTTCCATTCTATATACTTCATCAATCTTTTGATTGACTGACTTTGAAGCTCTATTAATGCATCCTACAGTCAAAGTTTTAATGGAGATTAATGGAACTCATCCAAATCTATAATAGCATATTCCCCCTAAATTAACTTATAACCCACAAGTTAATGAAATAAACGCAGCTACCATTTAACCAGAGGGAGTCAAAATGCAGGACCCATCACCAGGGAGACAGCCTAGTGGCTCAGCTCCCTTCAGCTCAGTCCTGGGACACCATAACCCTAGAGGTGCATTAAGGATGCTATTTAACCCCTATGCATCCGCTAACAAGAGCACGGGCACCAAAGAACTTAAAAAGCATTTTAAAGCTTATAGGAAAAGTTAGCAATTGCACAAATTGAAACAAACTTTTCAGACTAGTGGCAATGTCTTAGGCTTATTTTAATCTTGGTATAGTGCTTTACACCTAGTAAGACATCTGATAATATTTATTGAATAAATCAGTACACTTTAAATAAATGTGCAATTAAATAGTTAAGTTACTAAAATCAGAATTCACAATCTACTTACATTATATTTCCCTCTCTGAATAAAAAAACCCCAGAAATGGCTGACTTGCCCAGAAAAGGCTTTGTCCTCTCTCTTGATTCAGAAGTAATCAAGTGTTTGGGAAATGGGTCATTTGAGGAAAGGCTACAAAGCTGAATTTATTAACAGAGAACAGAAGGCTGACAAAGTGTATGGTGGAGGTGCTGGAGGCTGGAGGATTTACAGTTTTCAACTATATAAAGCAATAGCATATGGGAGGTGTTAAGCAGCTGTTCTATTTCTGCTCAGGAAATAGTTATGCTTAGGAGCCCTAGCCAGCAGAAATAGGACCAATGGATCAAAGTTACAGCCAGGCAAATATTAGCTCATCATATAAAAAAGAGCATTTTTAAAATTAGAGCCATTGGAAATTGAAATAGGCTGCCTTAGGAGGTAGCATGCCCTGGTGGCTCTGTGCCTGACTGAGCAGTCAACCTTGGCATATCTCTATTACAACACTCTCCGATTTTAGAGTGAAAAGAAAAGACAAGAGAGAAGAAGAGAATGAGAGAGAGATTAAGATTTTCACATGCACATTATAGGAGACCAGCATAATCCCTGCTAGGGATCGAAGATTTGTTTACAAAGGTTTCTAATGGGATGTTTTAGTTATATAAATGAGGGTTTTTGTAACTAGTCTGGTATGGTAAATAATTTTCTAATAAGGTTGCAGGGATTTTGAAGTTGTTCTCTGACTATTGCAGAGAGGAGAGGGGGAAGAAAAATGAAGAAGAGGGAAGATGCAAGACTTCAGCAATATGATGAAGTTAGGAACCTTGGAGAAACATGGCCTTGAATTTTTAGGAGTAATGGTCTATGACTTTCAGTTCAAAGTAGTTTCCTATTCTGTGTGTGTGAAACTCTATTACTCATTCATTCAACAAATATCTTTTGGTTACCTACCAGTTTTCTATGGTATGGAAATTCAGTGAACAGCAAGACACTCTCATAGACTTCAGTTCTAATTATGAAGACACATCACAAACAAGTAAACTGATTAATGCATAATAAGATTGCAAGTAATGAAACAGTGCCATGAAGAAAAAATCAAAATTGGTAAAAGGCTAGAATGTGACTCAGGGGAAAGTGGTATTTTAATTTCTGGTTGGGAAAGGTTTCCCTGATAAGGTGATACTTGAGGAAAGCAGGAATTAGCGATGTGGTGACCCAGAGGATGCATGTTTCAGATGGAGGTAACAGCAAGTACAAAGGCCCTGGAGGTAGGAATGGGCTATACGTGTTCAAGATCAAAGTGATCAGGGAGAAGAGAGAGAGGAGCTGGAGTCACTGAGGCAGTCAGGAGCTAGATCCTCCAAGGCTACTGGTCTTGCATTTTATTCTAAGATTAGGGTTTAAGCACGGGTGATAATGTTCTGATTTACATTTTACAAGTATCACCCCTTAGGAGAAAGAGTATGGGGGTTTGGACTAGGAGGGAATTTGTAGAGATAAAGACTGTTTATCATATCCGGGTTATATTTTAAAGGAGAGTTGAGAAACTTTTGATACATTTGATATATGGTGGAAGAAAAAGAAAGGAATCAAGTTTTTTTATCACAAGAAATTGAATGAATGTTGACGCCACTTAGAGAGATGAGAGAAACAGGTTTGAGGGGGCAGAGAATCAAGAGTTCTGTTTTAGATGTGTTAAAACTGGAGCTCAGGGCTGAGAGATAAATATAGATGTCATCATCACATAAATGGTATATACAAAATAAAAGTAGGGGACTGAATGAGATAATTTAGAGAGTGACTAAAGATAGAGCAGTGAGAAGAAAGCCAAGCACTGAACCCTAGAGGAATACAACTTTAAACAATCAGCAGCAAAGGGGAGGATCCAGCAGAGGAGATTGAGTAAGCCACAGAAATAGGAGGAAATGAGAGAATGAGGTCTTGAAATTCAAGTGAAGGATGTATTTCTTAGAAGGGAGGAATCAACTCTTTACTCTCTTACCAAAATAAGGCAGCAAGCTCAAGTAAAATAAGGCTGAAAATCAAACATTGGGACTTGGCAGGATGGAGGTTCTTAGTTACTGAAGAGGGAGGCTTTTGAAGGTTGGTGGGGATAAAAGTCTGGTTGGGCTAGGCTAAAGAATGAGATTGGCAAATTGAACAAGACAGTATTTTGGATTCTTTTGAGAAATTTTGCTAGAAAAGGGAGCAGAGGAATATAGGAGTATAATGGAATGGAAAGGTTGCTTTTGTTTTTGTTGTTTATGTTGGGAGGCATTACACCATGCTGGTTTGCTAAGGAATTTACCCTATACAAAGGGAAGAGGTGTGATTTAGGAGAGATCAGAGGTATTAAAGGGGCAAAAGTCTTTCAGATGACAGGGATAAGATAGAGTATACATGGGGAAGAGCTGTCCTTAGAAGGAACAGATGCAGCACACCCACAAAATGCAGGTCATTGTGGTTTGTTTGTTTCTTTGTTACGAAGGGGGAAGTACATTTTCTATGGATTACTTCTGTTTTCTCAGTGAAGTAAGAAGCAACATTATGAGGGGCCGGCCCCATGGCGTAGCTGTTAAGTGCGTGTGCTCCGCTGCTGGCGGCCTGGGTTCGGATCCTGGGCGTGCACCGACACATCGCTTGTCAGGCCATGCTGTGGCAGCATCCCATATAAAGTGGAGGAAGATGGGCATGGATGTTAGCTCAGGGCTGATCTTCCTCACACACACACACACACACACACACACACACACACTAAATAAATAAACATTTAAAAAAAAAAAAGAAGAGACATTATGAAATGTGAGTAGAGTTGAGGGATTGTTGAATGCTTAACAAGATAGAAGATGTGAAACAGTCATCTCTGAAACTATTTTTCCTAATTACATGGCCCATAAATAACGACATATTTATACTTTAAACAGTCAAAGATGTAAGAAACAAAATATTCACATATATAAACGCATACCCTTTACTTATCAAAATTAATAAAAAGTTGAACATGTTCATTATAGTCAATCATTTTTACACCATGACACTTCTATGTATCCTGCAACTTTTAAATTTGAGTATGCGTTATGAATTCATGATGCAAACTCAACTTATTTCAATTAACTATAATTATTACTTTTTTTACTCAAATTTTCTATCTTTATCTTGGCCAGTGGTTGTCTGTGGTAAGGACAGAATTCTAAGATAGTATCAAGATTCCCACTCAGCCCTCTCCCCCCAACACACACTAGGTAATCCCCTCGTTTGGAATGGGAATGAGGACTACAAATTTGATGGGATATTACTCCTATTAGGTTACCCTGCTGGGCCAAGGTAAAGGGATTTTGTAGATGTATCTAAGTCTCTAATAAATTGACTTCAAGCTAATGCAAAGAGGATTATCTAGGTAGGACTGGGCTAATCAGGTGAGTTCTATAAAAGAGGTCAGATATATAAAAGAGCAGAGACACTCTCTGGATTAGAGAACTGGAGAGGAAAAAGGATTCATTTAGAGCAGGAAGTAGGGGGGACTTAAGAAAAGAGTGGAGATATAGGGGATTTTGCTGATGACAGACTCTGATTTTCAGAGAGCACAGTCTAAGGAAAGACAGGAAATAGTTACCCTGGAGAGGGAAAATGTGAACCTGCAAAGAAACATAGTATCACATTTGAGGTCTGTGATCACGAATTTAAGGTAAAAGAAATCAGTCTTGTTGAGTAATTGTTTTCAAGAGATGTTTTGCTGTTAGGATACAGTTATGGAAAAGTAAGAGTTTGGGTGGATCCAGAGTTGGAGTTTTGCCAGTAAGTAACATGGAGGAGAAAGAGGCAAGCCGATGGGGAGTAACTGTAACAGACTGATTACCATAAGTATGGAATCTAAACTGTGTACGGGATAAGCCAGGATTGAAGCTGATGGATACGGAGAAGAAAATAGGATCAAAGGAATTAAAGTTTCAATTAGTTCAAATAATTTTTCCAGTAGAAGTCCTTGAGTGAGGATATAACAATGCAGACATCCATGCCATCTCCAGCCCTGAGGTTAGAAACAGGAGAAGGCTGGGCTGGCCCTGTGGCTTAGCGGTTAAGTGCATGAGCTCCGCTGCTGGCGGCCCTGGTCCAGATCCCGGGCGCGCACCAACGCACTGCTTCTCTGGCCATGCTGAGGCCGTGTCCCACATACAGCAACTAGAAGGATGTACAACTGTGCCATACAACTATCTACTGGGGCCTTGGGGAGAAAAAGGGAAAAAAAGGAGGAGGATTGGCAATAGATGTTAGCTCAGGGCAGGTCTTCCTCAGCACAAAGAGGAGGTTTGGCATGGATGTTATTAGCTCAGGGATGATCTTCCTCACACACCAAAAAAAGAAACAGGAGAAGGCATAACTGCTTCACCTGGGCAGACTGCAGCGTTGACTATGATACCAGGAGTTCAGGCCAGTATTCAAAGCATAGACTGAGACTATAGAAGAGATTGCTGAACACAAACGTTCCAGAACCTACAGTTGAATGGAGGGGGAGCGAGAGAGAGAAGGAAGTGAAGGAAGACTGGATCACACCGTCTTAGTCGTTGATTACTTAATAGGAGATGGAGGTGTTAACATTTGTTGTCCTTTGTTATCTCTGGTCAATTATCGCTAGTTTGGTTATTGTGCTATAATCTTAAGGTATTTTTATTCTGCTCTTTCTGGAGCAGAGCAACTTCTAGTCTGGATCTGCGGTGAACACAGGTTCACCCATGTCATGGCGTTCCCTTTGTAACTCCACTCTCGATATCCTGGACGCAGTAGCCTTGGTTTTGTTGTTTAACTATGATATTATTATAGATGCATTAAAATAGACCTTTGATTCCCTCCCTTGTCTCCAATCTAAAGAATTATTAAGGGCCAGCCCTGTGGCTTAGCAGTTAAGTGTGCGTGCTCCGCTACCGGCAGCCCGGGTTCAGATCCGGGCACGCATCTACGCACCGCTTCTCCGGCCATGCTGAGGCCGTGTCCCACATACAGCAACTAGAAGGATGTGCAACTATGACATACAACTATCTACTGGGGCTTTAGCGGGGAAAAAAGAGGAGGAGGATTGGCAATAGATGTTAGCTTAGAGCCGGTCTTCCTCAGCAAAAAGAGGAGGATTAGCATGGATGTTAGCTCAGGGCTGATCTTCCTCACAAAAAAAAAAAAAAAGAACTATTAAATAAGTTTTTAGATCAAAAATAGTATTTGATCCAACAAGAGAAGTTGAGTGGCAGGTATGTCATTATCACATTCTCTGAAAACTTGAAAAGACACAGGGAATCCTGTGGCAGACTCTATTAACTGCCTATTCCATGACTTTCCCTCATTATCTGTTCCTTCACAATATGTTAATATTCTGACAGATCCGTTATTTTGTTCAAGGTGGCAACAAACCCAACACCAAGGCACGGCTGGTAGTTCTTAACTGGAGGGATGTAGACATGATTTTGGTCTTCTCTCCCCAGGAACATCTGGCAATGTCTAGAGACAGTTTTGGTTGTCACAAGTTGTGGGGGTGGGAATAGTGAAAGGGGTTTGCTAGCTTGCTACTGCCAAATATTAGGTAGAGACCAGGGATGCTGCTAAGCATCATAAAATGCACAGGACAGCCCCCACAACAAAGAATTATCCAATTCCAAATGAGAAACCCTGGTCTGAGCCACCCATGACAATGCTGATCTTCAATCTCCAGCCTTCCTTGTAGCTGTAGGTAACCACATGTTACGAACTGAATTGTGTCCCTTCAAAATGTATATGTTGAAATCCTAAGCCCAGTGTAACTGTACTTGGAAATAAGGCCTTTAGGAAGGTAGTTAAGGTTAAATGAGGTCACGATGTTAGGACCCTAACCCAATTCTCCCTCTGTGTGCACACAGAGGAAAGGCCATGTGAGGACACAGCAGCAAGTAGGTGGCCATCTGCAAGCCAGGAAGAGAGGTCTCACCAGAAACCAATCCTGATGGCACCTAGATCTGGGACTTCTAGCCTCCAGACTGTGAGAAAATAAATTTCTGTTGTTTATGCTACCCAACCTGTGATGTTTTGTTATGCAGCCCTAGCACACTAATACACCACATAACCCAATCTGGCTCAGGAGATGCAAGGAGACGTGCAATCACGAGATTTCTGGGAAAGCTCTTGCTTTTTTCATAAAAGGGGATAACTGTCTGGAGCTTCCTTTTTGCTTACCCCTTTTTCCTACGGTGTTGTAACAGCTCTCCTGCATCCCTGAGTTGACAAGGAAATATTGTTTAATCTCAGAAAATTCTGAGACATTAGCCCTGCCATGGTTAGATCACTAAATCAATACCAGCAGCCTATCTCTGAGCTCTTTTAAAAGGTATATAAAATCTTTGTTTGAGTTGCAAAATTAGCCAAAACAATTCCTAATACGCAGTTTCTCTTTATTCGAGGGAACAATCAAAGAGTTTCCTGTTGAAGTGCAATCTGGAAAAATCCAAGTAATTTTCAGTATATCTTCAAATTGAAATAAGTTAATTTCCAGCTTCAAAAATGACAGCAGATAGAGAAAAGCATCAAAATGAGAAAAAAAAATTTCCTATGTTTCTGAAGAAAAAAATGTTTTCTGCTTTTCTTGCTTAGGCAAAGCACAAAAGTGCTTGATGTTGACTAGTAGTTTCACTTCTATCTACAGCAGGGTTAGAGTGAGAAGATGAACTTCTACTGGTTTTAACTCTTAGTTTTTGATTTGACATTAGTAACCACAAATTATCAATAATAGAGTCTGAATTCTTATCTGTATATATTATAAAGTTTATAAAGTAGTTCTGATATGTGCTTATCTCATTTAAAAAATGGCATTTATGAAGATATGTTTCTGACTTTCTACCCATGAACATTTTTTTAAATTTTTATTTTCTGCTACTGAAATTTCAAATCTATTTTTTATTTCCTTTGGCATTTTCAACACGGATCGTTTGCTCAGTGAACTTAAGCTTCAGTTCTGCTATTTGGAGCACTGTCTATGGAATATATACATATACTGAATGTCTAATTAAATTTTCCTACTCCATAATAAAATAAGTAATGAACAGTTGATATCCAGGCTATATATTTTTTTCATTTGTCATATTCACTAATGGTAAGGGCAGGAACCCAAAGAGAAATACTTAACAACAACCAACACACGAGGCACTCAAACATGATTTCTGCTTTTTAGTCACAAAGCAAGCCTGATGACTGAGAATCCAGAAAACCAAATGTTTTATCGAATTGTTTGTTAGAAACTCAGCCATAATATTTTTATTTTGCCTTAAAGAACTGCCAAATCTTTACTGAAGAGAAACTGTCTAAATTAGATATCAACTCACAGAGAGATTATGTCACACTGGGAGCACATACACTCTACAAAACATGTAAGCGTCCTCCATGGAACTGGCTGTAGGCAGCCACTACTTACTTTAATCTTATCTTCCATCAATAAGTTTACAGCTCTTTAAATATAGGCACTTAACCATAATCTATCAAAAATGGATATGACTACTAATATAATACATATATAAAGGTACACTGTTAGCCTTATAAGTAAGAATTCAGCCAGTTATGAATTATAATAATCACAGTTAACATTTGATGATTTATAGTAGTCACATTTACCACGAGCCTGTTAAATTTAGGAGCTTGTTTGAGCCTCATCTCAGTCTTATGAAGTCGATATTTTTATTATCCCTATTTTATTCAGAGTAGAGCTGGGATTTAAAACTAGGGGGTCTTGTTCCAGAGTCTGTCTCTTAACAACTACATTCATTGCCTCTTGGACAAACAATTTCAGCGTTACATAATAGCTATGATAGCTAATATATTAAAGATTTCCCAAACAGACATAGAGGTGAAACCAAACGTAAAATCCAGACCTGCAATCCTGGTACCATTGCCTTCCCTTAGAGAAATTCCTCAATGTAGAAATACACTGTCAAAATGCAAATTGACTGTAATTCATTATGAACACTAAAAATTAAACAACAGCATTGTTTGACTTCTAAGAATTCATGAAAGTCTAATGACAGTAGGGATAATCCACACCTCTAAAAAGAAGTTTGAACTGAGCATTGTCTTCTTCTTGATCAATTTCTGTGAACTAAATAGAGACTTCTAAAGTTTTTAATTGTACAAAAAAATAGTGTTGCAGCATTTGAACATTTGCAGTATCCATGAAGGGCTTTATCTGCTAGCTTCTGTTCATTTTTGGCAGCTCCTCATCCTCCTGATTCTGATCCTTCTCATCCTCCTTCCCTCCCTCTTCCATCATTTGCCTGGGGCAAAATGTAGTGTGCTCATGGAAAACCTATAAACAACGATTTGTTCAACCATTTGCACCTTCACAAATTCATATTCCTATTTCCACTGACTTCCTTGGCAGGATCAAGGAAGCCATCCACGCAATTCTTCCATATATAAATAACCCATATCATTTCATTTTCATACTAACAAATATTGAGCAAGAATAAAGAACTTTTAAAAAATTACATTGCAGATTGTTGCCACGATTGTGACAGAATATGCAATGATAGGAAAGCGAGAGGAGAGGAAATGAAGAAGAAAATAAGAATAGATGAGATAGTTTTAAAATTTTTTTTGCAAAAATGGTTACAGACACCCACAAGGGGCATTCATGTATTTTTTGAGGGGGGCTTACAAACCATCTTCATCTAATCACATTTAATACTCTTGTAATTCAGCATGCAAGGTAAAATAGACATTATTATCCACATTTGAAAAATGAGGAAACAGCGCACAAAGACACTGAATGAACTGGCAGAAATATTAAAGCTAGTACACACTATAAAAGAGACTTCAAGTCAGGTCTCCCACTTCAGTCTTTGTTCTTTTCTCCAAATCACACAGTACCTACATGTTGCTCAGCTTCAGGTTTAAAAACAAATGAGTAAAAGCGGGATAGAAATTCTTTTTTTTCCCTCTCCAATTTCCAGTTACTATTCACAAGTCCCAGAGATGCAAAAATGCAAAGATTAGTGTGTTAAAGTGAAACACGGACGGGTGATATTTTTGAATGAACAGAGTACTGAAATTTGGAGATTCTCTCTTCTGGTAAGCACCAATTTAGGGACATCTAACTAGTTTTTAAAAACTAGAGTTTATTTTAATACAACATTTTACTTCACTTAGAAGAAATACAGATTCCTAATCAGAGAAATAAATAGAAATAAGAATTTCTTGAGTCCTATTTCTAGTGAATTATATATAGGTAAATATATCTTTATCTTATATCTATATCTATCTATCTGTAGTCATATTAATATATAAAATTTTATGGTGTCATAGACTACAATTCCTTTTTACACGAACTTTTAATTTTGCATTGTTGTAAAAAAGATAGCTAATCACAGACATGGAGACAAAATGCAGAGTAGTCAATTCATCAGAGTCATGATGAATTACTAGTCAGACTGGTCTCCTTCATAGTTTTCACCTGGTCTGGATAATATCGCAGTGGCTGTTCAGTTTAATGTAATTGTATCTGATGAGAACCTGCAGTTCGGAGCCATGGGTTATATATTCTGGTGGGGCTGTGCTTTCTCTAATGCCTACATTTCTAAATTAACAATTCACGAAAACGTTTGTTCGAAGGTTATCAGAACCTAGAAATTGCTATTTCTATCACGTGAAATAGAAACAAGTCAGATTCTAAGGTTAGAAGTTCCTTTTTCCCTATTGCCTAGGGAAAATCATTTTTTCCCCAGCTCTCCAAATAAAAACTTGTGATTTCAAAGCCATTTTTTCTCTTCCTCACAAGTTAGCGAAATCAAAGTACCTCAAATCATCTACCACAGGAATTGTATGACTGCTTTGATTTTAAAAATAAATAAAGGAATTTGGGAACAAAAGTGTGCTGTGGAAAATGAAAATAAATTTTTGACTTTTTAAGCCACAGCTGCATGACAAGGTCATTTTCACTGAGTCAAAGATACACTAAAAATTACTACTTTTGAAAGCCAGCCTGTAAGAGCAGATAATGCTCATCTCAACAAGAAAATTGATAGGCAGTGAGAGATCCAGATGAAAGCCATGGAACTTTTCCCCATAAAAATGTACATACATTCAACATTTTATGTCTAATTTCAGAGAGTCCTAGGGCCCAGCGGAGGTCCATCCATATTCCATAGGTTAAAAACCCTGAAAATGAAAACATGACAGCTTTCCAGTTTGAGGTGGCTGAACTGTGAAGTAAATTAACTGCAAGTATGGCAATAAATAAGACCACCCAAGGAACTGTTCATTTTCTTTTCCATAATCGAAAGATCTCCAACATGAACATGAATGTTAAAAGTCCAATTGTGTC
Source organism: Diceros bicornis minor (assembly GCF_020826845.1). Lineage (NCBI taxonomy): Eukaryota > Metazoa > Chordata > Mammalia > Perissodactyla > Rhinocerotidae > Diceros > Diceros bicornis. The sequence continues at coordinate 16,300,126 of NC_080766.1, forward strand.
TAAAACCTATAATTAGTTCAGGTAGGGATATATAAACCAGTCTGAGTAAAACGGCTTTACCTTGGTTTCTTTTTATATATCTGATTGAAACGAGCCCAAGAGCTTAGTGATAAGTACAGATCTATTTTTTGTGCTTTTTCGTAGACAAGTTCTTTTTAAAATCTGATGAATTCTTCCCTCTTGCTATAATATATTCACAAATGAAGGTTCATGAAATTCATAAATAGCTAAAGTACTTCAAATATTGAGGCCTATCATTTTTCTCTTAAGATCTCTAACATTCCTCCCTCTACTTTCTATTTATAGGTAATTAGAAACGTCTTTTTAAGCCTATAATAGTTGTGTGTGTGTGTTAGTGTTAATTATTGCCTCTACTTCCTCACCACTCAATGATTCTAACTCCTTGCATTCCAGATCTATTTTCCATTTTTCTATAGAACATATTTTCTCAAAGGATATCAGTGATATCATGACTGCTAAATCCAAATACCTATTCACAGTCTCCATTTTGTGCAGCTTTAGAAGTATATACCTTTAGGGCTGGCCCCGTGGCTTAGCAGTTAAGTGTGCGCGCTCCGCTACTGGCGGCCCAGGTTCGGATCCCGGGCGCTCACCGACGCACCGCTTCTCCGGCCATGCTGAGGCCGCGTCCCACATACAGCAACTAGAAGAATGTGCAACTATGACATACAACTATCTACTGGGGCTTTGGGGGGAAAAAAAAAAGGAGGGGGATTGGCAATAGATGTTAGCTCAGAGCCGGTCTTCCTCAGCAAAAAGAGGAGGATTAGCATGGATGTTAGCTCAGGGCTGATCTTCCTCACAAAAAAAATAAAATAAAACAATAAAAAAATAAAAAAAAAGAAGTATATACCTTTAAAAATGTGGGATCTAGAGTCACAGGAAAAATTTTAACCTCAACTCTTTCTCTTATCAACCTCAGGTAATAAGGTTCTTTTGAAGATGAAGCGAAACAATTCACATAGAAAATGATAAAAATGTGAGTTGATGATAAATAATTTCTTTCTTAAAAGTATCTTGAGTTTTTTGACACAGGAGTTTTCTGATTATGTTGTGTTTCTAGCCATTCTTTTTCTGTCTCTTCTTTTTCTACTTTCCTTAAATGTTCAAACTTCTCAGAGTGGGTCTTTCGGTTCTCTTCATCCTGCATTCTGCATTCCACATCATTCTTCCTTGATGATCTCACTTATTTGCATGGATTTAAGTACAAGCCTTTTAGTAATGACCTCCAAATCTATATCACCAGCCCTGAATTATCACTCCTGAATTCAAATCTTGCATTTCTTATCTGTAATTTATCCATAGATGTCCCACAACAGCCTCAGATCAGAAAATTAAGAACAGAATTCATCTCTTTCCCAGCAAGTCAGCTCTTTCTTTATTTAGTTAATGGTATCAGCATAGTCCTCATTACTCAATTGCATCTTTGATCTCTACCATTCTCTCATCTCTACATCCAATTAGTTGTCAAATCCCGTGGGTTCAACGCTCCCAATCACTCTTTGTGGCTCTTCTGAGATCCTCAATAGACCCCTAACTAGTTTCACTGCCTATGGTCTCTTCCGCCACATCCAATTCATCTTCTATTGTAACCATATTAATCCTCTAAACTCACAGTTAACAATGTGATTGGTGATTTTTTGGACTAGGTTTCATTTCCTTCTTTAATTCAGCCAATATTTATTGAGTGCCTGTTAAGTGCCATAAGTGTTAGGAACTCTATCGCATGCTACTTTACAACCACCCAATAGGAATGGGCATTTTATAACTTACCTTTTCGTTGCTTCTTTTCTGAAGATTTTGCTAAATTCATTTGTTACTCCACTTGTATCTTATATCTGATCTCCTCAGCTACTAAACTGTTGACACCTTCCTGTTTTGGTATTTATTCACCAAAAGCTTAAAACTTTTGACCTTATCAGTCATTCATTTAACCAACGTATATTAGTGCCTACTATGGAACAGGCACACTTCTAGGGGCCGAGGATATAAAAGTTGGCAAAATTAATAACATCCCTGCCCTCAGAATGATTGCATTCTAGTTGAATTTACGTTCTCAGTAAGTATAATTCACATTCATTTATTTTATTTAGCTGCTGGAAGTAACAACTTTCACGAAAAACCTGGATTGGACGAAGCTACTCTCCTTGTACTCCCACCCCAAACCAATGTTGAGATATTTCATTTAGCCACAGCTGGTCTTTTCACTAAGACTCAGACACCACTTAGCTCTAAAAATCTAGTACATCCTCCTGCTTATCTTAAAATAAGCCTAAATAATCTCTCTTAAGTTTGAACGTTAGACATAATTGGATATAACAACTTGCTTTCCAAATTCTTTTCTACTAATTCTCTTTCCCTACTTTGTGATTTTACTAAACTTTATTTCTTGCTCTGCCCCAAGTGTTTTTTCACAAAGTTCCTGTGATTAGAATGTCCTTTCTTGCCAACTCTACTGTCAAAATTATACACATTTTTAAGGCCCAAATTGGCTGTCACTTCGTATATAAAGTATTATTTGATCAGTAAAGCCAGAAGGAATGTCTCTTTAATGTCTCGATTATATATAAATGTCATCAATTTTCTAAGTTAAATTTGAGGCTTAATATTTTTTGTAGCAGTCTTGTCTCTCCCACTAGAATACAATGGTTCTTATTAATTATTGTTTCTCTTATAGTACATCTCATATAATCATTACACAAAGACAAATAATTAGGATGTGACATTATAATCAAAATATCAAATCGTTGACCTTCTTCTTTTCCTTCTCCCACCTCAAAGGAGAATGGGCATCTAGACGCATTGAAACATAATAAGAAAAACAATGACATTGTAAAGTAAAAAATCTAAGTATTCCCCCCGAGAATGGCCACTAATTAGCTCTATAGGTTTGGACAGACTTTTCAACACATAGAATTGGAGAGGAGGACATTCTGTTCTGAGGGAAGAGTCTGAGGAAAGGCCCAGGTAATTACTGACAGGATGTATATGATGCAGAAGTTTAGAGGGCGGGCTATAAAGTGACAGAAAGAATTTGAGCCTAGACTTTACCACTTAACTATTAGAGTCACCTCAGCAGTTTCACCATTTGGGGCTTACTTCTACATCAGTAAAATGAAGATAATAACAAGATGGTTTGAGGATTAAATTAGTTAATAAAAATAAAGCAAATGAAAGAGTGCCTGGAACATCGTAACCTAGCTATTCGTATCCTTAAGCTTTATTTGTTTATTTTTTACCCACAAAACTGGAAATTGTGTAGTTGATCTGCTCTTGCACTCTAATGCAGTAATATAAAAATAAGACTAGGTTATTCCAAGTATTTTATATTTAAGTATGTCATTTGCTCTATGTAAACGTACTTCAGCTTTCACTTACCTTCCCAAATTGAGATTCTTTTTGAGGCTTACTTTTACTTGATTACTGAATGTCAGTTGATATAGTCAAAAGCTGCCTGATCAAGGCACAATAAAATATAGCTCAGAGCCATTATTATTAGGGAGGGAAAAGCCAAAATGAGGCAGCAAATTGCTTATTTATGTCAGTTTTATGGATCAAATAAATTAGAATAAAATTTCACAAGACAGACATATGTTATTTTACTCTTTCATAATCGTGAAAAAGAGTCAATGATGGTAGTTTTATAACAAGCTCTTAAGTCTTGGATACACATCTAGCTGATGCTTGGGAGAATATGGCTGTTTCTATTAGTTCTAATGTGAGTTTGGAAACAAATTTCTCAATGTTTTACCTGACATTTTTCTTGTTAAATTTAACAGAGAAATAATAAACAATATTGGTTCTTCAGTGCAGAAAATGCTTCAGGGAGTCTTTATCTTTTATAACTATATATTTCAAGAAGTGTTCTCAAGTTTTTATAAATGCTTTTTACTTCACAGTTGTTTGAGGCTGGAAGGGATGCTGAGAGGTCATCACCCTGCCTCAAGGCAGAGTGAACCCAAACCCTCCTAGAGGAAAAAGACAAAGCATTTAAGAATTTGATTACTCCTCTACACGACCACCCTCCTTCACTCCCTAGCCCACCACCCCCCAAGTCAAGCCGACCTCAGTAAGGATACACACACAGGAGCAAAGCTACATTAATTTTTTTGTTTTCAGTTCAGGCATAGCAAGCCTCAAGATGCTACAACTGATTTAAATGCAGAAAATAATCCTCAATAGAAAAAGTTAGTCTCAATATTTTAATGCTTATTATTATCATGATTACCAAATTCATTCTTTTTTTTTGTTTTTTGCCAAGGAAGATTCACCCTGAGCTAACATCCGCTGCCAATCTTCCTTGTTTTTTTTTTTTTTTTTTTTGTATGTGAGCCGCAGCCACAGCACAGCCACTGACAGATGAGTGGCATAGGTCCAAGCCTGGGAACCGAACCCAGGCCGCCGAAGCGAAGCATGCCGAAGTTAACCACTAGGCCACCGGGGCTGGCCCTCAGTTATTATTCTTTAAACATTGTAGTCTAATTGGGTTTAAACACGTGTGTATTTTGCATTAGTAAGTATTCTTTTGAGTAGGGTGTTATCCCCAAACTTCTCCACTTTAAAAAAGGAAACTATTGCTTAGCAATAAGGAAAGACAAAGGCTTAAAAATGCATCTCAAAAGATTATTGTAGTCAACCATAAGAAGTCATAGCAAATGATGATATCTAAAGGAATGTTTGGATGTGGAAACTCCATGAGAAAAGAACTGTTTCCTATTAGTTTTAACAGCAGGGTTTGTTATCATTTAAATACACGCTCTAATACACTTAGTGTTTTGTGCTACATTTAACAAGATTAAGTGAACACACACTGTTTCAACTCAAATCTTTATTGGAAATCAGAGGCAAGCCTCATTTCTTGCCAAAACATTCTCTTGTGGCTCATTCTTGGAGCAATTTCCACATAAGTAAATCTGTTTACCCAGGTGGACCATTGATCAATTAAAGGATTTTCCTTTCAGGTAACTCTTTGCTTTACTGAACTTTGAAAACTTTATCTGAAAATTCTAAAAAATAGATGTATCCAAGAAGTGCTATAAAGACTATAATTTGTAATAAAATGAAAATGGTATTTGAATACAGCAAAGTAATAAAAGAAAATCAGAAAGATTAGAGTGCTCAGAGTTCTTGCATGATTTCACCATAATGCTACAAAGAATTAGATTCTGAGGACAAGTAGTAAATACAAGAGTCTACCTGAAAAAACATGTCTCACTGTCCCATGCGTTAATTTTTCTCCTTTGATTGAAAAATCGGAAGTGCCTGAAGTAAATTTCCAGGAATATTACAAAATCTCAACTTGCAGATCATCTTATGGAAAATTTTAACCTGACATGTTATCTTACACGTCAAATTCCCTTTTGAAGTACAATACCTTCTAGTTTCTTGTACTTTACATTTTATAAGATGTTTCTCCTTGCGTTTGTATGGTGAATGAAAATATATATATTTTGAGTCTAGATAACATAGTCTTATATTTTATAAAACATTTTTATATTTTATTCTTCTAGCTCAAGTTCAACAGATACTTACAGCTTCTATTTTTTAAATTTTCCACAATTGTAACAAAATATTATTTTGACTGTAGGAGACATGAAGTAAAAGTGCTTTTGCTACACTTCTATTTGTCTTGTAGGTAGTTTAAAAATCGGCAATTATTTGGGCATCACATAGCTTAATGAGCCTTTTAGCATTTTCAATTGATTAAAAATTTTTCTATTCTTTTATCAATTATCTACAGTCAATGATATGATTGCAAGGTCACACTTAGATTTTTGCAGTAGGCAGAATAATGTCCACGCCGTAATCCACCGACTTGTGAATATGTTGCCTTAGATGGCAGAAGATTTTGCAGATTTGATTAAGGATGCTGACCTTGAGGTGGAGAGATTATCCTGGATTACCCAAGTGGGCCTAATCTAATCACACAGATCCTTGAAAGTGGAGAACCCGTTCTGGGATTGGTCAGAGAGAAATAGGGGAAGAGGGAAGGATCAGAGAGACACAAGGTGAAAAGGACTTGACTTGCAGTTGTTGGTTTTGAAGGTGGAGGAAGGGGGCCATGAGCTAAGGAATGAAGGCAGCTTCTAGAAATTGGAAAAGGCAGGATACATATTCTCCTGTAAAGACTCCAGGGAGAAGTGCAGCCTTGCCCAATACTTTGATCTTCAACTGGTGAGATCCATGTTAGACTTATGACCTCAAAAATGGTACATGAATAATAATATATATAATTTAAGCCACTGAATTTGTGCAATTTGTTCTGGCAGCAACAGAAAACTAACACAAAATCTAAAGATTTTGCATTTTTCCCCAAATTATTATAGATAAACCAATTTTTCTATAGGAGAACCCACTTAGCAAGTTTTCTATAGACTTATTTTTTCCCCTACATCACAGATTTTAGTCGTAAGTTAGTTAACTGTAATTCGTCTTTTACACTAAATCTACTCTTTGATTTATCTATTTTATACCAAACAGCCTTTCCCCCTTGTCTTATTTTTTCTTAACCACTCATTTTGGCATCCTATATTTCACTAAATTTTTTTAAGTTGTCATGAATCCTTCACGGAATATAAATAAATACACAATTATATACTATGAATGGATATACACACATATGTGGCACATGCAGATAGATTTGCATCCTCCTTCTCCACTCCTACTGGCATCTTTTTAGACATTTTATATCCCTGAAAAACTACCAAATCCACCCTTCCAAACTTGTCCCAAATCAAGAAAATCACAAAAGAGATAGAAATGAGTTTATCCATTTCCCAATCACTAACAAGTTTTTTTCCCCTTCATTTTCTTTGTTGCCACAAGTCTCGGAATAATTTTTATTTTAAGCCATTTTCTATCAATAAAATTGTTTAGACTGAGGCATGGTTTTAAAACATGGAAGAGAGCTTTTCTTTTGAATTTTCTTTTGAATTACCAGAATTCCGAAAAGGCAGAGAAAAGGCTGTTTCCTTCTTACAGCGCTACCAACTATAGAGATTGGGAAGCTAACATTTGAACTCTGTGTAAGCCACTAGCAAGTATTATCTCAATAATATCTCCCAACAATGCTATCAAGAAAGTATAAGTCCCAATTTATATACAGGAACACTAAAGCTCTGAACATTTTAATTTATTTCCCAAGGTCCCGAGATGGCACACGGCAAAGTGCAAACTTGCTTCCTATCACAGGGATTTTAAAAGAGAGTCATTTAAGTAACAAACAAAATACCATCTCTCTATTTTAAACTTTACATTATAGTATTTTTTTTGTAAATAATATTGCCCTGTAGTAGCATAAATATAATCATAAACAACACCAGTTAGAAATATCTGTAAAGTAATACTTTCTCTTTAACATAGGCAAAATTAATCCCTGGTCTTTGTCATATTGAAATATACTTAAGTGTTCAAATTGAAAACTGGTAAGGTGCTGTTTAAGAGATGGTGCATCTCCTTACAAATTATGAATTGTGCACAGTCACTAGGAAAAAATAACTTGAAAGTGATGAGACTAGCTCTAGCCTCAGCTCAGCTACTTATATTACATGTTAACTTTACAGGTTAAAAAATATTTTGGATCACTGATCTGTTTTCTGAAGAATCACAACAATGGTGACTTCCTCATGGGTTATCTTCTCCAGGGTAAGTGTGATACATCAGACATGTCTGTGTCCCAGCCTCTGGCATCCTGATTGTATTGAACAAAACTATGTGTCGAGTGGATTTATGAGTTATCAAAAAATATCCAGAAAATTTCTTGTAAAATTATAACAAATCATGTAAAAGTACTATATTAGTTCTACTTATATAAATATTATGCTTCACCATTGAAGAGAAAGGTAAAAAAAGAGAAGAGGAGATATGGCAGCATAATGTGAATTATGCACATCTATCTATCTCCTAATAGAAGGGAACATCTTTGAGAAGAAAAAGACAGTTAAAATGCATCTGTGATATCATTTTCTTTCAGGCTGTGTGTCCTAATATAAGGAGCATTGTCTTTAAAGACAAGTAGTTATCAAATTCTATCCCTTCCATTTACTTATTTGGCCTTGGCTAAGTTATTGATGTGTTTTGAGCCTAGATTTTCTTATATGTCAATAGGGGCTTCTACCACTACCTTGTCAAGTGTGTTAAAAGGCTAGTCATTCACTAAAATCCATGTCCCTTTTTTCCTGATCACACAGCTAGATCACATTCCCCTGCCTCTCTTGTATGACGAGGCACGTGACTGTGTTCTGGTCTCTGGTCAATGAGATGTGAGAGGAAGGGAATTGTGTCCCATAAATGTGCCCCACACACTCCTCCTTGCTCCCTTGCCCTTCCTACCTACTGGATGGGGAACTCCAAGGGAGACCTTGGAAGCCAGAGGTCGGAGATGGCAGAGCAACTGGCCCCCTGCAGACCTGAGTGACTGTGATCAAAGCCCTCCTGTTTCTGTGGCACTGCTGACAATTGTTATGTGATCAACAATCAAACAATTGCCTTCATGTAGTTGAACCATTGTATGCTTGGGTCTTTTTGTTATTACAGCTTAGTCTACCCTCACTATTTTTTGCAAGGTTGGGAGGCCACCTAGATGCTTCTCAAAAATTATAGGTTTCATTGTAGTTATTTTATTAGTTTTCAATTGCTGTGCAACAAACTACTACAAACTTAGCAGCTTAAAATGAAATATATTTATTATCTCACAGTTTCCATGTGTCAGGAGTCTAGGCATGCCTTCACTAGGTTCTTTACTCAAGGTGTCAAAGGCTACAATCAAAGTGTCACCTAGGTCTGAGGTCTCATTGGAAGCTTGTGGTCTTTTTCTAAGCTCACATGGTTCCTTGCAGCTGAAAAGCACATGGCTGCTTGCTTCCTCAGCAGGACAGAGATTCTCTGACCTACAGATCCTTTTCCAAAGGGCTTATCTCGTTAGGTCAGGCCCACCCAAGATAATCTCTTAACACAAAGTCAACTAATTAGGGACCTTAATAAGATCTGCAAAATCTCTTCACTTTTGCTGCATAACATAAAATAATCATAGGAGTGATATCCCTCCACCTTTGCCATATTCTGTTGGCTAGAAGCACTCACTATTTCCACCCACGCTCAAGGGAGCTAGTCATTGAGGGTCACCCTTGAATGTCTCTACCACAGTTTTCTATTCTGACCACAGTGATCAAAGGAAACAGAAAGTATTGTCACTTGAAAATCAGAGATAAAGAGAAGAAAATGCCACGAGAAGCTCCCAGCGTCTCTCAGCGCATTTTGTTAGATTATATCGGAAAGACTGAGCTGTAAAAAGCAGCTCTGAGACAGGTCAAGTCTGAAAATGTTAACAACAAAACTGCAGCAACTTATGTAGAAGGTAATGGAGAGCGATTAGCACTCCTTTCAGTGAACTAGAAAAACAACATAAATGACATAAACAAAGTAACATGAAATAACAAGTGTAAAGGTTAAAGAGCAGCAAAGTAAATATGCTAGATTTCATTAGGTATTTTGTTGCATTTGTATTTTGTCTTGAATTTTAAAAAATTCATTGAAAAGAATGAATGAACTAGAGGCCTGAGAAGGCCTCTCCAGAACTCGTGTGTCAACTTACCAAAAACCATAATTTTCGTGGAGAAAATATATATTTGAGTGGGAAAGGCCAGGGTAAATTTGACTGTTCTTTTAGGAAACTTTGAGTGTTCTTTTGGGAAGAAGATAATAGGGAAACAAATGAAATCTTAACAAAAATTTGGTTGCACAATTTCTTTTTCTTATTTCCTAAATTACTGGACTTGTCAATATCAATTTTATAGTCTAGGCTAAGAAGTTGAACTAGGTCATATTTTGCACTATTGTTTTAATGAGGTGCCTTTTAGTTATTTTATATCATTTAATTTTATTTTATAAACACTGAAGATGTGACCTTTACTATATTCCAGGCATTGTTTAAATATATTAGAAAAATCAACTTATTTCCTAAAAGGACTATATGAAGCAACTACTGTTTGTAGCCCCATTTTACAGATGAGGAAATGGAGACCCAGACAGGCTAAGTGTTACAATCAGACTGTCGCCAGTGTCCATGCTTTTAACCAAACAAAGTGATGTCACTTCTCCTGGCTCACTTGCTTCCACTACCGCCTATGCCTGGCTTCTACTGATGCTCCTTCTCTTCCCTTGACTCTTCTCATCCACACAGAAGGAAAAGAGCACAAAGTCATGCTTCCTACAATTTTCAGGATATCTTTCTTTTGTGGCTTCTCATTTAGCATATGAAAAATGACAACATTAATCAGACTCAGTACTGAATAATGTAAATGTCTTATATATTTTAGAAGAGGGTCCAAAGCCAGGGATCAGGCCTGCCGAAGCACTACAGTAAAATAACTGCAGGATAATAAAGCATTGGAGGTGTGCAGGAAAGAGTTAGCATAGCATGTCTGACTGCTATCCTTACAAAGACCTGCTTGCAAGGTTGGCTCTTGGCTGGCATCTGGGAATTTGGATTTCAGAAGAGTTTCTGTCATTCTCTAACTGGTAAATGTGGTTTATTGTGCCTAAACTGTTTGTACAAACAATGTGGTTTATGCTGAACATCTGCTTTTTTCCTGGGAGTTTGGAATTTTGGTACATGCTAGGCAGAGGGAGCCTATGTGAACAGGTTCAATAAAAACCTTGGATACAGGCAGAAAAAGAGTGGAAGACAAAAATGGGAACACAGAACAAGGCCAACAAACAGAAAACAATAACTAAAATGGTAGATATTAATCCAACTATATCAATAATCACTTTGAACATCAGTGATCAAAATACACTGATGAAAAGATAGAGATTGTGAGAATGGATGTAAAAACAAGACCTAACTCTATGTTGGCCACAAGAAACCAACACTAAATATGAAGACACATATAGATTAAAAGTAAATGGATAGAGGAAAATATACCAGGCTAACACTAATCAAAATCAAGCAGGAGTAGCTATATTAATTTCAAACAGCAGATTTCAAAGCAAGGAAAGTTACCAGAGATAAAGAAATGTATTATGTAATGATAAGGGAGTCAATTCTCTAAGAAGACATAATAATTCTTAACGTGTATGTGCCTAACAAGAGAGTGCCATGCTACGTGAGGCAAAAAATAATAGAATTACAAAGAGAACTACATAAATCCACTATCATAGCTGCAGACTTCCACACCACTCTATCAGAAATGGACAGATTCAGTAGGCATAAAATTAGTAAAGTCATAGCTGAATTCAACAATATCATCCATCAATTGGATAAAATTGACATTTATAGACTTCATCCAACAACAGCAGAATACACATTCTTCTCAAGCTTACATGGAACATTCACCGAGATATACTATACTCTGAGTCATAAGACATCATAGGAGTCATACAATGTCTGCTTTCAGATCACAATGTAATTATACTAGAAATCAGTAACAGAAGGATAATTAAAAAATACCAGGGGGCTGGCCCCGTGGCTTAGTGGTGCACTTATGTGCACACTCCGCTACTGGCGGCCCAGGGTTCAGATCCTGGGTGCACACCCACGCACTGCTTGTCCAGTCATGCTGAGGCGGCGTCCCACATACAGCAACTAGAAGGATGTGCGACTATGACATACAACTATCTACTGGGGCTTTGGGGAGAAAAAGGGAAAAAACAGGAGGAAGATTGACAACAGATGTTAGCTCAAGGCTGGTCTTCCTCAGCAAAAAGAGGAGGATTGGCATGGATGTTGGCTCAGGGCTGATCTTCCTCAAAAAAAAAAAAAAACAAATACCTGGAGATTGCAGCAAAACCAGTGTGTTAGAAAAAAAGAAAGATCTAAAATCAATACTCTAAATTTCTCTTTAGGAAACTATAAAAAGAAGAGCAAATTAAGTCCAAAGTAAGCAGAAGAAAATACATAATACTCAGCGCACAAGTCAATGAAATGGAAAACAAGAAATCAATAGAAAAAAAAATCAATGAAACCGAAAGCTGGTTCTTTGAAAATATCAATAAAATTGATAAGCCTCTAGTCAGACTAATAAAGAAAAAGAAAGAGGACACAAATTACTAATATTGGAAATTAAAAAAGTGACATCACTATAGCACATGGATGTTAAAAGAATAATAAAGGAATACTATGAACAACTCTATGCCCATAAATTTGATAAACTGTATGAAATAGACCAATTTCTTAAAAGACACAATCTGCCTAAACTCACATGAGAAGAAACAGACAATCTGAATAGGCGTATACTTATTAAAGAACTTTAATCAATAACTAATAACCTCCCAAAGTAGAAAGCACCAGGCCCAGATGGGTTCACTAGTGAATTCTACAAAACATTTAAGGAAGAAATTATACCAATTCTCTACAATATCTTTCAGAGGATAAAAGCAGAGGAAATACTTCTTAACTCATTCTATGCAGCCAGCATTACCCTAATTTCAAAATCAGACAAAGACTTCACATGAAAAGAAAACTACAAACCAATGCCTGTCATGAACATAGAAGCAAAAATCCTCAACAAAATATTAGCAAATCAAATCCAACAATATATGAAAAGAATTATACATAATGACCAAGTGAGATTTATCCCAGGGATACAAGGCTGATTCAACATTTGAAAATCAATTAATGTAATCTCTCATGTCAAAAGGCTTAAAAATAAAAATCACATGATCATATCAATAGATGCAGAAAAAGCATTTGACAAAATCCAACACCTATTCATGACAAAAAAAAGTCTCAGTAAACTAGAAATAGAGAGGAATTTCCTCAGCTTAGTTAAGAACATCTACAAAAAATCTACAGCTAACATCATACTTAATGGTGAGAAACTAGAAGCTTTCCCTCCAAGATTAGGTAAAAGGCAAAAATGTCCCCTCTCATCACTCTTTTTCAGCATCATACTGGAAATTCCAGCTAGTCCAATAAGACAAGGAAAAAAAACAAAGATATACAGATTGAGAAGGAAGAAATAAAATTGTCTTTGTTCACAGATGACATGATTGTCTATGTAGAAAATCTGAAAAAATCGAAAATAAAAAAACTCATATTTATTGTGCGATTATAGTAAGGTTGCAGGATACAAGGTTAACCTACAAAAATCAATCACTTTCCTATACAATAGCGATGAACAAGTGAAATTTGAAGTAAATAAAAAACCACAATATCATTTACATTAGCATGCAAAAATATGAAATAGCTATCTGTCTAACAAAATATGTATAAGATTTATATGAGAAAAACTATAAAACTCTAATGAACAAAATCAAAGAGAATTAAATAAGTGGAGAAGTTTTCCATGTTCATGAATAGGAATAATCAATATTGTCAAGACGTCAGTTCTTCCCATCTTGATCTACAGATTCAAGGCAATCTTAATCAAAATCCCTATAAGTTATTTTGTGGATATCAACAAAGCGATTCTAAAGTTTATATGGAGAGGCAAAAGACCCAGAATAGCCAACTTAATACTGAAGGAGAAGAACAAAGTTGGAGGACTGACACTACTCAACTTCGAAACATACTTTAAAACTCCAGTAACAAAGATAGTGCAGTATTGGCAAAAGAGTAGACAAACAGATCAGTCAAACAGCCCAGAAACAGACCCACATAAATATAATCAACTGATCTTTAACAAAGGAGTCAAGGCAGTACAATGGAGTAAAGAAAACCTTCTCAACAAATAATGTTGGAACAATTGGATATCCACATGCAAAAAAAAAAAAAAATGAATCAAGACACACACCTTACATTCTTCACAGAAGTTAACACAAAATGGATCACAGACCTAAATATAAAATGCAAAACTATAAAACTCCTACAGGAAACATAGGAGAAAACCTAGATGACCTTGGGTATGGCAATGACTTTTTAGATATAACATCAAAAGCATGATACATGAAAGAAATAATGATAAACTGTACTTCATTAAAATCAAAAACTTCTGCTCTGCAACAGATACTGTCAAGAGAGTACGACAATAAGCCATAGACTGGGAGAAAATATTTGTAAAATACACATCTAAAAAAGGACTGTAATCTAAATTATACAAAGAACTCTTAAAACTCAACAGAAAGAAAACAAAAAACTGGATTTTAAAAATGGGCAAAGACCTTGAAAGTCACCTCACCATAGAAGATATACAGATGGCAAACAAGCATATGAAAAGGTTTTTCCACACCATATGTCAATAAGGAAATGTAAATTAAAAACACAATGAGATACCACTACACATTTATTAGAATGGCCAAAATCTGGAATATTGACACCGCCAAGGGCTGATGAGGATGTGGAGCAACAGGAACTCTCATTCATTGCTGGTGGCAATGCAAAAGGGTACAGTCACTTTGGAAGACAATTTGGCAGTTTCTTACAAAACTAAAAACACTCTTACCATATGATCCAGCAATTGTGCTCTTCATCTACCCAAATGAATGGAAAACATGTCCACATAAAAACCTGTACATGGATGCTATAGCAACTTTATTCATAATTGCCAAAACTTAGAAGCAACCAAGATGTCCTTAGGTAGGCGATGGACAGATAAACTGGTACATCCAGACAATGAAATATTATTGAGCTCTAAAAATAAATGAGCTATGAACCCATGAAAAGACAGAGAGGAAACTTAAGTGCATATTACTAAGGGAAAGAAGCTAATCTGAAAAGGCAACATACTGTATAATTCCAACTACAGTTGGCCCTCCATTTCCATGGGTTCCGCATCCCTGGATTCAACCAACCGTGGATGGACAGGCCTACAAAGATTGTGTTTGTAATGAATACGTACAGACTTTTTTTCCTTGTCATTATTCTCTAATACAATATAACAACTATTTACATAGCATTTACATTGTATTAGGTATTATAAGTAATCTAGAGATGATTTAAATATATAGGAGGATGTGCATAGGTTATATGCAAATACTACACCATTTTATATAAGGGACTTGAGCATCTATGGATTTTGGTATCTGCAGGTGGTCCTGGAACCAATTCTTCATAGATACCGAGGGATCACTGTATATGAATTCTGGAAGAGGCAAAGCTATGGAGACAGTAAAAAGATGAGTTGTTGTCAGGGGTTGTGTTGTGGGGAGGAATGAAAAGGCAGAGCACAGAGGATACTTAGGGCAGTGAACATGATATGTATAATACCATAGTGATGGAAACATGTCATTGTACATTTTTCCAAACCCATAGAATGTACAACGCCAAGAGTGAACCATAACATAAACTATGGACTTTGGGGTATTATGATGTGTCAATGTAAATTCATCAATTGTAAGAAATGGACCACTCTTACGGTGGATGTTGATAATGCGGGAGACTATACGTGTGTGGGGGTAGGGGAGTATGTGGAAAAATCTCTGTACCTTCCCCTCAATTTTGACGTTAACTTAAAACTGCTCTAAGAACATAAAGTCTAACAAAAAAAGAAAAAGAGAAAAACCTGAGTAAATTTGTTGAGGGAAACATTAAAAACAAAACAAAAAACCTTGGACACTGAATCTCTAGTGACTTTTCTTGGTAGTCAACTCTTTACACGTGTTGTCATAATTTAATGCTGGAGGAATTAAGCACATCTTGTTTAATTCAATGGCAGAGAACTCATGAAAACTTGAGTACAGTTTCCTGTGGACCATGGTTTTCCCCATGTGCCATTTCCCTTCACTGACTTTGCTTTGTATTCTTTTGCTGTAATATATCTTAGCTGCTTTATGCCTGTTTGTTGAGTCCTGTGGTGCCTCCTAGTGAATCACTGAACTTGGGGGTAGTCTTGGGGACTCTCTACAAAGCAGGCTATCAGAGTTTACATAAGGTTCATAATTTGTCATAATTGTTATTTAGTTATTTTTCAAGTTTGCTAGTGATATACGGTTGTGTCACTGTGGTTTAATTTTCCTGATTTGAGTCACTCTATTCTCCAATCAATAAGGATATTTCATCTGATAGATGATTGTGAAATAAACAATAATCATTGCAATTTACACAAGTTTGTGCCTATAATCCCTGAATTGGGAATAATACGATCTTGCTCCAACCATGCTTGGAAGAATGCTAAGTACTGACTCACTTTATATCAAAACAGTAATAAAATCAGAGAAAAAGTATCAGTATTCATCTGCTGTGTGTGTTGGGTATTTAGTGACAATGGCCAGTGAAAGTACATCTATAGAAAATGTGGTGCTCTGCCCATATTCTCTTTAGGACTGAGCTTCTAGAAATATCTGTTGCTGACAGGTCTCAGTTGAGTCTCTCCCCAGGAACTACCCTTGCCAAAGGTGACATTTCCTCACCACATATGATGGTTCACCTTCTTGCTCTGCCTAATCCTGCTTCTCTCACTTCCTTATGGATTTTGTTCTCAGTTCACTCCTCAATAACTTCTTGAAAACAAATGTCTATCTCAGATTCTTTCTTCAGGAAATCCAACCTAAGGAAAAGCTATAATATATGAAGTCTGTGTTAAACTTCTGAAGGAAACTGTCTAGCTAGGTGTCCAAGATGTCTTTCAAATTCTAAAACAAGTCCTAATTTAAGACTTGATAAGCTGGGACTTGATGTTAAATTCTCATCCTTTCATAAATTCCACTGCAATGAATGGACATTATGCTGGAATCTAATAGCATTTCATAGGTAGATTTTTCAATCTCAAGTGGTTATGCAAAAGAAACAGTAAAAATTACTTGCTAAATTTTAGCACAAATGACGTAACGTTATTAAATATGACTTTAAAAAATGTGACAATTGTGGTCTGGAAAATTTCTATGAGATAGATTTCTGATAGATAACTGATAGATTTCTATCAGTTAAATTTCTCATTTGTGAGATTGTGAGTCTCCTCTTCTCGGAGTTATTTAATCAACAAGTGTGTTTTGAGTGCTTTCCACATGCCCATCACTGAATGCTCTGGGGATATGAGGGAAACATATTAGGAGGGAATTCAAGGGGTGTACTCATCATTAAATATTGAAAAAATGGAACTGTATTCAAGACTGTGATTTACTAACTGCCACAGACTACTGGCTGCTAAAATTTTCCTTTTCAGCCTACAGAATGCTCATTTTGTTTGGAATGTGAATGAATCGTGACTAGTCCAACTCATTCACATTCTAGTATATATGTATGTGTGTGTGTATATATATATACTTGTGTTCATGCATACGTACATATATGTGTGTAGATGTATATATATATGTATATGTATATAGTATGTAAATTCTTAAAATTTACATGTTACATCCTATGTAACAAACTACCTCTTTCCTTTTTCATTCAACAACGTTTTGAGATCTCTCAATTTTTTAATGTAGATAGATTTCCTTCTTTTCAACTGAGAAACATGCCATCAAATGAGATTATAAACATAAATGTTGTTACATGGTTTTACTGTTAACAAATGACACTACAATAAATATCCCAATCCAAGTCTTGTTCTCATGGGCAGGAGATCCTAGTGTGGGACTTCTGGGGCACCATCTATGTACCTGTCCATTTGCTTCTAGATCCTGACAATTGGCCCTGCAGAGCTGTACTACTCGGCACTCCCATCAAGCATATAAGAAGGTGCCCATTTTTCCACATCCTTTCCAAAATTGATACTGTCAGACTTTTTCAAGCTAGAAGGTGAAGATGGTATTTCACTGTCGTTTTAATATAGTCCCCAATGACTAGCAGCTGAGAACCTTCTCATATGTTTCTTTTTAAATTTCTTTTAGTTTATGTTATTTTTATAGTTCATATGCATCAGATGTTTTAGCATAAGAGAGCCTTGCAGCTAAAATATATCAAAACAATCTAGAAGTATAGGCATAAGATATGAAAATATCCTCGTGTTACAACACGGATCAAAAAATAACTCCCCATTAATTGATATCAAGTAGAATTAAATTGACATCCTAGAAAATTTCCAAGCATTTGAGGAATGACCTCAGTCATCAAGGTTACTGGCTTTGGAGGCACATCTCCTAATATTTTAGGCTCTTCTCTGCTTTTATGAAAGAATCATGCATTTTAGCACGTAAACCTCTCCAGCTGGGGCATGCAGCAGTCACAGTGCCTCACTGGGCCTGTTTAATCACTTATCAAATGGGCATAAGAAGAGCTCTCTTTCCTAAGCTCAGTTTAGTCCTAAAGTTATAAATGTGAAAGCACCCCCCCATGTGTATTCTAAAGCACTATACAAATGTAAGCATTATCCTCATTACCTAGTGTTATTGGGCCTAAATTCTAGGAGATTGAGTAGTGTATTTCAATTGGCCTCCAATTACAAAGACATCTGAATACAAGAAATGAACACATTTATTTTAAGAATATGAATACTGAAACAAAATCCATCCCGCAATTCCCCTATATAAAATGTAAGTTTAATTTCCTTAAAGTGCATGCCATCTCATTCCCTTGTACATAGCAGCAAATTGTTTGCTTTTACTTTGGTGCTATAAATGCAGGAGAATATATTTCACATCATTTGAACAGAGGCTTTGGTCATCAATAGATGGAAGTGTGAACTATATTATCCTTGCCAAAGTCACAGAAAATGCAGCTATGGAAATCACGCTTTCAAATTTCAGTGAGAAACAAGTCCCCAAATCTCAAGTTTATTTTTTGAAATGACAAATCTTCTGGTTTATTCTGTTCTGTGTTTTCATAGAATATAACCTCACAGAAATGAATTTGTTGATATCTCTGAAATCTCTGAAGTTCAAACCAACAGCTACCGACCATGATCATTCAGAAGTTATTTCTGGACATGCAAACTCTTAAATCAGAATCGTAATTGGGGTCGACCCCGTGACTTAGCGGTTAAGTGCGCGCGCTCCGCTCGTGGTGGCCCAGGTTCGGATCCCAGACTTGCACCGAGGCACCGCTTCTCCAGCCATGCTGAAGCCGCGTCCCACATACAGCAACTAGAAGGATGTGCAACTATGACACACAACTATCTACTGGAGCTTTGGGGGAAAAAAAAAAAGAGGAGGAGGATTGGCAATAGATGTTAGCTCAGAGCTGGTCTTCCTCAGCAAAAAGAGGAGGATTGGCATGGATGTCAGCTCAGGGCTGATCTTCCTCACACACACACACACAAAAAGAATTGCAATTGTCACTACTCCTTTTATTGTGAAGAAAAGGATGCAAATGATTTCTAAGGAGTGACATATGTCTGCACCTGAAGTACTGAATAAATATTTTTAAACTCTTTTATTTTTTTATATACATGTACAATGCAATAGTGACTATCAAAAGAAGCAGCAGTTGGGGCCGGCCCGGTGGCGCAAGTGGTTAAGTGCGCACGTTCCGCTGCGGCGGCCCGGGGTTCGCCGGTTCGGATCCCGGGTGCGCACCGATGCACCGCTTGTTAAGCCATGCTGTGGCGGCGTCCCATATAAAGTAGAGGAAGATGGGCGTGGATGTTAGCCCAGGGCCAGTCTTCCTCAGCAAAAAAGAGAAGGATTGGCATTGGATGTTAGCTCAGGGCTGGTCCTCCTCACAAAAAAAAAAAAAAAAAAAGAAGCAGCAGTTTATAATCCTTGACTAAATGTCAGTGAGTGAAGAAATTTTGGCTGGGATCACCCAACCAAAATGGCTGCATGTAAATTTCCAACATGAGTGGGATTCTTTTCCAGGACATCCATATAAACACAAACACATTCACATTCACACACACATGCGCACACACATCTTCGGGGATAACCTTTCCTTCAGGGAAAGAAAGGGCCTGTAAATCAAGTTTCTTTAGACACAATGACTAGTTATTAAAGATCTCACCTTTACAGCTGGGCAAGATAATTTCCTAAAAGTTTTCCCCAAAGTAGATTTTGAATCCAAAAACAGTTACTGTAAATTAATATAATGTCACTGGTCTGAGAGGAAAGATTTATGTGCTCATCCTCCAAAGGCTAGAAACTGAGCAGTTCTTTGTCTAAGATCATCCACTTCATGTCACCTTTTTCATAAGAGAAACCTGAAGAGCTCTTTGCTAGGAAGGCCACATTTTCTATTAAGCAGAACTAATCAAATACACATACATAACTGTG
This sequence comes from Diceros bicornis minor, assembly GCF_020826845.1. Taxonomy (NCBI): domain Eukaryota; kingdom Metazoa; phylum Chordata; class Mammalia; order Perissodactyla; family Rhinocerotidae; genus Diceros; species Diceros bicornis. The sequence continues at coordinate 16,320,172 of NC_080766.1, forward strand.
TATAAATGGCACCCACTTCAGTTTTGCTATTTGGCTTTTTCCTGAGCATAAAAATGCTTCAAGAACATACAGTTCTTTAAAATTATCATTGTATTACACTCTGTGCTTTTGAAAGTATCCAGGCACTTTATTTCAGAGAAGTTTTTTAAAACGGATTTTCTATCGATATAAAATGGCAATTTGCATTATAATCTATAAGAAGTTGAACTCAAGTCTAAAAACTGTGTAGAATTCACTCTTTGACAAAGGACCATGTTCACTGATTGGTTTTCTTCTGTTTATTTCAATTTACTATCTTAGTATTATGTTTTTTGTGAGTTTTCTTTGTTTGTTTTTACCTCAAATCATATCCAAAAAAACCTATAGCTATTTGGTTGTATAATAAGAAATTTTCATTTATTTTCCACATAAACTCATCTAAATGTATCACAGATGTCAAACTGTTCAAATATTTATATTTTATAAAATTATGTATGTTAGATAATAGTTATGTTCTACATTATAATTTGTTTTTTTTTTTAAAGATTTTATTTATTTATTTTTCCCCCAAAGCCCCAGTAGATAGTTGTATGTCGTAGTTGCACATCCTTCTAGTTGCTGTATGTGGGACGCGGCCTCAGCATGGCCAGAGAAGCGGTGTGTCAGTGCTCGCCCGGGATCCGAACCCGGGCCGCCAGCAGCGGAGCGCGCGCACTTAACCGCTAAGCCACGGGGCCGGCCCCTATAATCTGTTTTAAGTGATATAATTTGGTGACAATTTACCCAGATCCTTTCATTGTAGTAATAAGCAAAGTGCTGCCAAATTAAAAAAAAATCTTAAACATATCTCAAGAAATAGTGCTCTTACAAAATGAGCTATGATTATTAATTTGATGGCTATCAAGGAAAGAAATGGGACATAACTTTGTGAAAAGGTCAGCACAGAGATTTTCCAGCTTCTAAAAGTGGCCTCCAAAGTCACTACTGGTAGCGTTGTATCTGGTGTTGTGGGTGATGCAAGTGTGCCAATCCAAAACTTCCCAAAAGCTGTTGACCTCTCTCACAAGCAAATATGAAATCACAGTGCCAGACGATCTTGAAGAAAAAGTTGTGCTTTGGGAAGTCTTGAATATCTAAGCTCCCTCATTATGGCTAAGGTCAATCTTTGATGATAGAATTTGACTACATCAGAGTCTCTCCTCTTTTCACCCTTAATCGTGTATCAACCATTATCTGGAAGTAAATATGGAAAGGGCATGTGAATGGCCATATCATAACAATATACTAAATGTTCGGTTCAAACAAATCTTTTGTTTTCCAAAATTAATGAAGTCAGATAGACAGAGATTAATATGCTTCAACCATTCCACGTGCTAAACTTGAACATCTTTTATTTTATATCTATAAATAGAAGGCAAGTAATAATGCTTAATAATAATCAATATCCAATAGTAGATCTGGATTTAGCGATAATTTGCATGTTATACTGTACTCCCTCAAAAGTCAGGAGATTGTGGTTCCTAATTCCATAGAGTATAGGAATTATATTTCTATTTCTATATCCCTCAGTTAAACTTAGTTTAATAGGAGCCATGCTGGCAATGTCTTTTCAATAAATGTGTTGATGATAAATTTTTAATCTTTTCCTATTTTGAAGCAAACCTATTGCAACAATTACAAATTTCATATTAGCAGACTCGTCTATGTTGACACATCTACTCTCAAACTAACGTTTCATAGATAATTGCACTCTAAGTTTAAAAACAAAGAACCTGGCCTCTTTTACTCCTATTTCCTTGGTACTAAATGCTGACAGTACTATATAGTTTTCCCTTTAAACTTATTGGATGGTCTAAGATACTATACTTTGCAATAAATAAACCATTTAATTTAATTGAATATCTAAGCTTAGGAGGGAAAAAACATCATAAAATTGGTGATATAGCACCGAGTGTAAGGCCCAGACAGAAATTATAATCCTAACTTAAAAATGTTTCTGTGTTTAGATTGGTAAATATTATTACAAATGCTTACTTTACAGATTTTTCTTCAGATCGGGAAAAAATATTTAAAAATAGACACTGGGTTTTAATTGTGAAACATTTTCCCAGGTTTATTTGAGCAAAAAGTTCACCCTGACTCTTACAATCTCATTGCATAGAACTCTGATACTCATGAACCTTAATACTACTCATCAAAGGACTTACGGACACTGAAAAAACAATGTAGAGATAAAAAATATTTTCTGTTGACTCTGGTGCCCCATGAATGTTATGTCAATTAGTGAGTGTGACAATTTATTGTAAATGTTGTTCTGGTCCCAATTTAATGTGTAGGATAGGCTGTGAATTTGCTCTGATGTTTTATGCCAAGCAACCTTAGCATCGAAATAGCTTCCAAAAGTAAATCTTAGGCTATATAGTAGTACACAGTACTAGATGGACTTATCATGAAATAAGTAATACGAGTTATCATGAGATAAATAATCCCAATGGACCTCAATAATCAATTGTAAGTGCCATTTAAGCTAACAAAATTAAAATGTTTCCTTAAAATCAGGAAAAAATACATCAAAAATACTAATTAAATACAGAGAAGTTCTTCAAAATCTGAACAATGTTACTTGGCTTCCCTGGATAGTTCCAACATTTTCGAATTAGGTAATTTGTTTTGTTTTTTTAATTCAAGAAAAATAACTTTCAGCTTTAAGCATGCTGATTTTCTCACACATCTTTCTTGACGTTAATCCAGTTTGTTTTTCAAACAAGAAAAAATATCTCATTACGTTTAAGACAAATATCATTAAGTTAGTGATTATTTTTCTTCATTGAATGAGTTTTTGCCAACAGGTACAACAATGAATATATAGGTTTAAACATTTCAGCATAAAATAAGGATTTCTAAGAAATCATCCAAAAAGCCACAAGGGGACAAAGAACAACAGGAAGGGTCATTTCATATTTTGGGAAAACATATAGTAACCCAACTCCCTCCCCCGCCATGGTGGGGGGATATGTGGTCAAAAGCAACAGGGACCAAGTAGGAAAAGGTATAGGAAGAAGCTATCTATCAGGGAGTATGAACTAAGCACAGAGCATCTCAGAAAGAGGAAGCAAAACTGCACTTCTTCAAGGTGAGGGCCACCCTAGGAGGAGCAAACTTGGAGTTCTCTTTTTTAACAGTGAGAACAAGACTACACTGGCTGGTAGCAAGAGAGTACGTACTGAATTTAGTTTACATCTGAGAAACAGAGTAAAGCTCTGTTTAAAGCTAATAAGGAATTAATAGATAAGTCATATTTGCAGAAACCAGTTAACTAGTTTGTTATAGTGATTGCAGAAGAAAAGGGAAGCTTGCCATTTAAATAAACAAAAAAGCAATGAAACAAAAAAATGCCAAAAAAATTCCCATGAAGTTGCCTAACTCACTGGTTGGGGAGAAATAAATTAAACTTACATACAAGAAACTCAGTATTACAAGAAACTTACATATAAGAAACTTACATACAAGAAACTTACATACAAGAAATTCAGTAGTATAAGAAAAATTCTAATTAGCCTGAACCCAGCCTTAACCCCTACCTCAGCAATAGCTGATCCACAAAAATATCCTTACTTCAGTGCTGATTAATTTTTAAAAATGCCCTGAATAAGATATGCACAAAGATTTTTTTAAAAAAGAGTAAAAGAATAGTGAAAACATGCACAGAAAATGAAAAATTCCCAACAGAAAAAAAATGTAATTAGGGAGCAGATAAAAATTGTGACCATATATTTTCACCATGGGTTATAAAGACTAATTGTTTCAATGAATCAAGAACATAAGGCAAAAGGTCAATGATCAAGAACACAAGGGAATAAATGACAAAACAATTGTGAGAGATTTAAAAACTAAGCGGTGGAGGTTCAGTAAAAAATGGAAGACAATATAAAAACTTCTAGAAATAAGGCGAATCTGAAAGGAGGACAGGAAAGAATACAAATGGCTAAAATAACATTAAGGAACAAAGAGTACAGAAATTTAAAAAGAATAGGAAAATGGAAATAGTTAAAATGAATACAAATTTTTAAAAAGAAAAAATGAATTAAAATAGATATAGAAAACAAAGGACATTTATTACAAGCTTGGTTGATCTCTCTAAAGAAGAAAAGCAAAATAATGGAACAGAAGAAAAATGTAAAAATATAATACAAGAAAATTTTTCAGAAAGTAAAGAAGACATGGTTTCTAAAATTAAAAGAGTACATCTTGTTCTAGGTACAGTTATGCACCAAAGAACATTTTGGTCAACGACAGGCTGCATATACTACGATGATCCCTTAAGATTAGTACCATAGAGCCCAGGTGCGTAGTGGGCTATACCAACTAGGTTTATGTAAGTACGCTCCACGATGTTCACACAACGAGGAAATCACCTATCAACACATTTCTCAGAATATATCCCTGTTGTTAAGCGACACATGACTGTACAATTAATGTAGAACGGTCAACGTGACAAATCTTAGCAAAAGTGCATAAACTCAAATGAAAGGTCTTTTGTGTAGAAAGGCAAAATACTAAGTCTCATGTAAAGAAGGAAACACCTGATTGGCCTGAGGTTATCTGGTATCATTCAAATGTTAGAAGATAATGAGACAACATCCACGAAATTCTAACAGAAAAACAAAGTGCTAAGAAAAGTGTTTTTACACAGTTGTCCTGTGTTCCAAGTACAAAGTTACCAGGCACATAGTCTGAACATGCACACTGCTGCCATGAGTCATTCTTTAGGGATCTACTAGAGATGAAACTCCAGGCAATTCAGGAATGACTAAAAATCTTAGGCAAAAGAACTCTGCTTAGGGTTACCAGATAAAATACAAGATGCCTAATATTCTTAATATTTCATGGAACACTCATACTAAATAAATTATTCTATATTTATTTTAAACTCAATTTTAAGTGGGTGTCTTCTATTTTTATTTGCTAAAGTTGACAACTCTAACTGCAGAGAACATTGAATCTTGTTAACTGCACTACCATGCTTGCAAGAAATGTGGGGACTAAGGTTTCAGAACAGAATGCAAATGTTTTATCCACTGCCATCTTAGGAATGGCATAACAAAAAATGAGAGGGAGAATGGAGAAGCAAGGTGAAAGGAAAGTGGATTCACCAATCCCCTAATCTTTAGTAGCTGAAGTAAAAATACATCATAAAAGTTGACAAGCAAGTAATAGATGTGTAAGTATATTCACCCTTACAAATGTGTACATTAAGAAAGCTAATGAAATTGACTAAAATCAGGCGATACAGAACAAGTGGCAAAGAAGGAGAAATATACTAATTTTTATCAATGCTCAGGTAAGAAGAAGAGACACTATGTAAAAATAGCAGATTAACAATATTACATTTGGTTCTAGAAAATCAGAGTGCTAAAGTTAAACATTAGAACAAAATTATAACTATAAATAGAAAAACAAAAAACCTAAATAAAAAATATTATAAAACATAAAATATCGTGCTGGAACTAAGATCAAACATAACTATCACACAATAAATAAAAGGCTTCCCTATTTGCTTTCTCAAAGTAAAACCCAACTCTAGGCTCTACAAGAAATATATCTCATACAATGTAATTTAGAAGCACGAAAACTAAGATTCAAAGTATACAAAAAATTCACACAAAAAGAAATCCAGGATGGAAATCTTTCATCAGGCAAACATTAAGTCAGGCCACAAAGCATTAAGAGAAACTGAAGAAAGGTATTTTTTTTTATTGTTATAAGTTGCAGTTCACAACCAGAGTCTATGTCCATAATGCCACAGTATCAACAGGCATAAAACAAACTAGAGAGAACATACCGGGAAAAAAAGACAAATGCATTAGTCTTGTCTCTCCATCCATGAAAATTAAGGAGATAAAAATAAGTAAGGACCTGGAAGACCTAAATAATATAACTAATAAACATCTAATAGTGTATACTTAACTTTGTATCTTGAAAAAGAGAATAGTACACAATCTGCTTTCAAGTATCCACTGATTATTTACAACAAGTGGCAATATTTTAGGCCATAAAGAAAAATTTAATCAAATCCAAAATGTAGGAAAAGACGGCATGCATTCTATCATCACTCTGCAAGTAATAATAATAACAACAACACAGAAAACCATCTGAAAATAAAAAACAAAAAACTCTCTTCTTGGATCATAGAGGAAATCCCATATAAGATTGAAAAATATCGAGAAAAATAAAAATAAGAAAACCCTAAATATCTTCCTAGATATCCACAAATCCACAAATCACCTTCTAAGAATATGGTGTTGTTTACTTATTTTATATTTGGTAACATTTGAGGTACAAAAGCCACATAGCCACACAGCTAGTAAGGGGAGGAATTGAATTTGAACTCAGTTGACTGATTCCAGATTTGTTCTTTTTACATTAGTCATCAATGCCTCTCAAAGCATCAGAGCCTTTCTTCCTTTATCTGTAAAATGAGGGAGTTGGATTAGAAAGTAATAGCCAGTGTTTATGTATCGCTTACAATAGGGCATATGGTGTTACAGGTTTTTTCCATGCATTAATGTTTAATCTTCATATCAGTTCTATGAAGTAAATAGTATTATGCCTAATTTAAACAAAAATAACTTGAGGCACTGAGAGTTAAACAACTTCTCCAATATACGTAGTTACTAAATAGTCAAGTCAGACTCTGAACCCAGAGAGTCTGATGGGCTGTAGACTTAGCCACATGTTAGAGGTAGTCTGCCTCTAAGGTAACGTCTAGTTCCAGAGTTCTGTAAGACACATACTTTAGTATTCATGACATGAATATTTTAAATAATTTATCACAGAACATCATACAGCTCCCAGTGAATTACATGTGGATAACAAGGATAACTATTCAGATGAGTTTCTCCCCAGGGTAAATGACGAGTAAAATGCCAGGGTCCAATCACACAGAACAACATTCCCAATTGTTAGTGAAATAAAAGAATTGTTTCAGTACTGTAGGCAGCAAATGTCCCAAATAAGCTTTTGTAACCAACACAGATGGTGTAGGTTTGATCCAGAGCTGTTACATAAACACGTTAGTTTATAAATGAAATTGCCCAACCTCAATGACAAATAGCCATACATCTGCTTAATAATCATTCCTGTACCATTTTTAGAACAAAGTACTGTAATTATTTTCCCTGATAAAGAATTTGGAAATGAATCACACAGATGCTTTGCTATTTACAGTAAAACAATTGTTTTCCCTCCTTCCTTACTATCCAATAATAGTTCTTTATTATGTTGAACCTAAAAATTGAACTAGGAAAGGTATATGTAAGCTGATGTATTAAAGGCAGTAATCACCCAAATTGCTGCTACTGGGGAAATAATTCTACCCTATGTACTTTGTTCCATTGATTGTGAAATTACTGCTCTCATTAAATGGGATGCTTGATCAGTAGTGGAGTAACCACCATTTTCCTCTTTTAGAGTTGCAATAATTTCATTGCCTTCCTTTCATCCTTGGAACACAAATCTTATCTAATAATAAAATGTTCCATCTTATCCTAGCCCATCTCATCTACTGCTGCTGCACTCTCTTGAATTTGACTCCTCAAAGAAGTTTAGGTTATTGACTATGTGGCTACCAATCTGGTAGGTGCCAAAGGAACAAAAAAATAAGACATAGGACCAGAAAGTTAAGTATTTACATTGCAGGTGGGTATTCTTCTGGTTTGGTTGGGGAATGAGAAAAACAGAATGAGAAGAGGAAGCATATAATTGCAGAAGAAACTCTTATATAATACCTTAGAAACCTCAGGAGAAGTATTGTACAAGTTTCTCAGGGGTTCAAATGAAATTTTGATATTTTGTCCAGGAGATGCAGAGCAGGTAGAATTTGTCATCCTATAAGTATATAAAGAATGCTTCCCATATGACTAATATGTGGCTGGGTCCTAGGTCCCTGCCATGTTGGAATCATAGAGGGAAATGAGACATTAAATCATTCATTAATTAAACTATATAAGTACTTCAAATGAGAATTAAAAAGTATGTGAAAGTCTTTAGTATATAAATATAATATTTTAACCCATATAAAAATAACCTCTAGAGGTAATGGAATTACATTTTTTAAATAACAGTCATGTGTTTAATGTAAGGAGAAGAAGATTATGTAGCAGGATAAATAAGAACTATAGAATTCTGCAAACATAAGTTTGAATCTTGCCCCCCACCACTCAAATATGTAACAAAGGAGCACTAGTGATGAGATCTGACAGTAATAAACATCAACATCAAGGGAAAAAAAGGAAGAAAAAAAAGGTTAGGACATACATGGTCTTTAAAATTCCCTTTTGTTCTAAGACTCTATGACTGATGATATCTACTCAAGATTCTCAGAGAGTATGCTGGTGTAAAATACAGTTGGCTCCTATTTTGAATGTCATTTTTTTTCAATGATAATATGACATTTCGCAAATGTTAAAAGTCCAACTGCTTGTTAGAACGTTAACCCTAAGCTTGCCTCTGAATTCCTAAGAATGATCTTAACTCAATAATTATATGAAAACTTTCATATTCTATTGGGTCACTAACCGATTATATATGATAATTAACCTATAATTCTGACAAGATAATCTTAAATTCTAGTAATTTGGATGAGTTGGTGAATAAATTTAGGAATATTTGTAATCTTACTGGCATTCTGGCCACAGAGATTGGGAAATTTTTGTTAACTAAGTGAGCCAAAGTCAAAAATTTTTATGAAAGTTATTCATAGTATAAAATAATGTTCTATCCTTTGTTTCTGTTTGAATTGAAGAGCAAACAAGCCAGTATAATAGTGCAATATCTAGTTTTTTTGATCCCTCCAAAATTGATTTGGTGCATGAAACAATAAGCGAATTCATTTATTATTTTAGAACAGCAATGTTATAAATACTATTTATTCATGAATGAAAACAGTCCTCCTACTTTACATAAGCAATCTAACACAGTTCATTTTGTTCAGGTGTACATGGTGAGACACAATTTATATACATTATTTTTCTCTCTCTAGCCACTACATCCCCATATTGCATTCATTTCCCAAGAGCAGTTGCTTAAAAAAAAAGCATCTGAAGGAGATTCTCCTTCATTTTCCTTATAGACAGATGATTTTCCATGCAAAAAAGTTTGCTAACATAAACAGTTTTTGCCCTATATTTTGAAAGACCAAAGAAACCTGGTGTTCTCTACATGGCACAGAAACTGGCACAGATTTTTCAATTAAAGGGTGCCCATTTTGATAATACTGTTGTTATCGGTAGTAGTTCTAGAAGTATTCACAAAAATAGTACTAATAGTGCTTGTATTTGACATCCTTTTAAATATATCATAAATTCTTCTTGCTAAGATTAGAAAAGAGTTACATTTTTCAGAAAAACATATAGTTTATATGTGGGAAGAGTTAAGAGAAACAGGCAAATAAACTTCCTAGAAATGAATAAATGGAATGTTTCCTTCTTTGCTACAATCTTACTATGCATCTCATAACGGTCTGGACCAAGTGTGACGCAATAATGAGAGAGATTCTGTCACAATCCTTGGTGTTTTCAAATTTTATCATGCTTCCTCATCTCAAAATCTTTAAGAGGAAAAGGACTGAGAATATTATTTCCATCAAATTTTAGTCCATCCTTCTCATCTGGGAAAACAGTGCATGATCTTTCCATATTAAATATGTGAAGGGGCTCTTTCAAGCCATAGAATTCCCCCCGAACACTAACAAACAAACCAAGATTTTGATACACATCTTCTTAAAACCCCCAATTGAATATACCTCTCTAGGGAGCCATTTTCATGATTTACATAGGGGTGCATAATGGAGAACAGTTGGAAACCATTGCTACAAATAACTGTTTGCTAGAGGATTCTTCAAGCAGTACTCCATTTCATCTACTGTTGAAGAGACTCAGACTCTCCCTCTCTCTCCCCCTGCATAGTCAGTAGAATGTGAAGAATAATGTCATCCATTTTTCTATTGATTTATTTTTATGAAAATCAAAAATTTTGCTCTTTCTTGCTGCACTTCTTCCAGGTCTCAGGGAAACTTCTCCTGGCCACTCAGACTATGTCACTTCTATCTTTTAGAATAAAATTTTTTCATTAAATATACATGTTAAATTTATAAAAAGCTTATTATAATTTTCATTTAAAATTTGTTAGAGCCCTTTCTCTTTGACATCTGTCTCCCCCATGAGAATTTAAGCTTCAGGAGAGCAGGGAACATAGAATTTGCTTACTATTGAATTGCAAAATCTAGTACAACTATATTTGTTAAATGATGACTGTTACAAAACCAGTAGAAGAGGAAAACAAAATACCTTAACCACGGAACACAAAATTTTTCATATGAAGTAAGAACAGACATGTATTAAAACAAAGTGTTTGGCTGTTAGCCTAGTTTACATTAGTACAAAATAGTCATCACTACTGGTTGATTTTCAATGGCGCCCATGGAAGTATTCTTACTGAACTTGGTGTCTCCTAACTTCTATTTGGAAACAGTAACTATAATCAACCCATAATCACTGTATAGGTTTTAATCTAGTTAAGTTAAATAGATTTTATATTCTCTCAAATAGATTAAGGTCAGACTTGACAGAGGGCAATTCTTTCAGGCAGTTCCTTCAAACTTCATTGTTTGTTAAAATAGCCATAATAATGGACTAGAAAATTGTATGGCATTATCCTCCTGACAAATAAAACTAGGAATAGGCAGATGCTTTCCAGAACGGATTTCACTATATAGGAAATGTGCTGTGACATTAGATCTTATCTGTGGAGCTTCTCCATATGTTTTAAGAATTCATCTCAACATTAAATACCTACCTAAATTTCTACTTTACGCCAGATTTTTGAAAAGTTTTGGTTTATAGCCAATTATTATTAAACATTGCAAATAAGTAGTTTCTAAAAGCAGCATTTTAAAGTAGTTAATTAGCCCATAACATTTCATAACCTATATTTCTTTTCAATTTTTTGAGTACTGGCATAAGCCTAAGGGGCTTGTAGAAGAAATCTACCAGCTAGGATAATTCCTTGAGGGCAAAACTTTAATATCCGAAATAGAATCTCCTGCTTTTTAAATTTTCACTAAACTCATACGTTACTCAAGCCAAAGAAAAAAATACAAGTGGCAGCCAAATTAACGATGAGAAAATTGGGTGTGCTCACGTGGGCATGCGCACACACAACTTAGTAAAAACGTATGGCTGGTAACAGTATGACACCTGCAAAACTATTTTAAAGAGCTCATCGATGTTGCTCCAGTGTCTGTGGTATCAAAGAAATTGAAGGTCAAATCAATGCTAGCATACCAGTTGTGAGCACTCAAATCTGGTAACAAAAGGATTAAGATCTGAGAAACTGAAATGTTTATAAAAACAGTGAGGTCCAAAATCATCTGCGTGGCCAGACTTAGATAAAGTCATGAAAACAGAGAAAACTTAGCAACTATAAAGATGTAGGTTTACCTCCTGGCTCTTACCCTCTAAGTCTACATCAGGAAAATGCGGACATTAATATCTCTGAAGTGGTCTGCTCATAGTCAGTGAAATAATAAGCAGAAAGGGTGTAGCAGAGTGACTGGAACAGAGTTACACATGTTAATTCATTCTATCCCTCTGACTGTTTGAGGATTCCATTAAGACCATCTATAAGGAGAGGGAACTAGAAGGCATACTTAATTGCATATCAGAAATAACAGCAAATACACACACACTGCTTGCATTGCACCCGGCACTCTTGTTCTACACGTTTAATATAAAATCTACTCATTCAATCCTGGTAACACTCTTTTGAGGCATTCTATGAGGGAGTATAGGCACAGAGAGATTAAGTAACTTACTCAAGATCACATAGTAAGTGAGGGGCAGGGCCAGGATTTGAACAGAAGCTGCCAGCTCCAGAGCTCATGCGATTCTACTTCTCTAAAATCTAGACCTGGTTCTGACACTAGCTATTTGCGGGTCTTGTTTAAAACCAGTTAACAGTGCTCTAATTTAAGTGGGATACATGCATCATCTTTAAAAAGTCTATGTTAAACTTGTGTGTGAGTTTCCAACAAATTTGGAGGCATTTGGGATGCCATAATTTGAAATCTATATGGCATAACATTCTTGAAATCCAGTGTTGTGGTCCCTGGGGGCACCTCAAAGAGATTGGCTACCGTCATCTATAACTGCTGACACTGAGATACGAGAAAGATGTCCATGTGGCTGAATTAAAAGACACAAGGGCAGAAGCATCGAATTGCATTAGGGCTGCTGCTCATGGCTAATGCTACAGAGTCATTAGGGAAACAATCAGGATTTGTTTATTTAAAATTTTCTAGAGCAATGCTAGATATACTAATATTAATGATACTAATAATCATATTCACTTTGCTAAATACTTTACATATGATTGCATTTGCATCTCATAATAATCATATGGAGGGATCTATTTTTACACCTGTTTTATACACTAAACAGCTGGGGATGAAAACATGGATTTTTAAATTTACACAGCTAGTAAACAGCAGAGCCTGGATTCGAATCCAAATCTTTACCCACAAAGTCTATTTTAGACTCTTCTCATGGTGATGAGGAGGAAAACATTTCAGATAATTAAGACGCAAGAAATACAAAAAGCAGAACTAATTGTTGTATTACACAAAGGGAATTTAAATTGTTCTTATTTGTTGTTGTCACACTCATCTTTTTTCTTCTGATTGGTGCCTATATTGTGCAAGAGAAGAGGATTTATTAGAAGTAGAAATGGTGGGGCTGGCACGGTGGCATAGTGGTTAAGTTCGTGCACTCTGCTTCAGCGACCCAGGGTTCTCGGGTTCGGATCCCAGGTGCAGAGCTATGCACCACTTATCAAGCCATGCTGTGGTGGGCATCCCACATATAAAGTAGAGAAAGATGGGCACAGATATTAGCCCAGGGCCAATCTTCCTCAGCAAAAAAAAAAAAAGAAGAAGAAGAAGAAGAAGAAGTAGAAATGCTAATGTCAGGGGCTTGGAGTAAACCAGACTACAACTGCCCCAACAACAGCATTTCTGAGAAAGCAACAATTCAGTGTTCTTATTCTTTACATCTACAGTAATTTATTCACAGCTGAAGTTTCTAACCATAAGAACTTTCCTTAAAAATCTAGTTTACTGCCATTGCAAGGAAATCTCTTCTTTCAAAATAGGATTCTCAAACACTTTTAAACTGTAGTCATGCTTTGTTTAACGATGGGGATACGTTCTGAGAAATGCATTGTTAGGCAATGTTGTCATTGTGCTAACATCATAGAGTGTGCTGAAGGGGAACAAAATTTGCCACCCCACAATGTGTCTCTTTAACATGAGGATTATTTTAGGCTGATTATTTTTAAGAAACAAAAGACTCCCTTAACCGCCTAAAAGAATTTAGATTAAAAAACCTGTCTCAGGAAGGGAGCTATCACCTTAGCATAACATGAACTAGGTGGAAGACAGGGAGGAACCTAGAAAAGCCTGTTTGTAGGGCTCCCTTCTGTGTTCTTCTGTTTCTGTGTGGATAAAAAACACTTGTTTTCCAAATGTTTGCTCCTTTTTACCTATCTGCGAATTGCCTTCCTTTCCTTTGAAGTCCTGACTCTCCCCACCTCCAAGATCTCCTTTCGTCTTTAGCTGAAGATGGTATTTAAACTGAAGACTTCACCCATTTCGGACAGTTACTTGAGTTTCCTAGGTTTCTCCTATGTAAATATGTTATTAAACTTTTGTTTTTCTCCTGTTAATCTGTCTCATGTCAGTTTAATCTTAGACCAGCCAGAAGAACCTAGAAAGGTAGAGGAAAATTTCTTCCTCCCCTACAGTACTTATACAAATCTAGATGGCATAGCCTACTACACACCTAGCCTATATAGTGCTAATCTTATGGGACCACGGTCATATACGCAATCCGTTGTTAACTGAAAAGGCAGTATGAGGCACATGACTACATAACTCTACTTTTAAGGACTACTGGCTAATAAAAAAAGCATGTGGAGATCACACGTAAGGCTTCCAATATTAGTATTTGTAGTAACCCATCATTATACAGCAAACGACTCCAATAAACCAGCTTCTAATACAGTGGCTGTTCATAACACATAGGCAGAGAATGTTCCACAAATGGATTAGTACACAGTCATCCAGAAGATTTGCTTATCAATTCAGGAACAGCAGTCTCCAAAGAAGTACACTGATTCTTTGCTGAAGACATAGATATTAGTGTACTAGGTCCCCACAAGTATGTACCATGTTGATAGAATAAATCATTTAAAATTCATTTGAATAAAATCTAGGAACTATCATAAATCATAACCTCACTGAACTGAAAGTCATCTTGATTAGTCACATGACAGCAAAGCTCATCTAGGAATAGTGTCACACTCCAAATGCCCAAGAAATTTGCCTTTATATATTTCCATAGCCATGGTAGAACTTAAGAATGATCATGGTACCGTTTTACAAAAACTGATACTGCAGGTGCAATTATTTTTCCAAGATTACAGTAATTGTGTCCCTTAATCTTGTTAGAAGCTAAACTGTGAATTTTTAGTGTAATAAAGTGACAATAACATGGGCTTTGGAGTCCAATTTATCTAGGTCTTAAATCTAACTTGATCTACTACTATCTGGGTGACCTGGGCCAGGTCGCTTAACCACTTTAATGATTAATTTCCTCATCTTTAAAAATAGTGATAATTATTATCTCAGGAGCTACTGTGAAGTGCATGAAATAATGCATATAAAGAGTTTAGTATATAATCTGACATATTCTAAGTAGCCATTAAATATTAATTGATGTTGATATGGTTGCTATTATAAATATTATTTTTATTAATATTACTCCTTCACTGAAAGGTTGTAACTAGTGTCACATTGTTGTGATTGATTTGAAGGTACTGATTTCATGAAAAGCCATCAGACAAAGTTTAGATGTTCACAAAGTACTTGGGTTCCAAGATAATTTCACCTGGATACAAAGTTTCTTTAAAATTCACTTTAAATCAGAACTATACTTTTTTTATAAGAAGAAAAATAAACCTTAAGCAATTATTCAAATACCCTCAGTTTATTGTGCAAAGCCATTCATATTCAGCCAAAGGAGTTGAATTATTGAGTTACAACTAGAAAGAGTCCAACTTGCCTATATAAAATCAGCAACACCATTGTGGATGGCAACTTGGCAATACGTATAAAGAGACTAAATATTTTTGCATAGTTTAGATCTAGCAATTAAACATTGTCAAATTTACCCCAAAAAAGTAATTTTCAAAAGTCTAAATATACAGAGAGGATCATTTTAGAATTTTATGTAATAGTCCATGATAGAGGAATGGTCAGGTAAATTATGACACAGTTATTTAATTTATTGTAACAAATGAAAATCAAGTAGCAACTTAGAAATTTCAGGATAAAAAACTGCATAAAACTATTAATATAACTATTAAAATTTTTTAAAAATGATGCCTAGAATTAATATCCATAAGAGAATACATCAAAACAGTTGCATTAGGGAGTTGATTTTCTTTTTATCCTCTATTTTATCTTCCACTTTACTCATTTTTTTGTAATGTGTTGCTGTTACTTAACAATTAAAGCAAGTAATTTATAAGCATTTGAATCAACCCTACCCTCTGACTAGACTGGAGATTACAGAGGAAAGGGGAACACATATTGGATATAGTTTTATTAGTACCTACTCTACCTATTTGTCCTAAAGGAAGTTCTTCACTATTCAAGTGAGGGGTGTGTGTGTGCATGTGTGAATGTATGTGTGTTGACTGGCTTTGAAGTACTATATCTCAGGTTTGCAGTGTAATAACAATAGAGCTATGTTATTGCCTCATGTGGATGAAAGTTGGAAGTAGAGAGTGCAGAGGCAGGAGTGACTAGATACCACCTCCCCAAGATTCGCCAATAATAAAAACTAAAGGAAGCATTGGTTCTTCTCTGGTTATAATAACTGCAGAAGTGTCATACTAGTAGAGTCTAACAAAAGGAATTTAAAACAAAAAGTCCTTCTTGGTTAATGAAAATATTTTAGGAAGAACAAAGATGATTCTCTAGGAGAAAAAGTTTAGAACAAAACTTATAAAATATTAACAGTCTTTCTATGACTTGTCTACAATTCTATCCTTTATTCAATTTCATTCTCTTTTGCAATTTTTCTTTTATAAACACATATTAATTTCAAAATGGTGGACATTACAATAGACTTCAAGTACTCTGATACTCCTATGACTTAATCTTAATATTTTCATTCCTTATTTAGTTCTCATTGTTTGCCATAATTTTGAGGATGAGATAAACATAAGAGGTTGTTGTTGAAAGTCTGTTCACATAGTTACTGCTAAGAGTTCTCTCTGTGAAGGTCTCCATGTCTCCTTAATGAAAGTGTCAAAGACCTAAACACAAGAGGCTTTTATAATAATCTTGAGCCTTTCTTGGTTTAATTCTAAATCATAACCAATGATTTTTAGACAAATTGAACTTAACATTCACTATTATGGTAAAGACGATTTTCACACCCATGTTTAGAATTGAGTTGCTTTGTTAAAACCTTTTCCTTACATCCATTTATTGGACATAATGAAGAATAACTGTATAAACCTTTAATATTTAATGCTGTTTTTCCATCAAGAGTAAATAAAATTTATTATTTCTCATCTTTTTATCTCTCATTTATTTTTAAGTCTATGAATATAGCAACCAGTAAATATATGGCACTGAATTTATTTGTGGTAAATATTCCATTAAAGATTAATACAAGGTAATCGTGTTGAAAGATTCATGCTGAATGTACATTTATTCAACAGGAAATTTCCTAAGTCAATCAATCACAGTCTACTGAAAATTTATTTATTTATTTATTTATTTATTTATTTATTTTTTGCTGAGGAAGATTTTTCCTGAGCTAACGTCTGTGCCAGTCTTCCTCTATTTTGTATGAGGGTTGCCCCTACAGCGTGGTGGCTGACGAGGGGTGTAGATCCATGCCTGGGAACCAAACTCGGGCCGCCAAAGTGGAGTGCACTGAACTTAACCACTAGGCCATGGGGCAGGCCCAGAAAATTTAGTTTTAAAATACTCCATCATTTAAAAAAATTCATTTACATTTTAGAGTTTTCAATGATATATAATAATTTTCCTCTTAAATATAAAATAGAGCTACACAAGTACTATTTCCTAAAAAGCAGTATTTCATCATAAAACTAGAAAAAAAAATAGATGTGCAAAAATGAATCATGAAATCTTGATCATAGGAATACTCATTATATTTTAAAAATTATTTGAAAATGATTTATTTTGCTTCTGGACTAAGCATAATCTAATTTGAATTCTTCTAATTCTGAAGGGATTAAATATCCAAAATGTTGCCTAGAGTGAAGAGTTCTTCTAAAAGGCAAATTATACTCTTAAGTGTGTTGCATTTAAATTTCATATCCACAGTTTCACTATAATTCAACAAATATTATATCCACAGATGAAAAATGACATGGAAAGGGGTTTCTCATTCAAGAAGAAAACAGATGAATAAGCCTAAAACTCAGAAATCATTGATAGTATCATCAAGATTTTTGAGGATCCATAAGACTTGATAAGAAGGGAGGAATAAAAACAATATCCCTAGATTATTAGTATTTAATATGAGAATCATATTTGCATTCTGAGATTTTGGCAATCTGCCCATGATAATAATAGTAATGTATTTCACCAAATTCCTGAAACCAATGGAAAAAAATCACTTTGGTGATCAAGGAGCAGAATGTTTACGATTTATTTTCTTCCAGTCCAATCTTTGGAAAAGAGGACTTCCAAGAGACAAGAAAATATCTGGAAATCAGAAGAAATTAAATTATATTCCTGGAGCTTTGATGAATAAAGAAAGAAAAGGTAGAGAACTATGGTTAGATAGAAAAGAAGGCACATTAGAGTTCTCAGCCCATCATGACAGTTTAACAGTGGGGTGGGGATTGGGTGGGAATCTGCTATTTCAAAGTGACTCAGGATATAGATGTGTTGGTGGTGGGTAATAAGACCATCATCTGTGCCAATACTGAGAGGTATACAGTTTTCAGACTGGCTAGGAAGCTGCATATTTAGTGAGGTCCTTCCTTTTTTGATAGATCATTTATTCACTAATTAATTCAGTCTGGGCAAGAGTGTGACAGTTGCTGCCCTCATGTAGCTTTGTAGCTAACATTCCAATTGGAGTAGGCGCATCTCTTTGCCCTTTTGGGTGGAGAAAGGAAAGATAACTGCACAGTAGAATCACATGGAGGGTGCTTTTCAAGATAGAGGATGACTCAAACCTTTTATGTGTTGAAAAGTGCCACATGTCTTCAAAAGGGGTTTTTCCCATTCTGAATGTAACTACTCTGGGTAATGGCATATAATTGTAATGGATAGAAATAGAAGACTCACAGATGGAGGAGATTCTAGGGCTGGCTGGCTGGCTGGCATGGGAGCAAGAGCCTCTCTCTCTCTGAGCGTGAGATGATGCTAGGTATATTAGTGTCCTCGGACTACCACAGCAAAGTGCCACACTTTGGGTAGCTTAATATAACAGAAATTTATACTCTCAGTTCTAAAGGCTAGAAGTCCAAAATCATGGTGTCAGCAAGGCCATGCTCCCTCTGAGAGTCTGGGTGGAATCCTTCCGTGCCTCTTCCTGGCCTCTGGTAGGAACCATCAGTGCTTGGTGTTCCTTGCTTGCAGCTGCGTCACTCCAGCCTCTGCCTCTGTTGTCACACAGTGTTGTCCCTGTGTGTCTCTATGTCTTCACATGGCTTTCTGCCTCTGACATTCTCTCTCCTCTTCTTATAATAACATAGTTATATTGGATTAAGGGCCCACCCCACTCCAGTATAACCTCATCTTAACTATTACATCTGCAATGACCCTATTTCCAAATAAGGTCACATTCTGAGGTACTAAGGATTAAAACGTCAATATGTCATTTTGGAAGACACAGTTCAACCCATAACACTAGGTAAATCAAAATTTTGGCAAAACCAACAGTCTCTTTACTTTACTTTACTCAAACCAAGTTTGCGTGGTTAGAAGACTATGTCTTAGTCAGTTTGCTAAAACAAAAATAGCATAAACTGACTGGCTTAAACTGGAAAATTTATGTCTCACAATTCTGGAGGCTGGGAAGTTCTAGACTCAGGTGCTGGCTGATCTGGTTTCTGGTAGGGGCCCTCTTCCAGGTCTGTCCTCACATGTTGCAGAGAGAAAGGAAGCAAGCTCTCATGTCTCTTCTTATAAGGGCACTAATCCCATCACGAAAGCTCCACACTCATGACTTAATCATCGCCCAAAGGCTCCACAGCAAATACCATCACACTGGGGACTAGAGTTTCAACATATGAATCTGAGGGGACACAAACATTCAGTTCATAGCAGACTAGACTAAACGTGATACTCTTCTTCAGCTAAGTTTGAAGAGCCATAAAACAATGTGAGGTTTTAATGTTTATCAACATGGGCAAGGTTTAAACATACTATTTTTATGATTAATACTACTTTCAAACCAAGAAAAATTATCAGTTCTTACAAACATTAATTTTTTGTGTGTGTGAGGAAGATCAGCCCTGACATCCATGCTAATCCTCCTCTTTTTGCTGAGGAAGACTGGCTCTGAGCTAACATCTATTGCCAATCCTCCTCCTTTTTTTTTTTCCCCAAAGCCCCAGTGGCTAGTTGTATGTCATAGTTGCACATCCTTCTAGTTGCTGTATGTGGGACGCGGCCTCAGCATGGCCGGAGAAGCGGTGTGCCGGTGTGTGCCGGGGATCCGAACCTGGGCCACCAGTAGCGGAGCGTGCGCACTTAACCGCTAAGCCATGGGGCTGGCCCTCCAAACGTTAATTTTTATTTCATTATTTCTTCAGTTTTCTCAAGCATGTCAGTCACATTTTGTTAATCCAACAATTTTTCCCTCAATATTTTCACAGTTTTTCTTTACCTCAATTCCACATTGTGGAGAGACTCAAAAAGGACTTCCGTCTCTCAAGTTTCCATAGTTCTCAAATAGATAACTGGTAAAATTTATTTTCCTATTTGATCTTTACATCTAAGACCTCAATATTATTTTTATTTTCATTTTACATTTAATTTATAAAATCTATTTCCATACACAATCATTAGACCGTTCAAGTTTCATTTCAAGTAAAAAAATATGTGCCAAGCAATAATCAGGCCTTGTGTGGCGGTGAAGAACATGGACTCAGAAGCGAGAATGCATGGGTTCATCCCTCTCTATTATATCCTTGCTGTGTAATATTAGTCATACTGTTTAACTTTTTACATCCCATTTTCTCAACAGTGAAAAGGAAATAATAATAGTACCTACTGAGTAGTGTTATCCTTGAAGATTAAATGGGTTAATATACTTAAAGCATTAAGAAGAATGCTTGGTAAGATGAAAGTGTTGCATAAGTATAAACTGTTACTATTATTAATGTATAGACTGATATGCAAGTATGACAATGCTCATACCTTCAGGAAGCTTTCTCATGTCTAGTTTAGGATAGATGGAATGGGAACCTGGGAATGGATCCTGTTTCTAACACTTACTAGCTATGTGAACTTGGACTAGCTATGGAAATTCTACAGTACTCAATTTCATGTCCTGCAAATTAGAACTATCTATCTCATGAGAGTTGAGAAAATTTGGGTAAAGTGCTCAGAGAAGTATTTGGCAAGACAAGTTTTCAATCCTTACTCCTTCCCCTTTCCTTTCTTCAATTTCAGCTTTGGGCAATGGTGAAAATGAACTAGAGAAATAGAAGACTGGAGGATTGGAGACCAGTGAAAAAGCTGCTGCCATATCAATAGCAATGTGAGAAGAGAGCCAGATAAAGAGCCAGTGCAGCAAGGAGAAATGGAAAGCATAGAAAGTAGGAGGCACAGTCAACACATACTTGGTAGATGATTGCGTGTGAAGTTAAGGAGAAATGGAGCGATAAGTGATGTTCAAAGGCTTCTGCAAAAGTTCTTTATGGTAATACCACTTTGTTACATATATTTTATCACACAAGTCACATGTGGTATTATTATGAGTACCTGAAATATTGCATTCCTCTACTCTTCTAAATCTTCAAACCCATTCTGCTATAATTTTAAACTTTTCTTTATTTTTATTCCATTTACTGTCCCTAATTACTGCCTACCAAGCACTCATAGTTTCTCTGCAACTTGAGAGAAGCATTCTAATATAGCCATAAAAAGATCATTTTCATCTGGGAAGATATTATTATAAAATCCATTTATGAAGCACTTGTCTGTTTCATATTTGTTATACTTTGGGCTCTATTGTGCTTATGAGTTTGACTATGAGTAGTATCAGAGAACCCTCTGGCAATAATTTCAATATTGCTAGTTATTTAAAAACCAGTACCAGCATTATTAATGATTTTAGAGAACATTTTCTCCATGTTAGTTATTACTCGTGAAAGAAGGTACAAGAAGTGCTTTAAAAAACATAACACATAGAAGTAGCGACAATTTTGACTGTATTGTCTAATATAACTGAAATCAATGAATAAACTACACACCTATATATAACCTGATCAGACTTCTAATCCTATTTTTAAAACAAAATAACACAAAATATAAATAAAAATAAAATTCCAACCTTAAAATTAGTTAAATTCTATCAGCAGAATTTGATTAGAAACGTAGTAATTTGTATCCAAGAAATGATTTGTTTTAATACACAAAAATTTAAAATTTAACTTATAATTGTACTTATTTCTGAGAAAAGTAATATTATATATTATTATCATTACTCCATTAGCCATGAAGAATCACTGGAGATTTGGGCTATTTTAATAGGGGAAGTAACCACGGTGTATATATAATTTAAAACAGAAGGATAAGAAAATTTTGACAAAACCTTTATAGAATGAAACCTAAAGTTTAAATAAAACAAAAAAAAAATAGTTGATATGAGCAAAAGAATCATAGTGACGATATTTGAGGAAATCCATTGGTGAGATTTGATTTCCAATTTTCCTATGAGATGAAATGTTAAATTATACTAAATAAGAACAACTAAACCAGTTTTCCATTAAATAATTTCAGAATAGATAATATGAAGAAGAGCTAAAAGTCACTGAAATCTCAATATTAAGCTATCAGTTTCTAAATTCATGACAGCTTAACAGTTCTAATTTAGTGATTAGCATGACAGTTCTGACCAGAAGCCAGTAGATGGCGGTAGGCCATTATAAACTCACCAGGAAGACTGGGAAATAAGTTGCACGTTGCCAATAGTACATATGTACCTGGAGAATTTAACGAATACATTATGCTATGCTTTCTAATATAATACAGACACCACATCCCTAAATGCATTATACTAGAGCTGGTTTTGTGGTAGTAATCCACACGTTCCTGAATACTACAAACACATAATGCCTTTCTTGCATAACGTGGCAACAATTACTGTAAACTCAATCTCAGTCATTTCGATCGTAATTAACAAATCTAGAGATGGTTCAATATGAGTAAAGTAAACATCAACTTTAAGAGTATCCAATTCATTCAGTTGAAAACAAAATTTAAGGAAGTGATATCTTGTAATGGAAACTGTGTATGACAAGGTATCTTAAGGTAGGAGTTTTGCATGTGGTTTCCCCACCTAAAACTGTGTAATTATGAGCCAGTCATTCACCATCTCTGTGCATTAATTTCCTCATTTCCATAAAACTTCCCCAACACAGCTCAAGCTCTATATACACCAAATAAAATTGTGTATATAATAACCGTAAACCACTATGCAAATATAAGATTATTTTTCTCAACATGAAAGCCAAAGACAGGGAGTTTTAAGGAGAGAATTTGTCCAAAGGCATCAAATGCTTCAGTGGAATTGAATAAAATGAAGCCTGATGAGAAAAGTCACTAGATTTGGTGCTTCTAGTGTTGTTTGAGAGCATATCTTGAATAAAGTGGTAAATATATTCCAACCTGGATAAAGAAGTTTGCCTCCCATTGCTCCTATCATATGGTGTAGTGGTTATGCTCTAAACGACCACTTGGGTTCATAACTCACTTTCCAGCTGTGTGACCTCAGGTAAATCACTTAAGTCTCCGTGCCTCGGCTTGTTCATCTCCATGATGGACGTAATAACAGTAACTGCCTCAATCTGAACAAATCCCTGTCAGTTTCCTCCTCTGTAAAATGGAGGTAATATCTACAGTACTCATTTTACTGTGAGCTTCAAATGCGAGAACGTTTATGAGAGCTATACAAATACAACATGGTGGCCTTTCCATTGACTGGTATTTCAATTTGATTTTTGATTAATTCTACCACCTATTTTGTCTTGTAGCAATGAATACATACCCAGGCATATTTGCACCCACGCAGAGAGAATATCTGACTGGACAATTCTCAGATACCACATCCGAGAATAGCCTTCAAATAGCATCAGAAATTCCCCCTTGTGATAGTCAACAACGGACAAACCATCCACAAAACACAGCAAGTCCCTTGGTATTTTCTCCGTTCCCAGGGAAGGGATTGTCCTACTATCTTTCCACCATGAGTAAGTCTAAGATCATTACAGAGTTCACAATTCTCTTACTGTCCTAATATCCCTTGTATAAAGTGTGAATGTTATTAAATTTTCCTCAAATGCCTATGGATTTGTTTGGATCATCTTGCATTTTCTCATTCAACTTATGATTTGAAATGGCTTTTCAAGTTTAAGGTATTATTTGAGGCCATGGAAGAGAGTCAGTTTATCTGGTCTATACGAAAGCATATAAACCATGCCTCAAAACCATTCAGCAGCCCAATTAAACTATGTGCGGTATACAAACAGTGGAAAAGAGAAGACTTCTTATTCAAGCCTAAGCAAATATTCTAATACTATGTATGTAGTGGTAAATTTGGGACATATATTTATATATGTATATATTTTATTATTTTGAATTAATGCACAATCCACCTATCTATATAAATGGATACGTTCTTATTTTGAGTTAGTGTACAAATATACACTTTCAAACAGATTAAGATTATTTTCTTTTTAGTTTTGTGCAATTGCTTTTGTGTCAAGGAATAAATACGCTCGACTTGTGGTATCCACCCGGAACATGTAGCAAGGTAAGGCAAAAATAACACAAGTAGGACAGAATTTTGTAAGGAATCCTACACATTTGCCTTTTCCAACTCCAGATTATGGAATCTTGTCCCTACCAGTCCCACAAGGTCCATTCAGTTTACTCATCCAGTAATATAACACTGTCTCAAGAGATCTTTTAATTTAGAATTTTCTGTAGATTGGAAACAATGATAAGGTCTATAACCTGAAATGAAATTCTGTCTACTTTACTAGAATTATAACATAAATTTATGTAATTCCTAAAATGACTGCACAGTAGGGCTGTGAAATCAACTTTCCCTTCCTCCTTACTGGAAGTAGGTGGTGACAACTCTTCTTAATTATGGACAAAGGAATTCCCTGGTGATTCCTGTGTTCTTTCCTTGGCTTCTGCTGATACTCTGCTCCACGCTCTTCCTTCTTGGGAGGTAGTTGAACCCACAGAGATGCATTCCGATCTGCTCCTGAGGGCAGTACCATTCACCTCTACGTAGGAAGATCTGCAATTGTTCTGTCCTTCTAAGCAATGAGTAGGTTACTGTAATTCTGGAATTCAGAACTCAGGAGTTCATTGTCCTCTTACCCAGCTATTAAGCAATATCTATCTACCCGACTTCTTAATCTATTTCTCAACTATTTCTGAACTCAAGTAAAGAAAAAGTTACCATTTATAAAACTCCATCAAACTCCAAAACTGAAAAAATACAAATATATTGTTTAGGGATAGGTAAATATGTAGTAGAAATACAAAGATATGCCTGAGAATCAGATACTCCAACCTCAGGCAACACTGAGGCCTTAATTTTGTTCATCATGTTCCGTACCTCAAGCTGGATATTAGGTACACAAGTATTTGTTAAATTATTCTTGAAAATATTTCTGCAGTTTTCTTTATCTAAGCTGAGCACTCTCACTTTATTCTCTTTCCTCTGCTGTTGGCAGTTCTCTGTCAATCTGGGATGAAAGGAGGGTTTATATCCAACAAGTTTTGGCAAAGGACAGAATAGCCTCTTTTTTGATGTACACACTGAGAAATGGATTTTCCATTGTTTGGCACTATGAAATTTCCCCCGTTAAAAGAGGCATAAGGCTGATAACTGTGTAATCTTTTAATAACTGATATTGAGAGCACGTGATCTACCTAAAAGCTAGATCTCTTGCCTCTCCCCTTAACTCAGCAAACATATCAATATATCATATAGAATCAAGGTCATCATTGTTCCAGTAAGTTTGGAAGGTGTTCTAAGGTAATGTATCAGCCCTTACTTGGTCCTTGAAAAAGATTAATCTCTTTAAATCATTCCCACAGCACAGATTCAAATGGCAGCCAAATGTAATAAGCTAATTATGGGTAAGATTCAAGTGTCATTCCTTATTAAATCAATGTTCTAAAAACCCTTTCTAAGCTTCCTAATCAGTAGACATGAACAATTAACATCTAATTAGTCATCCACCATCCCTGCTAAAAATGTTTTAAAAGGAAAATTAAAGAGATTTCTCTCATAAAGATTTCACTGAAAATGTGTGATAGTGTCCTTTTTCCACTTACATATTCATCGTTTACTATCTAGTAGCCTACTTGCTAAGATGATTATTTTAATGTGAAATCTATTAATTGAAACATTCTAAGAATATTTAAAAATTCTATCATTTTATGGCTCCAAATGACTTTATTGACAATTAGTCCAACCAATTGACTTCACAGAGGAGGTCATTGAGGCTAATGGAGGTTTAACTTGTTGACAAAGCCAGAGCTGCATATTGGAAGGGTGAGTGTAAGGCCAGATCTCAAGGCAATGTTCCATCTCCCCACCTTTCTTTTCTTTATAGCTTTAAAAGAACATTTTAATGCCTTCAACCTACTTCATAAGATCATTCCTGTTATTATGTGAGTATAACTACTAAGACTTATTTCCATCTGGCTTTAGCAAATCTGAACAATTTAGTAGATACCAGCTAGAGATCCAGAGTCAGAATACCTCAGCTCAAATCCTAGTTTCAGCACTTACTAACTGTGTGATTTTACATCAGTTACTTCAAGTCTCTGTGCCTTTCCTTCCTCAGTCATGAAATGAAGATAATAATGATGCTGATAATGACAACAATGACAGTTTCTAGCCCGAAAGTTGGTTTCAGGATTAAATGAAATAATACCCTAAAATCCTTACATCAGTCTATAGAAAATTTAAGTGCTCATTAAACGTTATCTATTCAAAATATAGCATCTCTTGAATTTTCTCATATTTCCTCCAAATTTATTTTCTAGAAAACAATGAGTACACTGATCTACAACAGAATGAGACCACTATTCAAACAACACAGTTCCTCGACTTTGATGTCCCCACCATGTCTGTTTAAGACCAATAGAGAAGATATATTACCAGGAAAAGTGGAACATGCACTAAATAGGGGAATGAGAAAAGTCCAACCATTAAGCCAGTCACAAACATTAGGCCATTCTCATACTCATTCAGGCTTAGAGGTAGCTTGGTCCTGGCAGGGAACTTTGGCATATGCACGGTTTCAATAGCAGCAGCTTGACTAGCAGGCATGATTAAGATGGAAAGTTTCAAAATGATTTAACCTACTTAGGGCCTAGAATAAAATCATAATGGATGTCAAGAAACCCAGTAGTACCAACTGCTTAGACTTGAAGGAGTGCAGGCGGAAGGAGGCTGCAGTTTTGTTCATTGACCCCACGGCAGGTCCTACCCTTGTATTAAAGTATTTCTGCTAAGCTTCCCAGCTTCCAGTGGTACTAGGCATGATCCACAAGGTCTGTAGTATAGTATGTACATATGAAAACATAATCAGTATATAAACATAATACTAATGCCTCTCTCTTCTTTCTCCCCATTGTGCATTATGAACTCCAAGAATTCTCTTCTCCTCATTAACAAAAATCTTACATTTAAGAACTGCTCACTGTGATCAGAATCCACATGGCAAACTTACATATATTCAACACTCGTGTTTTCTTCAAGCAGTAAAAATATCTTGAAGAGCTATACTAGGTATGGAACACTTCATAGCAAGTGTTGAGAATTAGACAAGGAAAAAGAGATGGCTCCTGTCTTCTTGGAGCTATAGCCTAATGATAGATATAGACAAATAAACACGCTGTTATTTAAAACGTGATGAGTGCACTGGTAGGAGATCTCTCTCACACTACTTCACAGAATCTACATACTATCCATTATTTCTACTTTTTCCTGCTTCTGGAACCTTTCCTTCTTTCTGGATAACTCTCTTGGCTTTTAAATATGTTCGTCTCTTCATGTTAAAACACATCCCTTCATTCAACTTTCCCTTTACAATCAAACTTCTAAGATTTATCTCCCCTCCCAATCTCCAAATCTTCACATTCAGTTCTTTCATCAACATCAGAACGCTGGCTTCAACTCATCCCTCTCCACCAAAATAAATGTCACTACCTTCATAAAAATCTCTAGTCACTAAATCCAATGCACTTTTAATCTGTATCTTTCTTGATCTTTGAGCAACACTATAGAACAATACTTTCTTTTGATACATACTCTTTTCTTTGCTTTTAAGTATTATTTTTGTCTTACTACTCTGATTGCTCTTTCACAATATCTTGCAGCTAAGCACTCTCTATCAAGATATTAAATATTTTCTCAAAGCTTAAGTATAGGCACTCTTTTTTTTTACTATACCACCACTATTCAATAGAAGTATAATGAGTCATAAACGGCATATGTATAATTTTAAATGTTCTGGTAGCTACATCAAAAATGTAAAAAGAAGCAGATGAGATTAATTTTAATAACTCAATGTATCCAAAATATTATCATCTCAACATGCAATCAATATAAACATTTATTAATGAGATATTTTACATTATTTGTTTCCTATTAAGTTTTGAAATCTGGTGTAATTTCAGCTTCAGACTAGCCATATTTCAAGTGCTCAGTCGCCCCATGCAGCTAGTGGTTCCTGTAGCAAAGGGTGCAGCTCTAGTCTTTTAAGAGCTACATGATATCATCCATCCACATGGCTTTAATCACTACTTCAAAACCAAAATCTGAAATATCTATCTCCAGCCCAGAACGCTTCTGAGCTTCGTATATTTTACCATGTATTTGACATAGCCTCCTTGGTCTCTAAGATTTTCCTCAAATTCAATGTGCCTACGTCCAAAGCACGATGTTCCCCTCCCAACTTGAACTTGCTCCATTTTCCCATATCTTAATGATTGACACTACTATCCATATAATTTTGCAAGGTAGAAATCCAGTTGTTATCTTGACAATTCCCATTCAAATCTATGATAATGATTTTGTTATTATTATATTGATATCCAATTTAATAGTAAGTCTTGATAATTTTTCTTCCTTTGAGAAGTAATCTCATCACATCTCTCCTTCACCCTAGCCCAAGTTAACATCATCTGTAGGAGGGCTACTGACTCCCTGGACAAGATCTGGTTCCCTGTTATATGCTCCCTTCATTCTCTGTTGCTTTTTACATAGCACTAATTATAATTTATAATTAAGATTTATCTTATTAATTTACTGAAAAATTAGAAAATTATAAATTCAGTGAGCAAGAACCATGCCTGTTTTGCTCACAATTGTATCCCATGATGCTTAGCAAGTACCTGGTACATCACTGGCATTTAATAAATACTTATTAAATGAAGAGCATCTAACCCACTATTAGTGGGTCAGGAAAAATCAGAAAGTGATATCTTCACTACTGGGGTAGATTTACCATAAAACAATTTGGCCTTATCTTTCTAAGTTAAAATGCATTTGTCTTTGATCCTAATCCCACTGATAGGAAATTATGCCATAGAAATACTCCTGTTTGTATAGCATAGTAATGACTCACATTGCTTCACTGTATATTTTGTGCCAGAATAACCGATTTACCTCTACTATTTCACTTAATCTCCCTAAAAACCCTATGAAATATATATTATTATACACCTTTTACAAATAAACAAAAAATAAAATCCAAAGAGGTTAAATAGCTGCCTCCGTTCGCTTACCAAGTAGTAGAGCCACTAATTAACTCAGGCAATTAGATTTCAGAAGTCTGATTTTTTTAGCCACTAACTTACATTGCCTCATATCAAATATAATAGCTAAACATTTTCCAGCTGAAATTTCCACAAGTAGGGAAATGACTAAATATTGTATGCTATACCCAAGACATGGAAGAAATATGGGGATTAATAAAAAAGAAAAAAAATGGAAAGAACACAGAAACATTAGATGCACAGAAAGATTTTAGACATATTACAAAGTGAAAAAGCAAGTTGCCTAATAACTGAAGTGTGGAGGTAGAAGTTTGGCTTCCACGATCACCTCCCCCTGGTGTTACTCTCACGAATATATTTCTTTACATGGGGAAAGAGACTTGGCAGATGTAATTAGTGCTACTAATCAGCTGACCTTCAGATAGAGTGATTAGTCTGGATTACCCAGGTGGGTCCAATGTAATCACATAAGCCTTTAAAAGCAGAGCTGTCTCTTGGCTGAGGGCAGAAGAGATGTCAGAGATATTTGAAGCATGAGAAGAACTTGACATATTGTGGCTGCTTTGAAGTCATGTCATGTCATATAAGATGTGGGCGGCCTCCAGTAACTGAGGGCAGCCCCTGGCCATTAGCCAGCAGAGAAACAAGGATTGCTGATCTACAGTTGCAAGAAACTGGATTCTGCCAACACCCTAAGTGAGCTTAGAAGCAGATTCTTCCTCCAAGCCTTCATGTAAGAGCTAAGCCCAGCCAACATCTTGATGTGAGCCTTGTGAGATTTAAAAGATAGAATCCAGTGGAGCCATGCCAGATTTCAGATCCACCTAACTGCGAGCTAACCAATTTGGGTTGTTATAAGCCACTACATTTGTGGTAATTTTTTATGCAGCAATAGAGAATTAATACAACATGCAATATGATGCCATTTTTTTCAGTGAACAACACTAGCTACATGTGCATATAAAGGTTTGTAAACGCACAGAAATAGGACTGGAAAGGTAAACATGATATTGAAAAACTATTTAACTCCAGAGAGTCTTGAGGTTGCAGGAAGCAGAGGAACAGTAGTTTTCACATTTAATTCCATATAAACATTTATTGCTTGACTCCTTTATCGGCATAATGTATTTGCGTATTATTTATAAACAACAAAAGATAATGTTTTATAATGTGTTGATTTCATTGAATTGGAAATCAATCACGATGTTTCCCTTTCAAACTGGTATTCTAAAATCAATCAAGATGTACATCATCAGTCAGTACTCAGATACTAAAACGAATCAAGCTGAGTGAACTACCCAAGGATTCATGGGTTCCGAGTAACTGAATGATAAATAATTACAGAAATCTATTCCAGTTGATCTTCCCAACTCTTTCTGGTAACTAAAAGACACTCATGTCCCCATGAGTCCAGTGCTGTTTGTGAACCTACACAATCTGGACACTTACGACAGAAAATAAGAGCCATCATCTTTAATTCTTTCCCTCAACTTTCAGAAAACTACCCTGATAAGACTGCTGAAAATTTGGCCGATGTGTTAGTGAGAAAATTCATGGCAACTTGACCAAAAGGCTAGAGAAGTGAAGCAATTTCTGCACTTGGAATCAGGCAGCCCTAAGAGCTCTTTCTTCCTTTCCTTTCTCCCTTCCTTCCTCCCTCCTTTACTTCATCCTTCTCCTCTGTTTCTGGTGAGTCACTTTCCTAATCATGTGAGTAAATGCAGAATCTATTTACAGAAAGACAATCGAATTTTGTAGAATTTGAACAAGTAAAATGTACCTTTTTGGTATGAGTATGAAATTCACAGGATCCTATAATGTAGAGTTTATAAAAGTTAGATTTTTTTGTTAGCCATTTTCTCCAAACATTCTAACATTTCAACTTCAACATCATATAGTCACTGCTTTTCAGTCAAAATCAGCTAACTGCAATTTGAGACATTTTCTATCATTTAGCTCATTCATATTTTAGAAAATCTCATGAGTAGGAAATATATGACTTAGAAAAAAATGGACCTGCAGTGATTTGGTAATTACATTTTTGCAGTGCAAAATGCAGATCTATGCTCTTCACTTAGAACATAATGGGTGTTTAGAAGTCAAAGAGTCTACAGAGACACTACAACGACTAAATATATTATCCTTAAAAACTAATTCTGTCATTTATGATTCATAACCAACTCCTTAAGTAAAGTTACAGATTTTCAAATTATCCCACTGAGAGAGATAGAAGAGGAGAAAAGAAAAGGCTGGACTCACATCTGTCTCTGAAGCCAAGGAGTTGCAGTAATCAACATTCTCAGTGGCTTGTTAAAAATGCTATTTTCCTCTGTTTCCTAAAAGTACCTCTTTTGAAGAAAATCCACATATCATTTTACTTTACTGGATGCTGAAATGAAAAATAGATGCCCACTGTCAGCTGGCAATATTGATTATGAGGGAAAATGTGATCATTTTGCATTGACTTGCCCCATAGCACTGCATTCCATCAAAGCAGCAGAAGGAAATTAATGCTTTCATATCGTGCCTAAGAAAAATATGAGATGTTGCTCACTTTGCCCTCTAGACAAAGAGGTATATGCAATAGCTGAAAGGTAATAGCTTTCAGAACATGAACTTGAGACTTTTATTAAAATCATTATTTAATGCACAAAAAATAATGAACCCACTACTTTGGCATTTAAAGCAGCCAATTGTAGACATTGCCTATTAGACCATAAGGTTGACTCTGTTAAAAGCCAGTATTTCTCAAATTAAAACTATGCCCTTGTTTCATCTACATTATATGTCTTAAATGATAACTTTCTTGTACATACATATCAATCAAACAATGTAAAAACTATGAATTAGTCATGACAGGAATTATTTGTTTATATTTTATTTGACTTCTATTTTACCAACAAGACTAACGATCTTACTAGTCTTCATAGGACACCTATATTGGGCCCAGCACAGATCTTTAAACATACGAAGATCTATATAAGTTGACTTGCATAATAATTTTATTTAATATCTCATCAGTGGTTCCTGTAATATACACTTTCACTTAAAAATAATGCAAAGGAAAATAATATAAAATATAAATAAATTTTTATATTTATAAATTTTATATTTTATTTTTAGATTTTATAAATATAAAAATAATTTTAAAAATTGCAAGCTCTAAATACAAAAAATCACATTCATAACATGCGAAAATCTAGAAACAGAAGTATTTTGCATTCTGATGAATTTATATTTTTGAAAATTTACCTGGCTTACCAATAGTATTCTCCATAGAAGTGTACATTCTATTTCTTAAAACAGAATTTGAAATTCAATTCAAATTCCTTGCAGCAAAAATCCAATTTCGAATCAGCAAAACAATTGTAAGGATAAAATGAGACAATACTTAGCACAGTGCCTAGCATATTGTCAATGCTCAATACGTGCTAAATGTTACTATTTTTACTATCATCGCCAGTAATCTACAGAAATTCAAATAGACAGCCATCTAAAACAAATCAACAAAAAAACCAAACCAAAAATGATTACACCCAAATATGTTAGTTTCTACTGTTGACTCATGCTGAAAATTCTCATAAGTGTTATTAACCTTTCTGTTGTGGATAATTTAAACAATATGATTTCCTTCTGGAATGACATAATTTCCCCATAAAATATATCCCTGTCAGGTAGATTGTTTGAAAAGATTAGTCTGTCTTTTATTTTTAAGGTGCTGTTCTGCGGATATTCTTCTCATCCAAGTTATGTTGACTAATTTATGATCCCAAAGTTATTTATGAACCATTCAACCCAAAAATGTGAGTCAGGAGGATCTTCTCACAACATAATTGGTCATAAAGTGACCTAAGTAAACCTGAGGTCTATAATGGAAGATGGCTCAGAATCACAGGATTCTCAGAACCTTAGGACTGCCTAAGAACAGCCCAGCCATGTGCACTCCACACATGGAGACATAATTATTTGTGGAGACCAGTCAACAAGGGTTCTTTTTAGCAATTTGAAGATAAAGATAATTTTGTTATGATATATCAAATGAGGACATTCTTTTAAAACTTTGGTTATTATAATTTGATATTTGTTCAATTAGATGTTTGGTAAATTATTGTTCTAGAAAATCATTAATGCCATCAATATCTTCAAATTTATAAGCTTAGGGGGCCGGGCCCATGGCATAGCCATTAAGTGCGCACGCTCCGCTGCTGGCGGTCCGGGTTCAGATCCCGGGCGTGCACCAAGGCACTGCTTGTCAGGCCATGCTGTGGCAGCGTCCCATATGTAAGTGGAGGAAGATGGGCACAGATGTTAGCCCAGGGCCAGTCTTCCTCAGCAAAAAGAGGAGGATTGGCATGGACGTTAGCTCAGGGCTGATCTTCCTCACCAAAAGAGAAACAAAAATTTATTAACTTAGTATTATACACAGAAGTCTTTTTTATTTTCTACATTTTTGTTTCTGCAGTCCCCAATTACACAGACTAAGGCATAGGTAGTATACATTATACTCCAGATGGAGTTTTTTTATACCATAAATTTTGGTACTTGACGGACCCATTATTGAGTTACATATAACATATACATATATATGGACCCATATTATCTGAGACTTTAGATAGCTTTCTTCATATATAAACAGCCACTAAGTTTTGATTATTTTCATTATTTAGATTACAGTGATGACAAATTGTTCTTTATTATTGGAAATAAAAATTGCTTGTTTCTCTCTAGTACTTTGGTCATTAATTTTTCCTGTTACGTAATGGGCCTTTTCAATTCACAATTCATAGTTTACCTAGGCTCATTAGATTTTCTTCTATTAGGCTTTTAATTATTGCTTACATTCCATGTGTTCTGATGTCAATTTAAGAAACAAAGTTAAATGTTTGGATCTTTCTTCTCTGTCCACCATATTATCTTCTCCTTGTGCATATTTGGTATTATAATCTTTTCTCCACTCCCCTAACATTATAGGAGAGCTTCTTAAGTGTGCTTTCTACATCACTTTTTCCTACCATTTAATTCTACTTCTTATTGCTTCTGATGCTGGCATTAATTCTGTGATTATTGTTTATAGTGTATAATCTTTACTATCATCTAAATCATAGACAGCTCACTTTTTATATCAGTCTGTTGTCTTATCTATTCTGTTTCATGAACTCCAACTTAGGTGAATTTTATTGATATTACAAAGCATCTATAATTTACTTTTATTTTCAGAAGGACTTCCTTCAGTATCTTGAAGGCTGTATTCTATTTTTTTAAGCATGTGGATTGATTTTGTAATTTCCCTTTCTCCCTTATTTATTTACCCTGAAATAAGCCATGTTTATACAATCTTCTTGTTTGATGGAAAAGGATAAATGGAGTCTCCTTTTTGGAATTTTGTAGGCTTCATTTCACTGTGGATATGATGTGACGGTTTAGAGAAGACTTAATTCTCTTGCTAGATGGCATCCTTCTCCCACAAATCTTTTAAGCCCAGTCCTTTTTCACTCTGACTCTGCATCTTTGGAAATAAAACCAAATCCCCAACACATTTCTTCTAATTAAGTGGCATTGTGCTGTGGGGGAGTTGTTCCAGAGAAGTATTAATGAGGGTTGCTTGCTGTTGAGGATTATGAGTGTTTTGCTCCATGCATCTGGTCACTGAAAGGCCCATGCCTGTAAGGTAGATACACAAATTAACAACATTGAGGAAATCTCTTTCAGACTTTTTTGAGGGATCCATTTGTTTGTTTCTTTCTTTCTTTAGATTTTGCGGGGGGGGGCACAAAGGGGGTGGGTGTTACATTTCCCAGTGCATTTCTTCCATTTTTCCTCGGGGTTCCACATGCCTGTGATAACCGGAAATTTTGGGGGAGGATCTGGCATATATTTGACCAATAGCCTTTACCTTTCTCACAAATCTGAGAAGTGAAAACAGAGACTTTAAATTTCTGATATCTTAACCAGAAAGCCCTACTGATACTTCCATGTTGTAAATTCTTACACTCATAAAGCTGACCAAGACAGTCCGTGAAAGAGACATGCATCTTAAAACTTGATA
Organism: Diceros bicornis minor; assembly: GCF_020826845.1. Taxonomy (NCBI): domain Eukaryota; kingdom Metazoa; phylum Chordata; class Mammalia; order Perissodactyla; family Rhinocerotidae; genus Diceros; species Diceros bicornis. The sequence goes on from NC_080766.1 coordinate 16,355,355, forward strand.
GAACAAAAATAGTATAAAATGCCATAAATTTTTCTCCAAAATTATCACTATCACTGTTTCTACCATATTTTTCTATGTGATCATGTACATATCTAATGTAAACATTTATATAAATGAAAACTTATATTCTGGCATGCTCCTCTTTAACTGAAATAAACAAACCACCATGACACAAAGCCCCAGCTGGGCATTTTAGGACATCAGCTGTTGAAAAAAATTCCCATCTGAATTCTTGGGAGAAATGAAATTGGAAGACATTTATCTTTAAAAAAATGTTATAAGAAACGTATATATACATATATAACTATATAAAGATGATCTATATCATAACATGTATATATTCCCTAGACATATATAATGATGATATATGTTATACTGTGCATAATACATTATAAATTATTCTTTTTCAAGCAGACCTGTGTGAGTGTTTGATAAATATTTGCCATACGCATGTCTGAAGGAAAGGAAATCTTATGAATAACCAATGCCAAAATCTCTTCTTGTGGCGCAACGATAATTCCTTTTAAAATGCTATTTTAACATCCACTTGTTATAGAGAAGAAACGGCACCAAGAACACAGAGTGAGTAAATACAAGATTGATCACATATAAGAACAAATGAGGATGCAAGCTGATGACATCAGGGACTGTCTATGTGCTAAATTTCGTGATGGACAGAAGCCACATCATTTACATAAAGGCAACAGAAACACAACGATGATCACACAAGAAGACAAAGACGAAGACTAGAAAACTGAAATCAACTTCCTTTGTTCAAATCAAATTTACATCTCAAAAGTATCCCAAAACAGACATAATCAAACATGTTTTACTCAACAGAAAAGGGGGAATAAGTTTTTTACACTTGGGCTGTAATGTAAAATACCTTCATAAGTAGCATGCTAAATAAAAAGTGATTTGAGAAAGATGTTTTTATGAATGTAAAAATGAAAGTCTTCAGTGATTTCTATCAAGAAAATACTTTAAATTACTCTTTTTTCAAGGTTGGCTGAGTCACTGAATATATTTGAATTTTTCTACTAATTTTCAAAATGGGCAAAGAACTCTTAATATCAGTTATTTAGGAAATGGTCTCACACATTGAATATGACATGATAACCATTCTTAAACAAAAAATATATCACTAAAATTAAATGGTATAAAGTAGGTAGCTGAAGAACCTGGATCTGCTAGGAGCAAAGACAATGGTCCCAACAGAAACAAGTTCAAAGGGCGTGTGTACTGGTAGTGTACCTGGTAACTTACCTGGGGGTACCCAGAGAGACTCTAGTGGAGAGGAGATGGATTCATTGAGAGGATACAAATCACATATTTCCTAATTCTTTAATTTAGGGCATAGAAGCTATGCCACTAGCCATTACTTTTGGTCTGAAACATCAAATCACACAGCTATTAAAGAGAAAAAGGTTTATCAGACTCCATAATGATTGGATAGATATTTAGAATCAATGACAGAAAGATAAAAGAGGAGCTGGATTTTTTTACTTACTTACCTCTAAGGTCAAGGTAGCAGTGAAATAAATTGAGAGTTTGGATAACTCAAAGTAAATTCTAACAATTTTAAAGTATATATATATATATATATATAATTTTTGATTAATAAACTTTATTTTTTAGAGAAATTTTAGATTCACAGTAAAATTGAGTGGAAAATACATTTTTTCCATATACTGCCTGTCCACACACACATATAAGTTCCCACAAGAGTGGGAACATTTGTTTCAGTAGATAAACCTACATATCATTAACACCCGAAGTCCACAATTTACATTAGGATTCACTCTGGATGTTATTATACACTGCATGGGTTTTCACAAATGTATAACGACATGTATCCACCATTGCTGTATATACAGAATAGTTTCACTGCTCTAGAAATTCTGTGTTCCACCTATTCATCTCTTCCCCACACACTCCTGTCAACCACTAATCTTTTTACTGTCTCCATAGTTTTGCCTTTTCTAGAATTGATATAGTTAGAATCATACAGTGTATAGCCTTTTCAGATTGGCATCTGTCACTTAGTAATATGCATTTAAGTTTCCTTCATGTCTTTCCACGACTTGACAGCTCATTTCTTTTTAGTGCTGAATAATATTGCATTGTCTGGATGCACCACAATTTATTAATCTATCCACCTACCGAAGGACATCTTGGTTGTTTCCAAGTTATAGTAATTATGAATAAAGCTGTTATAAACATCTGCATGAAAGTTTTTGCATGGACATAAGTTTTCAACTCCTTTGCGTAAATATCAAGGAGAATGATTGCTGGACTGTATGGTAAGAGTATGTTTAGTTTTGCAAGAAACTGCTAAACTGCCACTATTTTGCATTGCCACCAGCAATGAATCAGAGTTCCTGTTGCTCCACATCCTCATCAGCATATGGTGTTGTCAGTGTTCCAGATTCTGGCCATTCTAATAGGTATGCAGTGGTTTCTCACTGTTGTTTTAATTTACAATTCCCTAGTAATATACGATGTTGAATATCTTTTCATATGCTTATTAGCCATCAGTATTTCTTCTTGAGATATACTTTTCAGGTCTTTTGCCAATTTTTTAATCAGGTGTTCATTTTCTTTTTGTTACAGTCTATGAGTTCTTTGTTTATTTTGGACAATAGTCCTTTATCATACGTCTTTTGCAAATATTTTCTCCCAGTCAGTGGTTTGTCTTCTAATTCTCTTGGCGTTATCTTTTACAGAAGTTTTTAATTTTAACGAAGTCTAGCTTATCAACTATTTCTTTCATGTATCATGCCTTTGGTGTTGTATCTAAAAAGTCATCACCATATCCAAGGTCATCTAGGTTTTCTCTGATGTTATCTTTCTAGAATTTTATGTTTCACTTTTATGTCTATTATTTATTTCAGTTAATTTTGGGGAAGGATGTAAGGTCCGTGTCTAGATTCATTTTTTTTCACGTGGATGTCCAGTTGCTTCAGCATCATTTGTTGAATAGACTATCTTTGCTGCATTGTACTGCATTGGCTCCTTTGACAAAGATCAGTTGACTATATTTATGGAGATCTATTTCTGGCCTTTCTATTCTGTTCTAGTGATCTATTTGTCTATTCTTTCACTAATACTACACTTTCTTGATTACTGTAGCTTTGTATTGTCTTTTTCTTTTATAATTTTTATTTATTTATTTTCCCCCAAAGCCCCAGTAGGTAGTTGTACATCATACTTTAACATCCTTCTAGTTGCTGTACGTGGGACGCGGCCTCAGCATGGTGGGAGAAGCGGTGCGTCGGTGCGCGCCCGGGATCCGAACCCAGGCCGCCAGCAGCGGAGTGCGCGCACTTAACCGCTAAGCCACGGGGCCGGCCCTGTATTAAGTCTTAAAGACAGGTAGTGTCAGTATTCCAATTTTGTTCTTCTTCTTAAATATACAGTTGATTGTTTTGGATCTTTTTAGGGGTACTACTATAAATGTTAATATGTTTTAAATTTCACATTCCACTTGTTCATACTGGTATATAGAAAAGAAATTGACTTTTGTATGTTAACCTTGTATCCTGCAAGTTTGCTATCATCACTTGTTAGTTCTAGGAGGGTTTTGTTTTGTTTTTTTGCTGGTTTCTTCAATTTTTCTACAGAGATAGTCATGTTATCTGCAAAGAAAGAAAGGTTTATTCCTTCCTTCCCAATCTGTACACCTCTTATTTCCTTTTCTTGTCTTATTGAATTAGTTAGGACTTCTCGTATGATGATGAAAAGCAGTGGTGAGAGGAGCCATCCTTGCCTTGTTCCTGATCTTAGTGGGAAAGCTTGGAGTTTTTCACTACTGGGCATGATTTTAGCTATATGTGTTTTGTAGACATTCTTCATCGAGTTGAGGTAATCCCCTTCTATTCCTAGTTTACTGAGAGTTTTTATCATGAATGTGTGTTGGATTTTGCCAAATGCTGCTTCTGAATCTATTGATGTCATTATATAATTTTTCTTCTTTAGTCTGTTGATATTATAGATTATACTAATTGATTTTTGAATGTTGGACCAATCTTACAGACATGAGATAAATCCCACTTGTTCATGGTGCATAATTCTTTTTATACATTGTTGGATTCATTTGCTAAATTTTGTAGAGGATTTTTACATCTACATTGATAAGATATATTGGTCTATAATTTTCTTTTCCTGTAATGTCTCTGTCTGGTTTTGGTATTAGGGTAATACTGGTATCATAGAATGAGTAACGAAGTATTACATCTGTTTCTATCTTCCTAAAGAGACTTAGAGAATTGAGATAATTTCTTTCTTAAATATTTGGTAGAATTCATTACTGAACCCATCTGGGCCTAATGCTCTGTTTTAGAAGGTTATTAATTATTAATTCAATTTCTTTAATAGATATAAGATATAATCTATTCAGATTGTATATTTCTTCTTGTGTGAACTTTGGCAGCTTTAGTCTTTCAAGAAATTGGTCCATTTAATCTAGGTTATCAAATTTGTAGGCATTGAGTTATTCATAGCATTCCTTTATTATAATTTTAATGTCCCTGGGATTTGTAATGATGTTGTCTCTTTCATTTCTGATATTAGTAATTTGTGTCCTCTCCTTTTTTCTTAGGTAACCTGCCAAGAGGTTTTTATGATCTATTCAAAGAACCAGCTTTTGATTTTGTTGATTTTCTCTTTTGATTTCCTGTTTTCAATTACATTGATTTCTGCTCTAATTTTTATTATTTCTTTTCTTCTTACTTTGGATTTAATTTGTACTTCTTTTCCAAGTTTACTAAGATGGAAGATTATATTATTGATTTTAGGTCCTTCTTCATTCTAATATATGCATTTGATGCTATAAATTTCCCTCTAAGCACTGCTTTTGCTGCATTCCACAAATTTTGATAAGTTGTATTTTCTTTTTCATTATTTCAAAATGTTCATTCATTTCTCTTAAAGTTTCTTTTTGACCCATGTGTTATTTAGAAGTGTGTAGTTCAATCTCAAAGCATTTGGGGATTTTCCAGCTATCTTTCTGTTATTAATTTCCAGTTTAATTTCATTATGATCTGAAAGCAAACATTACATGATTTCTGTTGTTTTAAATTCATCAAGGTGTGCTTTATGGTCCAGAATGTGGTCAATCTTGGTAAATGTTCCATGTGAGTTTGAGAAGAATGTGTAATCTGCTATTGTCTGATGAAGTAGTCTATAGATATGAATTATATCCAGTTGATTGATGATGCTGTTGAGTTCAACTATATTCTTACTGATTTTTTGCCTGTTGTATATGTCTATTTCAATACAGGTGTCTTAAAGACTCCAACTATAATAGTGGATTCATGTATTTCTCCTTGCAGTTCTATTAGTTTTTATCTTGTGTATTCTGTCCCTTTTTGTTAGGCACCTACACATAAAGGATTTTTATGTCTTTTTGGAGTATTGATCCCTTTAGCTTACATAATGCCCATCTTTATTCCAGATAACTTTTCTTGCTCTGAAATCTGCTCTGTCTGAAATTAACATAACTACTCATGCTTTCTTTTGATTAGTGTTAACATGTTATATTTTTCTCCATCCCTTTACCTTTAATCCATATGTGTATTTCTATTTAAAGTGGGTTTCTTGGAGATAACATATATTTGAGTCTTGTGTTTTGATCCACTCTACACTCTCTCTCTTTTAATTGGTGTATTTAGACCATATTTGTTTAAAGTGATTATTGCTATAGTTTGATTAATACCTACCATATTTGTTACCATTTTCTATTTGTTGCCCTTATTCTTTGTTCCTATTTTTGTCTTCCACACTTTCTCTGTCTTCAGTAGCTTTAATAGGGCATTTATATGATTCCATTTTCTCTCCTTTCTTAGCATATCAATTATAGTTTTTTTTACTTTTTTTGACTGCCCTAAAATTTTCCATATGCAATCACAACTAATCCAAGTCCACTTTCAAATAATACTATACCACTTCATGGGTAGTATGAGTACCCTATAATAAATATTCCTAATTCCTTCCTCTCATCCCTTGTATCATTGACATCATTTATTTCACTTAGACATAAGCATACTGAAGTATATATGTATATGAATATATAATCAAATACATTGTTGTTATTTTAAACAATCTGTTATCTGTTAGATCAATTAAGAATAAGGAAAAATAGATATTTTTATTTTACATTCACTTATTCCTTTTCAGATGTTCTTCCTTTCTTTATGTAAATCCAAGTTTCTGACTTATATCATATTTATTCTCTCTAAAAAACTTCTTTTAACATTTCTCACAAGATAGATCTACTGGCAACAAATTTCTTCAATTTTTTTGTCTGAGAAAATTTTTATTTCTCCTTTACTTTAAGGCATAATTTTACAGGGTACAGAATTCTAGGTTGGTGGGTTTTTTCACTCAAAACTATATATTTCATTTCACTCTCCTCTTGCTTGCATGGTTTCTGAAGAGAAGTAAGATGTAATTCTTCCTTCCTCTTTCAAGATGTTTTTTATCCTTGATTTTCTGAAGTTTGAAAATGATATGCCTAGGTGAAGAGGGTTTTGTTGTTGTTGTTTGGCATTTATGATGCTTGCTGTTCTGTGAGCTTCTGTGTTTTTTTTTGATCTGACATTAATTTGGGGAAATAACCAGTCATTGTTGCTTCAGATATTGCTTCTGTTCTTTTCTTTCTTTCTTCTCCTAGTATTCTAATTATGTTTATATTACATTTTTTTGTAGGTGCCCCACAGTTCTTGAATATTCTGGGGGTTTTTTCAGTCTTTTTTCTCTTTGATTTTCAGTTCTGTAAGTTTCTACTGTCATATCCTCTAGCTCAGAGATTCTTTTCTTAGCTGCATCTAGTCTGCTAAAGAGCTCACCAAAGGCATCCTTCTTTTCTGTTACAGTGTTTTTAATCTCTAGCATTTTTAAATCCTACTCAGAATTTCCATCTCTTTGGTTACATTTTCCATCTGTTATTGCATATTGTGAATGTTTTCCATTAAATCCCTTAGCATATTACCATAGTTTTTAAAAATTCCCATTCTGATCATTCCAACATTCTTGCCATATCTGACTCCGGTTCTGATGTTTGTTCAGTGTCTTCAAACTGTTTTTTTCCTTTTAGTATGCCTTGTAATTTTTTGTTAAAAGGCAAACATGATGTACTGCATTAAACAGACCTTTAGTAATATAGTGTATGTAGAGAGGAGTAGCAGTCTATAGTCCTATGAGTAGGTCTCAGTTTTGGTGAGCTTGTGTCCCCAGATTATGAACTTCATCAGTGCATCTCAGTTTTTCCCCCCCTTAGATGAGACAGAACAGCTAGAAGAGGCTGGAATTGAGTATTTCCCTTCCCCCACATGGGAGGCTAGAGGTTACTGGGATTGGGCACTTCTCTTCTCGCAGTTAGGTTGGGCTCTGATAAGACTCCAGCATGTTAGGGTCTGGTAACACAGTTTCTTTTGAAAGCAGGCCTTGTTAAGAAGAGGATGCTCTGGCATATGTCAAAATGGTTCCTTTTCTCCTCCTCCTGCCAGAAGATAAGAGGATTTTTCTCCGGTATATACTGTGAGGACCTGGCAGAGATCCTGGAAGTAAAACTCACAAAAGCATGAGGGCCTCTGGAGTTTTTGACTCTCAGAGCTGTCCACACTGAGCCTCTGCAATTCCTCAATTATAGTTCAGGTTTTCCTGCCCTGGCACAGGTTCCTGCAGAGGTGTCTGCTCGTGGGTTTCTGCTCCAGTAAGCTGTGATTCTCTGTATCTGCCTATCTGTCTCTCCAATTTTGAGGAAAGCAGTTTTCCCTGTGACCTCACCTCTCTGATGGATCTAAGAAGAATTGTTGATTTTTCAGTTTGTTATGCTTTTTACTTGTTGTTAGGATGGAATGGCGACTTCTAACCTCTTTACAAGTCAAACTGTAAACCAGAAGTGTCAAGTATATTTTTTAGTTAAAAACATTCCTGCTCAATTTACTTCTGTGAAAAAGATTATGATATGCAATGTTTGTTTGATTTTTTTTATCCATCCTTTTAAAACTGGTAACAAAATTGGGATTCCTTGATGTCTGATGAAGAATTTTAGTTTTTGTAAATCAGAAATAGGGAAGAACACAAAGTTGCATGGCATTTCCATAACACTTAACTAAAGTAGGACTAGAATCATACCATTTTGTAGGGTGTCTTTGAGAATGTACATATGCGTATTTATATAGGTATATACATATATAATACACATATTTATATATTCTATATATATCAATGAATATATTTATTTATAGATATATATCAGTTAAAATTATTGCATGTTTATTGCATGTTTATTCTCACACGTGTCTGTACCTTTTTGGGCGCAACTCACTAGATTATTAGCCAAACCACATGAGAGCCACTTTTAAATTAACTATCTTCTAAATGACTCAATATAGATAAATCTATTAGTGTGGTTGATGGTTATTAAGAGTTTTATAAATACCCTTAAATATATGTTCATACATATACTCAAATTTTTACTTATATATATATATATATATATATATCAACTGGGGGCTTTTGTTACACATTGATGCAGATTATGGATAAGGTTTAAGCAATAAACACTCTGCATTTCCAAGCACACAGGTGTTCCATGAGGTTTCATAATAATAAAAAATAAAGTCTAAAGAGCACTTAAGTAATGTAGCTGGTACTAACTTGGACACATTCTGAATCCTTAAGTACTTCATTTTATTGTATTAATTCAATTAAATTAGATTTCCATATGTTTCACAGAATAAGATGTAGACTGGGGATTGGATGAGTCCATGGAGAATATCTTAATCACCTCTTGAGCAGCAAGGACTATTATTAATGAGATTCCTTTCTGTAAGATGGAAATCTTTTAGTCACTTTACATAGATATAGATAGAGACATAAACCCTGCACTTTTGAACTATTCTGTGGACATAAGAAGGAGATGTACATGGGGTACTAGTACAAGACAGAGCTTGAGGGGAAATTTAAGCCAGACATTATAGTGGAAATTCTAACGTGTAGCCAAATTCTAGTCAAGACAAATAGAACAGTAATTTACATAACTAACTGAAGGATTTAGAATAGGGTTGGGGTTCAAATTCTGTATCTGTACCTCAATTACTATGTGATTAAGGGTAAACTTCCTAACCTCTCTGTTCTTCAGCTTCCTCATCTGTCAAATTGTGATAATAACACCTCATAAAATTGTGGTGAGGATTAAATGATGTAATGTTTATAAAATTCATAGCACAATTAATGGCATATGATATGTGTATTAGTTAGGACTCTGTTGGCTGTAGAGAAAAGGAAGACCAAACAAGCTGATTTAAGTGACAAAGCAATTTTTTAGTTCATATAACTGAAAAGTCTACATTTAGATTCATGAAGGGCTTATTAGCAACTATTTCCTCTATTTTTGTTTCTCAGATTCATAGTCTTCCTTTAGCTTCATACTCAGGCTCTTATGTTCATGATTACAAGACGGCAACAGCTGTTTCTCATATTCTCTCAGCAAAGAACACAAAAATGTCTGCCTTTTTCTCGGAAACCTCAACAAAAGTCCTACGTATTGTTGCCTCTGTATGAGTTTTTCCCCATCTCTATAGCAATCAGTCTCAGTCCCCTTAAAAACAACAGGCGTAGTGGGGAAGGGATTAGTTCCCAGGTATAAGTTGGGCTAAGCTTACAATATATGGATGGCTTCCAAATACTCCTTTAATAAGCTTTCAGGAGTAGTAACCATCATATTGCTATCATTGTAGAGGTTTCTGTTAAGGGAATTTTCACGGCCTATTTAGAGAAGAGGGAGAGGATATGCACCTGAGAACGGCTCCATGCTACTATCAGTTAAAGAGACATTAAAGGTTCAATTATTTCTGCTTTTTAACATATAGAACAAAAGGCAGTCTTTAAACAGGAAATAAGTATATAGAGGGTAAACCATGGGAAGTGTAGGCTTTAGAAACAGGAGGGACCCCCTTCAGATACTGGCCCTATCAGTCAACTGGGGAGAGACAGACAAGCGCTATACAGATATCACCATTGACTTATGGTCTCCAAAGAGACTGAGTTCACTTGTTAACCTACACATTTTTGAGATCTAAAAGCTTAATAATTTTCCCCACTTTTAAAATGCAAAAAACCCCACAAAATATGCTCACAAAAAAGTGTTATTTTTTCCTCCCCATGATTTGCTTAAAAAAAAAAAGTGTTAAGTTCCCATGATGAATAGTGGTCAATCTCAAAGACTCCCAATGCTTCCCTCAATTCCAAACCCACAAAATCCTTGGCTTGAAAGGATGGAATTTTTGTTATTCTTAAAACTCATTTAAAAATTATTATCAGGGGCCGACCCCGTGGCTTAGCGGTTAAGCGTGCGCGCTCCGCTACTGGCGGCCTGGGTTCGGATCCCGGGCGCGCACCAACGCACCGCTTCTCTGGCCATGCTGAGGCGGCGTCCCACATACAGCAACTAGAAGGATGTGCAACTACAACATACAACTATCTACTGGGGCTTTTGGGAGAAAAAGGGAAAAAAAAAAAAGGAGGAGAACTGGCAATAGATGTTAGCTCAGGGAGGGTCTTCCTCAGCAAACAAAAATGAGGAGGATTGGCACGGATGTTAGCTCAGGGCTGATCTTCCTCACAAAAAAAAAAGAAAAAAAATTATTATCAATTTCTTTCCTGGTCTTAGTATTTTCTCCAGTGGTCTAAACTTCACAGTATTTATATTATCTTCCTGTGCTCTCTATATGACTTTTGTTCTTATATTTTCTACTGCCATCAATTTTTTTGTTTGTTTAACTGCTTAATCTTGCATTTTTGAAACTCTTTTGTACCTTTTTTGGTTTTTTTTTTTGAGGAAGATTGGCCCTGAGCTAACATCTGTTGCCTATCTTCCTCTTTTTCCTTTTTCTCTCCAAAGCTCCAGCACATAGTTTTTATCCTAGTTGTAGGTCCAAATTTTGAGCATTTATAAAACTCTACCTTAATCTCAGATCTTTCCCCCAAGTCCCAGGCCTATAACTCTATTGGCCCACAGACAACTTTTGTTCAACATGTCTGATACTGAATTCATTATCTCTACCCCAAATCTGTTCCTCCTATTATATTCTTTCTTGGTGATTGTAACTCATCCTGTTTATCATGCTTAGAATGAAGGAACTCCCTCCTTTATTCTTTTTTCCCCTGTCACATCTATCATATCACCAAATACATTTTGTTGATTATAATGTAGAAAACCTTCTTGAGTCTATTGTATTTACTACATGCCCACGGTGACTGCTTTAGTTTAGGTCCTCATGAGCTCATATTTAGAAAAATCATTCATTTCTTCCAAAAAAAGTATTTACTGAGTAGTTACTGTGTCCCAGGCAATATTCTGGTCAGAGAGGCTACAGCAATGAACCCAACAAATATAAAACCTACATTGTAGTGGGAAAATCACAATTCAACTGTTCATGTAATCACATGTTTTAAAAGAAAAATAAAGTAGGAAATGGGGATAAATGGTAGCAGGGGCTAATATATAAATAAGATGATCAGGGTCTATCTACGAAAGTGGCAATATTTGAGCAGAGACCTGAAGGAGGCAAGGACAAAAGCCTTGTCACTCCCTCCCACTCTAATTGGTCTCTACTAGCTTGTCACTCCCTCCTGAACAATCTCTTCCACAGTAACACAGGGGTTATTTTTTGTAAAGGTAAGATTCAATCAGGTAGCTCTTCTATTTAAGAAGCTCTGTTACCTGAAGCATAGACCTCATCCTCCTTCACCACAGCCATTTACCCTCTTGTCCCCTCTCCTTACTCCCCACCGTGCATCCTATACTCTCATCATCTAAACTTCCCATTGTTGTCTGAACACATCATGCCTTCTTATGCCTTTACACAAGCTACTATTTTTTTTTAATATAAAAGGAGCTTTCCACTTTTCTGCCTATTAAACTTCTCCTTAACACTTAAGGACTCATCTCACTTCCTCGGGTCAGCCTTCCCTAACTTCTGGTAGTAACAACAGTCACACCATCTCTTATACCTCCTGTGTCATGGCATGTAACACAATGGATTGGGATTCTTTATCCTCCATATTAGTCCACTTTTAGAGACTGCCTTTTTCTTATTTGAGCATATGGCATAGTGTTTGACAGATTAAAATAGTTGATAAATGTTTGTTGACTGAATCAATTAACTTGGGGGAAGAAAGGAAACTAGTGACTGTGGGCTCAGTTATCTTTGCCAGTGGCAAAAATCTGTGCCTTGATTCTAATTTTATTAGGAAAGAAAGTGTGGTCTATATGCACGTGTATTCCTCCGCTTTTGAGTTTTTTGGTCTTGAGGTTTTGTCAAGACCGTACATACAATTTTCTACTCTGTGGTAGCAAAGTTGGGAAAGATGAGAATAACACCTAAAGCTCCAGGAGCCTCAGATTTGGGTTGTTTTCTGATGCCAAATTTGTGGCGAGGGGATGAGTGGAGTGAGGCATACTTGAGTGTTCTATTCATTTCTGCTCTTCAGTGTTGATGACTTTCTCACTTTCATCCAATTCTATGATAGATATTCAGGCATAGAGAAGTACTAAAACAATGATTTATCTATTATTATTATTATTATTATTATTAATACTATTATTTATTATTTTTATAATTATTATTATTACCATTTATTGATCACTTAACTTTGTGAGGCTGAACTAAGCTCATTGTATCACGTTACTCTTTCCAACATCTCTTTATTGAGGTACAATTTTCCCAATTTACAGAGAAAACAGGCTCAAATAGGTTCAGTTACATGACTATTCATATATCTATTAAGAAGCAGAGCTGGGATAAAATTTAAGTATCCACGTTATGTTTTAGAAACATAAATTGTTAATTTCCATACAGTAAGCATCTGTATAATGTCTGCTTAAGAAAGAATATAGTTTGTACATGTTGTAGAGTGTGTATATATATATTTCATTTCATTAAAAAGTATAAAACCAATTTTTAATAATTCTAATGAATTTTCACTTAAAGTAGTTTGAAACAGGCTGCTAATTTACTTTATTCTCCTGCCAAAGAGTCCTAAAAAGGCTTCCTCTTTTAAAGAGAAGCTATAAATTTCAATTAATTGCTACTTTTTCCATAAACAAACCAGTCTTTCTTGCACCAGAGAATATTTTTAAAAAGGAATATTTATAGGACAAACTATAGTATCACTGCATGTGATATTGACAAAAGCAAGGGCTTAGAAATATTCTTTAAGAATGCTTTAATTATGGCACTTCCAGTACTCCAAAGAAGAAAAAAATGACCTATTTTCTCTACTTTGTCTGCTTAAAGGGTTATATATCTTTCCTACATATCCTTGGCATATTTAGATCTATTCTAGATGGTTAAAACCAAAATTTAACAGATAATTTGCCTCTCAAATAGGTAAAAATGATGAAAATAGAGACTGACATCCCATCTTAAAATACTTTTGCTTATAAATGTGACACCTGAATAAACAGTGAGTAGACATATGTGATCAAAAACTCTGTAAGCAACTACTCAGAGCAATTTTATGGTATTTTGATTAGCAAACAGGGTACATCTGAAACCCAACAATGGCAGTAAGTAGCATTGTTTGCAGAAATAAAAAAAGAGAATGTTTGGGCTAGCCCAGTGCGTAGTGGTTAGGTTTGCATGCTCCGCTTTGGCAGCCTGGGGATCGTGGGTTTGGATCCTGGGCACGGACCTACACACCGCTCATCAAGCCAGAATGTGGGGCAACCCATATACAAAATAGAGGAAGATTGGCACAGATGTTAGCTCAGGGACAATCTTCCTCACCAAAAAAAAAAAAAGAGAGAGAACATGATATATTCTTAAGGAAAATAAGCACTAGCACAAAGGCTGGGACACTGGTTTTGTGATACAATCCAGCCTCTAGTTCTCCTTTCCGCCTGACGGCCTTGCACAAGCTGGTTTTAGAGAGCATTAGAAACAATCACGCTGAATTTTCGATCAGGACTGAGTGGTAAATGCCTTTGAGGTCTTGCGGTATTAGGATATTTGATGGCAATCAGGAATAGTAAGTGTTGATACCAAAAATAGAACCTGTTTTCTGATGGCCAGTATACACTGGGCTTGGGCCCTGATGGCTGGAAGGCAGTGTTTTCATCAGCCCCCTGGCCTGCAAACCCCGATTAGAATGGCTAGTCCTCAGTAAATTGTTGTGAGCTCACTGGCTTTCCTCTGGCTAGATTTAATCTTACCCTAAACATGAGAAATCAAAATATGTCATGTTTCTATACAAAAGAGAGACCATTCAAACATTATGTCTATATGAAGATCAAGTTATGTTACCCCATTCTGGTGCATTCGTGATGTAACATACCTGAGGGGCACAATCAGGCATATAGAGGTCCTATTTCCATTCTCTCACTTTCCCGATGACAGTGCTTTTTGTGAAGCCAATTTTCAGAACTTTTTGTAGAAATTTTCTTTTATGGTTAGTCCCTTCTTTATAATTTGACCACTTTTGGTCAGATTTTACTTTAAAACTGAATTTAGATCAACTAATGTTTTAATATAAACTCTTCATGGTTTCATTTTATTGAACATGATTCCCAAAACTAAATATCTAATCACAGTAGAGCTTCATTAAATAATGATTTTTAAGGGAAAAAAATTCATTTATAAGATAAAGTTACTTTAAATGGAATGAATATGGCTCTAACTTGAATATGAAATGTGAAGATAAAATAGCTTACTTATCTGTAAAACAGCACACTAAAAGTTATTTCATAATATATTGTCTACTTCAATTACATATTCCAAGATCTTTGCTTTACTAACCCTTTAATATCGTATTATACCAGTTAAAATACTAATCAAACCAATAATATTACCACTGAATCAAACACTAGGATTCTATCATGCAAAAGATGCCCCAAATCCTCCAAATACACCCAAATTTATTGCTATAAAATAACTTTATGGTTTAAGTAATGGGACAATTTAAAATATCAACTCAGACCCACTAACAAAAGAAAATGACCTAAGTCACAACCAATAATGAAACTATAGGTTGTTACGTATCTGTCATATGAATGGTGTTTTCTACTCTTTTCTAATCACTGCTGGCAGAAAAATATTTTCCGGTTTTGTTTAATTTTGAAAAATAAAGCAGTGCTCCAAGAAAGAGAAGTGGAGATGGAGGGCACAGTTATTAACAGAAATCTACACTAGCCATTCATTCTAAGCAATGGAGAAATAAATTATGATCTTTTGTTTTATTTTGCTGGAGAGGGGGTATTGTTATCGTTGGAATTTGGTAATTAGTGTTTATCTTAAATTTCAATAGAATTTCTCTTTAAATCTATTCTCTCTCTGGCCAACCCATTTTTTTGATTATTTATTTTATCCTATCTTTTTTTACTACAACGCAAAATCTAAGGTTATTTGAATATTAACCCATTTTTTTGTCCTCACATGTAAAACTGTCTTTAAATTTTAGTGTTTCATAACCATATGAGTTTCCTAGTCAGTCATTTGTATAACACTTCTGGTGTTTTTAAATAATAATGCAGGAAAAATACTACCCAAACCATATAAAGTGATTGGATTTAGTCTTTCAAGAAGGATCCTAATATTGAAAATTCATTAAGCTTTTAAAAGAGATTATTAAATTTACATAAGACTTCAAAGCACCCTAAGCCCTAGTAGCTTGTTTTCCTCTCCTATACATACGGAAAATATTTAAAATACAATAACTCCATTTATGAACTTAATTCATTATTTAAGTTGCCATTCATACCGCACTTGTCACGTACTACAGAAAAGCATGTCTTTTGGGTGATCGGTGATAACTAAAATAAAAACAAACAAAATTCACTTTCAACTGCCAGCAAATAAAACACTGTAGGTACCTAGGTATAGCCAGAATTAAACAGAGAAATACTGGTTACTGGAAATGCAGTCAATACTCCAACTTCATGATAAATTCAGCCTAGATGTCAGAGCTTACATAAAAGACCAAAACAAGTGTTATAATTTACCAAGGCTGGTTTGACAGTACAACAGTTAAATTCACCCGAGTTGTAAAAAGACAATGTATGGCATCTCTTTAATTAGAGTTTAAATCTGCTCATCTTGATGCAGTAATAAACTGAGAAACGCCAGGTTATATGCTCTTTCGGAAGACAGCAATTGTACATAATACATGTGCCCCTTTCCAATTCAAGGCCTGATTCTTGGCTCCTGCTTCTGAAACACAATGTTTCATTTTAATGAAAAATACATTACTGCAGTAAGATAAGGTCATCAGCTGTTAAGTGTAATGCAATTTCTGTAATAAAATTAATTTTATGGGCTGCATAAAAGACTTTATGTGGGTTAAATACTTTTAATTACTAGCTAAATTTTGTTCCTTAGAATGCATAAAGGAAGCACCTCCACCCTCCATAAAAAGAATGCAGATACTGTAAAATGTCAGTGGGATTCTTTATGATTTCAATTCTTTGTGTTATGTTAAAATACCAGCCATAGTCAACTGTAGGCTAATATGGCCTTTTTTGGTCACAGGGACAGAGGATTTATTTGCCGGCAAGTCAAGACTAAAAACAGTTGTGCTGGTGAAAGCAGTGTGCATTTCCCTTATGGGTCAGTTATTCTGATAGCAATTCAGACCAAAAAAAATCTGATACATGGGTATTGACTTATATAACCCCAAGTTCATCATCCAGCAAATGGACATACTTGATCTCAAGCGGAAGCTGAATCACAGTAAAGGAGCTACAAACCACACCTCTAACGAATATGGGAAAAACATCTCAATGTGGCTAAAATTGTCATCACCGAACAGAGACAACATATTATTGGTAAAATGTGCACATAAATAGAAAAATTTAATAACATCCTTGCTTTGTGAAAGGTTTTCAATCTGAGGTATTTCTTAAAATAATCTTCTAGGTGGTAAAGGATTTAGAATTGGCACAGAATTTAAACCTGGACAGCTTTGAAATCGAATACCCAGCTCTTCCAGCAACTAGTTGAAAGATTCAGGGCACGATATTTAACCTTTCTGATCCTGTTTTATCATCTGCTCTTTAAATAAGGATAAGAACAGTTCCTTCACAGTGTTATTATCAAACTTAAACATAATAACAATACATAGTTCCTGGCACTAAGCCTGGCTTTTATAGGTATGAAACAAATGTTACTTTTCCTTCCTTTCCATGGACTCATGGGAGCCATTGAGAGTAGAGATGTGACCACATTTCAGACGTTCTCTTGTTTGTTAACATTATTGTGATAATGTGTAGAATCACTGAGGTGAAGTGGTACCTGGCTAAAAAATGTCATCACATTACATAACATGTTATATTTAATTAATTCTCACTAAGAAATTATAAAGTTGTTTTCCAAGTAGCACATCTAGGCTCTTTGATACTTGTTATATCCAAGATAGCAACCCTAGCAAGAAAATAGGACGTGTCCTCAAGAGGTCTGTTTTTACTGTTCCCTTAACTCTGGACAGGAGTTACAAGCAAAGGGACAGCATTCAGAAACTACTAGTTGTGCAAATGATGCCCAGGTATTTTCCACCCCCAATCTCATCACATCCAGTCTGTAGATATGATTACCTTCCCCTGGTTCCCTGATAATAAATCCACATTCTTCTTTCTGTCCTGGCCACTCTCAGCCACTGAAGCTACTCATCTTTGACACTGGATGAGCCATCAGGAGGTGGCACGGGCACAGAAAGCCTGCATGACACAGTTCCATACCAGCAGAGCATAATTCCAGCAGGTTGGGGGCAAGATAATGCAGAGGAAAGATGGGCTATTTCAATGAAGAATTCAGTAGGAGAAATATGACCATGCTCAGAAATTAGCAGTTGTGTCTGAATCTCTTCTACACTCCCTCTGGTTTAAGTCCTTCCTCCCAAATTTATATTTTTAATAAATATGAAAAACTCTATTGTCACATATTATTTTTACTTATATAAAATTAGCATCATTTCATTAACTTTTGCTTAAAGGAGTAATTTATTTTAGGAATGTTACAGATGCTATTTTAGCATTTTGTTGATCTTCAACTTATTTTTGATTCTTCTTTACATACGCCTTAAAGGGCCATGCCTGAAACAGAACTTTTTTTTTCTTTAAAAAAACTAGCAAATTTGGGCTATTTGTCTCTGTGTATTACTTACATTTGACTATTTTACGAGGAACAGTCTCATATCTTACTTTATACAAATTCTTCCAAATTAATAACAAGTATTTAATCTAACAGATTAGTACGTCTCACTTAATTAGTAGTTTAACTTCATTTTATTCTCTCATTTGTCCTCATAATCAACTATTTTTCCTGATAATAAAGTAAAGAAGAAGATACACTCCTGTGTCTCTGTTCATCTCTTTTCCAATTTCTTTAGTCACTCCTCTGAAGAAGGGAGGAAATACTAATCTAATTGGTTAATACATTAACAATACATGGGCTCCATTAAGCAATGGCAGGCTCACTGGATATTAAAGAATCATGAGCAGCCATGGGGCTCTCTTTCTCTCCTCGTCCCAGCCATTGTGAAGTATGGAGCTCTCCTTGGCTATTTTCTTTCTCAATGCAGCAGAGTTGAAATGTTGAGTCAGCAGCTGAATTCTCCCAACAACTCCTGACATATTATCGATGACTTAGAAGGGCAGAAATGCCCATTCATGGGCCTTGAGCCTCAACTCCACGTGTTCACTTGCCTTGAACAGAGAGACCATATGGGAGTGCAAGTTTAAGGCAATGCACCAATTCAGAACATTTTTAAAAGGAAAACTTTATTCACATTTGTCAGGACTCTGCTTATCTCTCTAGTTGAACCTATATAATTTATTTTTATAAGATAATAATATACAAGGGCTCAATTTTTAACTACTTTGGATTAATATTAATTCAAAGTTCATCTTTAATAATTAATATCCCAGGTGCCTTTGACTATGATCTAATTTAATTGAATATTGTTCAGGTTTTATATAATTGTCCTCTTTCTATTGTGTTTGACTTTGTAATTAATTTAACATTTTAATGAAGAAAAATATTCATACTAAAAATGTCACAAATCAATTAGGCTTAATTTTTTAAATGTCTCAAATGTTTTGAAAATATTAAATGCATGCAGATGAAATAAAGATGCCAGACTTAATTAGGGAGAGTGACCTCCTCTACATCTGAGCAAAGGTATAGGAACAATAAGCAGATCAGTCTTCCCACCCTGAACCCAATAATTAATTCAAGTGATAGGGGGAAGAATAAGAAAAACAAAAATAACAGTTTACTGTGGAACATTGAAAAATTGCTATATCAAAGTATAAGAATGTTTTATGTACATCACATCATTAGTCCTGGGATGTGGAGTCTATTGTTCATTTCACATGACAGATGAGGAAACCGAGGTCTAAATAGATAAAGAGACAATTGTCAGCTCTCTGCTTCTTAGTTCTAGTTGCCTCTGAGGCTTGCCTACATTTCTATACCAATGAAACACTGCTTGAGACCCTTGGCCATATGTCAGTCATCTTTTATGTTTCCTTAGCTCTTTACCAGTGAAAGTCTTAATAAATATTCAGTTGAATTATATTGTTTTCCTTTTAATAATAGCATATGATATTAAAGAGCATTAATTCTGAATAACAGCTTAAGCTATAATATGAAGTGCTCTGATACTGGGGAGTTGGTAGACAAAAGGTCTTTAAAAAAACCCAAACCTTCATTTAACCTAGATTATAGGTACATATTTTATAGGAATTCTATAGAATTCCTAGGTTCTAATCCAAGTTTTTAAGCTGTCTTTCTGCCTTTATTAATAAAAATGACCTAAGAGTGTAAAGAAAGGAAATATCTTATTGAATGGACCAGTTAATTTATCTCTAAATTTTGTTTTATGCTTATCCTAACATAAAAAAAAAAAAAATTCAACTGAGAAATGCAGTATTATCTACCCTTTGAAATATTGCTCTACAAAATAGGGGGGGGGAAGATGAAAAAGCTTCTCTATAATGTTTTGAATCTCTTTTCCTTTATATCCTAAAGGAACTGAGAATTTGATGTGCCTCAGGGAAAAAAAATTCAAGAAAGAATTTTTGGGAAAGAAAGGCTATTATCTAGCATTCAGAGATTAGATTTAAAAGCCAAGAAAAACTTTCTTAGATTGTAGTGTTACAGAGCAAAGCAGCCTTTAAATCCACCCAAACACCCCTAGAATGCTAAAATACAATGTGTGTGAACAAATCACAAAAGTGATTTGAGAAACATCAATTTTTTTTTTATGTCCTAAACCACTGGCTTATAAAGCACAAAAGGATGTAGGATAACATGGATTTGAGAACATATACTGTAGAGATGACTATTAACAGCCTTTCTTTGACACTGAAGTATGCTCCCCAAAATAGTTTTTTTGCTGCACAAAGAAGAAAATGGACAAAGCTAGACTAAACTACCAGAAAGATGTATCAGTTTGACATTAAGAATCTACAAATCTATATTTGTTTTTATTTTTAAAAAATCAGCTATTCATTAATAATAAAAAAACTATAATCATTAAAAAATACATTGTGTTCCATTTTTACTAAAGCATTTTGTTTTCTTTCCTAAACTTGTAAATCATTACTGGCGTCACTATCAGTGTCTTCCAACTCTCTTAGCAAATTTAAATGGCAACATCATTTCTTAATTGATCTACGATCTCAAAAAATTCCAGTAGAAAATGAGAAAATTGCTCAAAAGGCTGATATAAATCAAAGCAAGAACTTGTATTTGAGAAACATCAAATCTTGATAAAATAAGAAATACTTTAAAATACGAATATAGCCTAAATGTCACAAAGCACATAAACCCAGTTGAAATATAAATTAAAAGGGCAATTACCTAGCATGAAGGCAGATAACCTAACTAGTTCATAATATTTTATATTTAATACAATATATTATAAATGAGATAGTTACTAATGAGATAATGGCTTTTATAGGAAACTAGGTAGTAATTCAGTAGGATGCCAAAGCAGCAAAGAGGTCAAATTAATGTCTATGTTCTTCCATTCATCTTTGAAAATGATGGGGGAATTCCAATTACAAAAGTGTTTTATGAGAACCTAAAGAACGATTTTTGACAAACATGAGATCTTAAGGGAGCATTCATGATGAAGCAACTTGAGATAAACAATAATAGAGAATTATTAGAACTAGTTGATATTTTCCTGTAGATTTTAAATGGATTAAATTATCAACTCAGGTAAACTACATGTCCTAAAAATACAAGTATGACAGAAAACCAGTCAAGTGTTATGACCAAATTAAAAATTTTAGCAATGTAGAAATTATGAACCACAAAATGCTACTTTTGACCCAGGGAATGAAACACTTAATTGAATGGATTATAAACACTGGGTGGCTAATGAGATACTTAAAAGATTTCCTTTATGCAGAATCCACTTGTTCTTGTGACACTAAGATTCTCTAAGAATTCCCAATTCCAATAAAGCAATAACCCTCTTCTCTCTGAATTTAGCTTAGACTTTCTCTTAGCTAACACCTCTGAATTTGTTCTTTGTTCTTGAGCAAGAGCTCACCACTGAAAATCACTCACAGCAAGAAATTTCTCTCATGATTTTAGTAAACCATGTTTATGATGTTTTTAATGATCATAAAGGACATAGGGCAGATATTTTTAATGAGGTAGCATAATTTATAAGTCAGTTATATAACCCACCAAATTATAATAATCATCATTCCAGCAAGAAAGAACTAGCAATAAACCTGCTATTTAGTTTCATCTGACTTGATTAAGAAACTCAAATGATAGGAGACTATGGCAATATTCACTGAGAGCTGACAGTGGGTTGGACTGGTGTAGTATCAGCGTAAAATACCTTGATTCTACATACAACTTAAAAGTCGACTTGCAGGATTTCCTGACAGATTAAGTATAGAACAAAAGAAAAATAAAAGTTAAGGATGACTCTATGGGTTTTGGTTTAAATAATTGAAGAATGGAATTTATTTCCCTAGATGAACAAGACTGTGGGAGTACCAGGTTTGGGGGGCAGATCAGAGGGTCAATTCTACAAACAATAATGTTGAGTTACTTATTAGATTTCCAGTGGAACTATCAACCAGGCAGTTGAATATACAATTCTGGAGTTCAGCAGAGCAATGACGACTGGAGATAAAAATTTGGATTTTAGCAGTATACACATGAGAGTTAAAGCATAAGATCAACAAGAGAACAAGTTTGGATAAGAGAAATAAGTGTCAGAATTTAGCTCTATCATGCTGCAAGTTAAAGATCAGGAAGATGGGGATCAGCAAAGGAGCATAAGAAGGAGAAGAAATTAGGTAGGGAGACCCAAGAGTATAATGTCCTGGAAAGCAAGTGAAGAACATGTTTCAAGGAGAAGTGAAAGATTACTCAAGTCAAATGCTGAGACAAGGACTGAGAGCTGAAGAATATGGACGTCAATGTTGTCCTTGGCAAAAACAAATTTTGTGAAGTAGTGAAAGAGAAGACAGATTGCGGTGGAATCTCCAAAAACTATAAGAAAGGATTTGGGAACAATGGGAACAGACAACTACTCCATCAGAGAAAGGAGACAGTACCTTGAGAGGGTTGTAAGATCTGGAAAGCTGTTTTAAGAATAATTGTAGCATGTTTGTATGTGAAGAAAATTATTAACTAGAAAGAGGAGAATTGATGATGCAGAAGAAAGAGGAAAGTCGGTGGAATAACGTCCCTGAGTTGGGTGAGACAAAATAGGATCTAGCGCACAAGTGGAAGGCTTGGTGTTTCCTATAAACACACCCTGGCCTCTCACAGCCTCTTCTCCAGAGCAGCCAGATGATCTTTTACGATGAAAGCCAGATCATGATGCATGTCTAGATAAGTACTCTCCAGTGGCTTTCCATCTCATTCAACATAAAAGCCTGAGACGTTATAAAGGCCTACAAGGAACTGTGTAATTTGGCCTCACTCTCTCTCTACCTCCTTCTGCTCTCACTGTCCCTCTGGCTCACTGCAGCCCAGTCACACAGAACTCCTTGCCATTCCTCCAACACTTCAGGCACCTGCAGGTTTTCTACCTGCGAAGGCTGTGCTCTTAAACACTATGCTATGCTGCATGGGCTCATCCTCTCTTTTCCTCTGGGTTTTTGCTTGAATGTCACCTGCTTAGTGAGGCCTTCCCTGACCATGCTATATAAAACTGCTTTCCATATCCCCCTACCCTCCATATTTATTTTCCCCTTAGCACCTATCATCATAAGACACATTATGTGTTTATTTTCTTTGTGACTGTCCTACCACACTAGACGGCGGGTTCTAAGAAGTCAAGGATTTTTGTCAATTGTTCCCTCCTGTATCTCCAGCACCTAAATCAGTGTCTGTTACATATTAGATGCTTGCTAAGTTTCTTAAATAAAGAAAGAAAACGATAGTTTAGGGTTTAACCTCAAACATTGACTTTTCACTCCTTTGAAAATTCTGAACTTACCTAAGTGTAAAATATCTAAAACACAATGTGCTTAATAATAGCACTTAGATAATATACAAGTGTGTACATTTTAAAGTTTTTTTTTTCAGTTAGATTTCTTATATGACAAGAATAGAAGGCCAAAGGAAACCATAGTTTATTTTTTGTAAAGCTCTACAAAAGAAAGATACACATCGTACTTTGTAATTAGAAGAAATCATGCCCTCTAGAAGATGCTTTTGCTGTAATACCAAGTACAATTAAACATTACTAAACTTCTGTACAGCAAAGGAAACCATCAACAAAACGAAAAGACAATCTAACAATTGGGAGAAGATATTTGCAAACTATATATCTGATAAGAGGTTAATCTCCAAAATATATGAAGAACTCATACATCTCAACAACAAAAAAACTAACCTGATTAAAAAATGGGCAAAAGACCTGGACAGACATTTCTCCAAAGAAGATATACAGATGGCCAACAGGCACATGAAACGATGTTCAACATCATTAACTATCAGGAAAATGCAAACCAAAACTACAATGAGATATCACCTCACACCCCTCAGAATGGTTATAATTAACAAGACAGGAAACAAGTGTTGGAGAGGATATGGAGAGAAGGGAACTCTCATACACTGCTGGTGGGAGTGCAAACTGGTGCAGCCACTATGGAAAACAGTATGAAGATTCCTCAAAATCAAGGATAGAACTACCATATGATCCAGCTATTCCACTGCTGGGTATTTATCCAAAGAACTTGAAAACACCAATGCGTCAAGATACATGCACCCCTGTGTTCATTGCAGCATTATTCACAATAGCCAAGACTTGGAAGCAACCTAAGTGCCCATCAAGGGACGAATGGATGAAGAAGATATGGTATATATACACAATGGAATTGACTACTACTTAGCCATAAGAAATGATGAAATCCAGCCATTTGTGACAACATGCATGGACATTGAGGGTATTATGGTAAGTGAAATAAGTCAGAGGGAAAAGGTCAAATACTGTATGATCTCACTCATTAAGTAGTAGATAATAACAACAACAAACAGACACATAGAGACAGAGATTGGATTGGTGGTTACCAGAGGGGAACTGGGGGAGGGAGGAGGGCCAAAGGGATAATTCGGCACATGTGTGTGGTGATGGGTTATAATTAGTATTTGGGTGGTGAACATGAGAACATGATGTAATCCATGCAGAAATAGAAGTATAATGATGTATACCTGAAATTTATAATTTATACAATTTTATAAACCAATGTTACCTCAATAAACAAAAAAAATAATAAAATAAAATGGAATGATTTATTGGTATGTCATGCTATTTGTTGTAGGATATGATAAATATAATATGATTCATCATGCCATTCTATAAATATTGCAATGGATTATTAAAGCGATAAAATCCAGTGGCAGAAATATAATGAGATCATGTCACATTTGTATAACAGCTGGATGATAAATTGTGCCTTCTATAGAGGCTGTTATAACCTTAGTAGGATCTAAAGTGAAGATTCTTGAAGCACAAAGCAAGAAAAACAACTCTAAATCCAATTTAGGGTTCAATTAAGAACACTGATTAAAAGCACTTGTTGAGAGCACAGACTAGTATAGGAATACAGAATAATTACCATCTGGGCTCTCATGATCGACAGTTTTTCATTATAAAGACTATTCTTTGAATAGTTAGTCTAAAATATTTACAGACAACATTTGTAGTAACCCCTTAAATGAATTAAGTAAAGCCTCAAATATGCATCACACATATAGACATACCTATGTCTAAATTAAAAAATGAGTATGCATAAGAAAATAAGCATCAGGTCATATTTGTACATATTTCAAAATATTACTTTGTCAAATAATTTCCATTCATGCCCTAATACTATGGAAAATATATCACTTTGGAGGAAAGGTTATTATTTAGAGAAATTTTATTCCCTAAATAGATGTTCTTTAGGTTTCTGATGTTTTTGTACACAGAACTAGCTAAAGGTATTGCTTCTTATAGTGGAGAATATGACAAAATTAGTGGCTAATGACCTCTGTACAGATTTTGAAGAATGCTATTATTCAACCAAATGTTTACACCTTTAAAAACAATAAAAGACACATTATTATAATTTTTAAAAAGCCACGTCTGTAGTCATCTTTCCTAGAATTGTCAATTAGTCTTAAATTATAATATCCCAAGGTTGAACTTTAATGACTATTTTACAGTTAAATGAAAATGAGTATTTTTTATATTTCTAAGATGAGCAAACACAGTGATATGTTTAAGGCACTTTTTTAAAGGGAAATTAAGTTAACTTTGACAATGGAGGGATCCATAGCCTATGGCTGTCAGAATACTAACGACATCTTCATTGGGCCATATATTTTTTAGTTTTATACACTAATTTCCCATGATATTATATCTAATAACTACTTTTCCTTCATTTCTGTCTTGAAGTTGTTTCAATTTATCTATGTAATCTTGATTAGGAACTCAATATAATAACAATTTGCAATGCAAATGTATTAATGACCATATTTGTGTGTGTGTGTGTGTATGGCTATACACTAATGATAAAGTCATGACATAAGCACAAAGAAAAACAACGATTACTTAATGATAATGGTATATTACACAATGACATGGTATATTGGATATAAAATTTGGAAAAATTAGGTATTAAGATGAACATAAAGTATTGTGGTTTTATATTATTATTTCAGACCAGAAAACTGTATTTTGCATAAAAACAAAATCCTCTTAAAATTAAAGGCCGTGATTCAGATGTACCTATATTTGCTAACAGAATCAAAATGATTAGAAAATTTTTCTTGTTATTTTTTTAAAAGGTTAGAGAGCTAATCATACCTTAGTACTTAATTAAATTTTAAATCATCAATAACTTGCCTTTAAATTTGGACATCAGAGGACAAAACTCCAATTCTCTAATGATAGTGGTGTCACCCCACAGCCTGCCCTGGAGTGTGAGGGGCCTGTGGCAAGGCCCTGGACTTGTTTACTACACTTTCTCTAACTTAGAGGCAATGACTCAAATGGGAAAGACATGGGCTTTGCAGTCAGACTTCCTCAGCCTCTCGTGGGCTGTGACCTTCATCATGTGTATTGGCTTTCTCTTGCTGTGTTACCGATTACCACAACATTAGAGGCTTCAAACGACCCAAATACATGATCTCAGCTTCCGTGGGTCAGGAATTTAGGTGTGGGTCCACTGAGTTCTCTGCTCAGGGCTTCACGAGACTGAAATAGAGGTGTCAGCCAGTCTGTAGTTGTCATCTGGAGCCTGGGGTCCTCTTCTAGGCTCATTCAGGTGAATGACAGAATTCAGCTCCTTGAAATTTGGAGGAATGCAAGTCCCCACTTCTTTGTGGGCTGTCAGCAGAGGCTGCTCTCAACTCTTACAAGCCACCCTCAGGTCCTAGCCATATGATCCTCTCAAGATGTGGCAGCTTATTCCTCTAAAGCCAGCAAGAGAATCTCCAATCCACTACAAAGGAGTCTTATATAACACAAAGTCATAACAGGAGTGACTGTCCCCATTACCTTTGCCTTATAACTTGACCTCATCATATTCACACACATCCCACCCCATCCAAGGGCAGGATATTCTATAGGACATGTGCACGGGGGGCAAGATTGTTTGTGTAAAATTACTCTGCCACAAGTGTGCTGAGTGACCTTTGTCAAGCTATACCTCAGTTTCCTCATCTGGTAATCATGGTGCCTTCTTCAAAAGTCTGGTAGGAAGAAAAGTTAGCATACATAAAGTTCTTAGGGCCATGCCTATGCTAAGGGCTCAGTCAATGGTAGCTATTTTTAGACTTTGCCCAGGTCTCAAAGGGCCCCATGCCCTCTTCAGGAATACTTCTGGCTCATGATTGACAGGTCAAGATTTTTGCACAGTTACCAAATTAGGTAACTCATTTCCTCTTTGAAGAATATAATTAGAATTACCTTGCATAAATATATTTAGGGATTAGATTATCAATTGTGTTTTTTTTTGGAAGATCAGCCCTGAGCTAACATCCGTGCTAATCCTCCTCTTTTTGCTGAGGAAGACCAGCTCTGAGCTAACATCTATTGCCAATCCTCCTCCTTTTTTTTTTTTTTCACCCCCTAAAGCCCTAGTAGATAGCTGTATGTCATAGCTGCACATCCTTCTAGTTGCTGTGTGTGGGACGCGGCCTCAGCATGGCCGGAGAAGCGGTGCGTGGGTGCGCGCCCGGGATCCGAACCCGGGCCACCAGTAGCAGAGCGTGCGCACTTAACCGCTGAGCCACGGGGCCGGCTCCTCAATTGTTTAAGTGAGCTGATATGTGACAAAATATAACCAGCTTCTAAAATGATTGAATCTAATGTTTATCAAAAATTGACAGCAACTGATTTCTAACTTATAGATAGGAAATCACTTAATTGAATTCTGATTATTATTTTAAAAAGCCAGAGATATATCTTAGTTTTAGTGTGTAGCATCAATCTCTTCTTACCCCAACTCCAACAACTATAATTTTATAACTTTGATTCTCCCCTGCTGTTTTCACTGCTCTCTCACCATCTAAAGTTATGTTAACTTGTGGTCTAGAAGTCATTATCTGGGAAAAAAGCCTATGGTTTGCCAGATCAAGCAATGATGATGATATGACAGCCTTATAGTTAACACTGTTCATGCTTTTTGAACTGTACTTTTTTTTTTTTCTGGCCAAGATTCACCCTGAGCTAACATCTGTTGTCAATCTTCCTCTCTCTCTCTTTTTTTGTCTCTCCCCAAAGCCCCAGTACGTAGTTGTATATTCTAGTTGTAAGTCTTTCTAGTTCTTCTATGTGAGCCACCACCACAGCATGGCTACTGACAGACAAGTGGTGTGGTTCTGCAACCAGGAAGCGAACCTGGGCTGCCGAAGTGGAGCATGCTGAACTTTAACCACTAGGCCATTAGGGCTGGCTGTGAAGCATGCTTCTTGAATACTGTGCCCCAGGTCTGGGAAGAGCTTCACCTTAGAAATTCTTCTCTAAGTTTAAAGCACAAACCATTTTCCCTTCGCATGTACAACAGAGATGAATTTGCTTGAGATTTCAATTTAGAGAAGAGATTCTTGAAGAAGGTGATTATATCAAGACTCCATTTTGATGAGGGTACCAGAGCACGGCAAAGACATCCAGCTTTTAGAAGCTGTGGAGGCAGAAAGCCTCGCAGTAGAGCCCTGCGCCCAGGGTCTTGCACCACCAGTAGTAGCTTCTCCACTAGAGCAGTCTGGTGGAGAGTCCAGCACTGTTTCCAGTGCAGAACCTCCATGCCTGCTTCTATGCTCCAACTAAAGTTTGTGGGAGCTCCTAATATCCTTTAAGACTTTTTTTTTTTGCCTAAATTAGCTAGAGTTAACCTAACTGAAGTTAGATAGGGTAACTGAGAACCCCAAATGATATAAGCTCCCAATGAGACGATCAAAATCAGTTAAACAAAAAAGATGCTCAACAAAGTCATATCAATTGATGTGTTCTTTGTGACCAAATCTGTGTGTGAGCTGATAGGTGGGGAAGAGTTTAAAGGCCCTAGGATGAACTCCAGTCCCAGTCATAAGACCAATATGAGCCTGGGCAAGTCTCTTCATCTTTGTCTATTTCATTTTCTTCATGTCTAGAATATAAAGCATGACCTAAAAATTACCTAAGGTCCAGTCCAGGTTCACAGATCTACTGATCTAACTTCTGGCCCCAAAGCCAGCAGTATACGCCTATGCGTATACTGGCGTCTGGAAGAAGAATGCCAGGTAAGGTTGAGTGCTGTTAAACAGTCATCCCTGAATCCACCTTCCCACCAGCACCACCTCCCTGGTAGAAGGAGAGAGAAGTTTGGGCTTACAGTTGCTCATTTTATGATTGACAATACCTGGTACAGTAATTTGCTAATGTTTTGAAACTTTATAGTTACTCTTACACTTATCCTTTGGGGGGTAACATTAGTGAGGTAGTACGACACAGCAAATTCTGCTCAAGTTTCTGATGGAAAATTATGTTTCGATTTAAATATTTGTTTTAAGTAAAATTTTATTTAACAAAGTATTTTAAAGTTTGTTTTGATTATTTTATTAATATTTCTGAAACACAGTTATGCCTTTCAAAAATTATTTTAAGAGTTGGCTCCACTCTTGTGGTAGGTGGCTGCAAACTCAATAGGGAAGATAAAAACCTCAAATATAGTGGGGTTTTGCAATACTCCTGTCCTTGGCGTGAAACCGTAGCAAGAACATACTTCTAGAACTTCTAGTATTGAAGCACTGAACGGTGTCCAAGATGAGGGTGCATTAAATCAAATTCCATGGTCGGGGGGAGAATGGTTGTAAGACAGCAATATTCAAGATTTCTTATTCTCTGTTATTTCTCTGTCCATAATAAATCAGTCTCCCAAGCTAGGAGTCACACACAAGATCTGTTAATTATCTTTCATACAACAATAGTTAGAGAAAGATGCCTATTCCTGACTTGAAAAAATTTGAAATAGACTACTGGTGTGATACCTTAAGCAAAACTCTTGGAGTTATCTGCAGTTGTAAAGGGACCTAGATTAGCCAGTAGCAGTCAGATTTTATTTTCACTTCCTGTTACTAGAGATGAAATTCCTCAGCGGCCGTCAGCAGCCAGAAATAGCTACATGCCTTCAAAATGACCACCTTCTGAGGAAGACAACGTTTTCCAGATGACATAAGAATTCAAGCCAAAATGTCCAGTGCTGATTAAAATAACTCACTCTGGTATAATTTTACAAACTTTAGAGAGCTGCAACAGAAGGAGTTTAATCCTATACTGCAAGGTAAAATATTTGTTAAGGCTGTGGCTATAGATGTGTTGATCTATCCCTTCACTGTGTGTGTCTATTAGCATAACATCCACATTGCTTTTTTTTGTTTTTGATGTACACAAAAATTGCATTTGACTCTTTGAAAAAACAAAAAGTTATTCCATTTATATATGAATGAACATTCAGCATGAATGTGATTACTCATAACCACCCCACAGATAGTTTTTAGATTGTATAATCATGGAAATGATTTAGAGTTAAGGTAAGTGATAATATTCAACTAGTCAAATCACATGGTCTTACAAGAAAAATTGATTTTTTAGCTTATCCTTTTGGAAAACGTACCAAATGTACAAAAAAAAATACTTAGATCTGGTGAAGTAATATTTTAATCATATACAATATAATAGTAAAGAGTTGCTACTTTTTTTCTGTGTGTGAGTGTGCGGAACATTAGCCCTGAGCTAACGTCTGGGCCCATCTTCCTCTACTTTATGTGGGATGCCTGCCACAGCATGGCTTGATAAGCGGTGCACAGGTCCTTGTCCAGGATCTGAACCTGGGTACCCCAGGCCCCCAAAGCAGAGCATGCGAACTTAACCACTACGCCACCAGGCCAGCCCCAAGAGTTGTTGCATTTTGATCTGTGATATTTTATATGTAATGCTCTCCAAGAAGTGGCAATTGTCATGCTCTATTCAAATAGGTTGTAATAAGTTTTATAATTATAAACTAGGTGCTTTATGCAAAAAAAGGCAATATTACATTTTTAATATAAATTATTAGGAGCTCTAAGTATATTGAATAATAATAACTACAGAATTTGTTTCCCTTTTTAAAAATTTTTCCTGTATGATTACAATTCTGAACTTTCTAAAACTGCTTTCCTAAAATAACCTTATTGGATTTATTTATCTACCACACACATTTCCTTTTTAATCATATCCCTTCACAAACACATGGTAAATGCAATGATTTATTGTACTGGCTTTTTAACTACCTGTCTACATTTATGCTTTGCTGTTAAATCTATCATTCCTGACAAATACAGCTAAACAAAAACATTTGTTTAAGCCATGAGACTGGGAACAAAAATCAAGAAAAATGATTTAGAATAACGAACAATCTGAATTTTTAGACAAAAAAATCAAATTGAATTGTTACTTCAACAAGGAAAGACAAGACAAAGGACATTTGGTGAATATTTGCAAAAAAAAAAAAAAAAGCTACTCTTATTGGTCGACAGTAGTGATCTACAGCTCTGCATAATAGGCTTGCAGCTCTATAAATCTGTTCTACTCTGCAGTACTTTCCTGAGAAAATGATATATTTCTCAAAAGTTCCATCTAAATGTCACCCTGAAAGCTTTCTAGGTGGAGGATCATTCCAAATTCAGAGACTGCAGCACAACCTTTTCCAGTGACCCAACATTGACTTAAATATTAACCTAGACCATGTTTACTAAGTGAATATAAGACATATTTAAGCATTTTAAGGAGAATGTCTCTTTAAGAGAACTTTTAACTTCCCAATGCTAACATCTCTAAGGACAAGTCTTTGATCCTCCTGAGGGTTCGAGGATCACACAGGCTGGATGGATTATTGAAGCAAAAAGAATGTAGTGTAAACCTAAGGGTGGGGGGTCCCCAGGCATTTAAGGAACTCCTACTGTGTCCCAAGCACCGCACAGGGTGGGGGTACACAAATGAGGGAGTAGATCTGCATAGATCTAGTATCTGATTGAAGCAGATACGAGGAAAAGAAGATTATAGAAGCAGAGGGGTGACGATAACTTAAAACCTTACACACAGTGAAAGGGAATCCAGATTCTCACGATAGAATATTTTAAGATGTTGTCTTGATTCTCACTGGTCTGCAGAAAATTGGGGAAAACCCAGAGATAAGTAGGCAGAATATTCAGGTCAATAACATAGTTTAAACATACATACACGCGTAATTTGAAGATACAATTTTTACCTTTTTTTTTGTTTTATTTTAGTGGGGGATTGAAACTGTGCACGCTAACATACTATATGTAGAAGAATTGCTATTTACTGCATCTGACATTATACTTTCTTCTATTATAGGATAGTCTTCAGTAAATCAATTTGCAGATTTTAAATTGTTACCCATTACCACATCTTAATTCATAATTTACTTATATATGTTTAGGATTTTTACCTCCTTAAGTTATCACGGACATCTCCAACCCTACTATAGTAGCTGCCCCTGCAGAATTCCATAAAGAGCAAACTTACGTGCATGCTAAATATTTTAAAGGCAATTGCCTCAGTGCCAGAGATACATTTAAGAACTTTTCTTTTTTTTTCTAAATGCTCCTATAAAGAGGTAACAAAACTTTGGTACTTTAAAAGTGTGTGTGCTTTTTCAATTTTATTTTGGAGATTTTTTTTAGGACACAGTTAAAATTAAATACACCCAACATGATTCTTTCTTTAAAAAAATACCAATTTTTTAAAAAATACCTTATAATTTAAAGAAGATAGGTTTTATGTTACAGGGTTAACACTAAAACTACACTATAGGGGGCCAGCCCCGTGGCTTAGCGGTTAAGTGCGCGCGCTCCACTGCTGGTGGCCCGGTTCGGATCCTTGGCACACACCGACGCACCGCTTCTCCGGCCATGCTCAGGCCACGTCCCACATACATCAACTAGAAGGATGTGCAGCCATGACATACAACTATCTACTGGGGCTTTGGGGGGAAAATAAATAAATAAATAAAATCTTTAAAAAAAACTACACTATATGAATTGATGACATTTGTCTAACGTTTTTCTCTTCAGACTGTCTAAATATGTGTTTTTAATCCCAAAATGTTGAATGAGCCACCAGAAACTGAAATTCACTAGTGAAACAGTCAATCAAGTTTGTTTTAAAAAGTCAGGGGTAATGAGAAATGATTTCAAATTGATAATCAATTTAAGAATATGTCCTCAGGTTCTTCACGCCCCCAAACTTTGCCTGAAGAAATTAAGAACAAAGTACGTGTGAAGTAGCAAGCTCACGCATAAGGGAGCATACCAAGATGACTGCTAATGAAATATAAGATCCTCCCCCAAGTTTTGGTGATGAAATTTGCAAAAAGTGCATTTCAAGATTCCATGTTTGAAATTCTTTTCAAAATAGGTATTCTGGATCTACACTTATAGACCTCTAGGAACTTAAACTAAAAACAAGAGAACATTAATCTCACAGACAAAACAACTAGAAGTACATTAGTTTTGATAGAAAAATTAAAGCCATAAAGATAACAATGAATGACAGGGATTATCTTTAGATGACCGTTTCTGAATTTCTGTCTCAATTCACTCTGTGTCTACTACTTTTAGGAGTTTATTCCTCAAGAGAAGTGACTTGACATGTTGGTAAGTCGATTTTTCAAGTACTGGAGGTGGAGGAGGGCAGAAGAGGATACTCAGATATGAGGAGATGCCTTAGGTTAAAGTCTCATAGCTTTGGGAAAGCATTTAAGCATGCTTTCCCTGGAAGAAACCCTGTCTTTGAAAAAGAAAAAAAGAAGATGATTATACCTAATACTGGTGAATATACCATTCTATTCACTGTAATTCTTTCAAAGGTTTGCAAGCAGGAATTTTGTGTCAAATTAAAAAGAAAAATGAAACTTTAAAAATCAGAGATTCAGTAAAGACAACTTCTTCTGTGTCAACTTTGGAAACTGTAACTTTTGCTGATAATAAACTGTTTACTGTAATATGTTTCCCACATTATTTCCATTGCAGTGACTCTCACCTTAATCAGTGTTTCCTTTAGAGAAGAGTCTAGAACTGTTTCATGGAAAATAAATGCTTCAAATAAGAGTTTGCCTTATAACCTAGCTTTAGATTTGCCCTCTGCCACTATCTGCTCCTCTGGTTCAGCAATAAGTATTTGCTTTGAGGATATTATTATAGTAATACCAAAATGTTAACTCAGTAAACTAATTTATCAATCCCATTGGATCCCATTGTAGGCACGTGGATTTTCTGGGCCACACTGCCTGCTATGTGGAGATAACTTCAGATTGTATAAGTGGGTTGAATATATCTGAGTTGAGTGTCACCTACACCCAGGAATTACCCACTAAAATGTCACGAATCACCTAGAGTCATTTGCAGGCTTTCTCTATCTGGCCTACAGAACTAAATTCAGATAAAATATTTTATGTCAATTTAAACTATTACATTTCACTTCACCAAATCAGGATTCACTTACTATGAGGGTCGCCCTATTATTTTAATGAAGTATAATGTTATAAATATTCAAGTGAAAAATATCAGTTACTGAAAGGCATTGCTTAAAACATATTTCCATAAAGACATAAAACTTAAAATTCCATATCATGATGTTTATTAATGTCTTCAGTCCATTTAGTTTTAAATAAATTGTTACATAATTGACACAAGTATGTCAAATAAAGGTTATCCACTTTATATTTAGAATGCCTGCAGTATATTTTGGAGAAATAGGCAAATATTTGCTAAACTAGAAGTTCTGAAAACCCATTTTACAAGGTGTACTGTATCTGCTAACCCATTGAATCTACACCAATAAAACTATATACAAGAAGACATCAGTGAAACAGGATTTCAATCTGCCCTTACTATTGTAACACAAAGTGTTTCCAAACTGGAGAAGATGAGTGGGAGAGGTTAGAGAACCCATTCATCTAAATGTACCAAAAGTCTACTGCCAAATGTAGCACATTATATTTTATTTATTATTACCCTAGTGTATCTTACATTATAAAAGATAAATTGTTCTTTTATAGCATTCTATAATATTTCTTATGACTTCTATTTGTATGAAATAATAGTTTAATTATAAAGACCTGTTTTCACATAGAAGGTATCCAAATGCTAAAATATACATGCATGTCATTATTCTCACCACAGATGTGATAACTTTTTGCTTATTAATGAATACATAGTTTCAAAGTATAGGAAATTGTTTAGGTGCTGAAATAAAAGGAAAAAGAACATCTATAATGCATTTTTACCCCTTTTCGTAGCCAGAAAACACTTTTAGACTTTCCTTTAAAAGTTTTACTTAAATTTAACTTTAGAGGGGCTGGCCTGGTGGAGCAGTTAAGTGTGTGCACTCTGCTGTGGCGGCCCGGTGTTAACAGGTTCAGATCCCAGGTGCACACCGACGCACTGTTTGTCAAGCCATGCTGTGGCGGCGTCCCATATAAAGTGGAGGAAGATGGGCATGGATGTTAGCCCAGGGCCAGTCTTCCTCAGCAAAAAGAGGAGGATTGGCAGATGTTAGCTCAGGGCCGATCTTCCTCACAAAAAAATAAATAAATAAATAAATTTAACTTTAGAAACAACTTGCCCAACAGGCACATGAAAAGATGTCCGACATCATTAACTATCAGGGAAATGCAAATCAAAACTACAATGAAATATCACCTCACACCCATCAGAATGAGTATAATTAACAAGACAGGAAACAACAAGTGTTGGAGAGGATGTGGGGAGAAGGGAACTCTCATACACTGCTGGTGGGAGTGCAAACTGGTGCAGCCACTATAGAAAACAGTATGGAGATTCCTCAAAAATTAAGGATAGAACTACCATATGATCCAGCTATTCCACTGCTGGGTATTTATCCAAAGAACTTGAAAACACCAATGCATCAAGATACATGCAGTCCTGTGTTCATTGCAGTGTTATTCACAATAGCCAAGACTTGGAAGCAACCTAAGTGCCCATCAAGGGACGAATGGATGAAGAAGATATGGTATATATACACAATGGAATACTACTCAGCCATAAGAAACGATGAAATCCAGCCATTTGTGACAACATGGACAGACATTGAGGGTATTATGCAAAGTGAAATAAGTCAGAGGGAGAAGGTCGAATACCATATGATCTCACTCATTAAGTAGTAGATAATGACAACAACAAACAAACACATAGAGACAGATTGGATTGGTGGTTACCAGAGGGGAAGGGGGGAGGGAGGAGGGCGACAGGGATAATTAGGCACATGTGTGTGGTGATGGATTGTAATTAGTATTTGGGTGGTGAACATGAGAACATGATGTAATCCATGCAGAAATAGAAGTATAATGATGTACACCTGAAATTTATACATTATAAACCAATGTTACTGCAATAAACAAAAAATTTTAAAAAAAAGAAAGAAAGAAACAACTTGCACTCACTGAGCCATGTAAGGATAGCTTAACTTTGCATTAGAGGTAAAATTTAACTAAAGAACCAAGTCAATAGATTTAGCTCCCAGATATTATATTTTAAAAAGCAAAAACTAAATGGATTGAAGACTTCGATGTAAAATAGAAAACTGAATCTAAATAAGTTGGGTGGATTGCAGCAATAGCAATATCCTGGTTGTGATACTGTACGGTAGCTTTGTAAACTGTTACCATTGGGGGAATCTGTGTAAAGTGTACATGAAATCTCTGTATTATTTCTTATAACTGCATATGAATCTATAATTATCCCAAAATTAAAATTTAATTTTAAAAAATTAGTTTCTTTCAAATAAAAATGACAAAAAGTTTCTATTTTTTGAAGTAGAATCCAGACATTAACATCTTCAACACTTAAAATATCCACAGTTTAATGTAAAATATGACCACTAACTGCTTTGAAGGTTATGATTTTTTGCCCACTTGTCCCAAATATAGAATGAGTTTTATAAAATACCACGTGCAAAGAGATAGCTCAGTTTATTACGTCAGATTTGAAGATATGAATGTCAGATTACACAAGGGCAAATTCCAATTTGAAAACCACAAACAACAGAAACAGTAAACTCTCCTATAAAAAGAAGTTAAGAATGTGAAAGATTAAACAGGTTTCTGGTTCCTATACTTTGCCTTAAAAATGGAGCAAAAATATTTGACAGTCATTACAGTATCACTAAGAAATTTAATCAGAAAATGAGGAGATAATCTAAATTTTGAAAATATTGAATGCAAAGTGTGTATCATGCTGACAGTCTAACTCAAAAATCTCCAGGATAGCAACATGAAATAATTGAGGTATGATGTGGCATAATCAAACATTACTAATCTAGATTAATATAGCATTTCTTCACTAAAGATTAAACCCTAGACCTGCCATTTTTTAAATTTTACCTATTAACTTTGTCATGGAACAAAAGTCACCTTCATTAAGACCTGCACGAGTCAGCCCCAGCAAATGCATTTGAAAGGTGACTAGATAATAAGTGTTCAAGGGCGAAATTAGGATTTAAATTACTATTTCTTTCTTAATTGGAAACACAATTATCAACTCTTCCGGGAAGCCTTCTTTTTCTTTCCCACCTCATCTCAAGTGTCAATTTTTTCTTACTGTTATAGCACTTACCATATCAAATAAGATAGTTGTTTGTGTATACATTTTAAAAATAGATTCAAAACTTCTTAAGTTTAGGAAGTGCTACAGACTGAATGTTTGTGTCCCTCCAGAATTCATATGTTGAAGCCCTAATCCCCAATGTGATGGTATTTGGAGATGGGATCTTTGGGAAGCTAACTAGGTTTAGACGAAATTGTGAGGTTGGGGCCCCCCATGATGGGATGAGTGCCCTTGTAAAAAGAGGAAGAGATTATAGCTCTCTCTCTCTCAGCCATGTGAGGACACAGCAAGAAGGGAGCCATCTGCAAACCAGAAAAAAGCCCCTCACCAGACATCAAATATGCTGGCACCTTGATCTTGGACTTCCCAGCCCCCAGAGCTATGAGAAATAAATATTCGTTGTTTAAACCACTCTGTCTATGGTATTGACTACTGACTAAAACAGAAAGAATGCATGTGTGTATGTGTGGGATTGTTTGCCTCCCCATTTCATACAAAAACTAAATCATATTTCAGATCTGAAATTTATTACAGAAAGCTTGTTTACATAAACATTTTTTAAATATTTTATTTTAATACTCATTATCATTTCAATTTAAATCATTCCATTATAAAAAATTCTTTATTTGAGAGAGAATATTTCTTAAAAACTCTAAACTAAGCACAGTTTTATTAATTAAGTTTACAGCAATACAGCCTTTAGAAATACATAATTCATTTTACAATAATACTTCCCCTTTAAAAATTCATCACGGTTTGCCAAAGATTTAAAATGCAAGGTACCTAATGATATGAAAGAATAATGTAATACATATAGTATAAGTGAACCAAGTCTGTATCAAATATTTATTCTTTTTAAAGACCCACCAAAATTTGCATGAACATAGTTGTTGCAAAAATTAAACATTTATCTGTATTGTGAATTTGCAATATTCTACAAAACTCAAAAATGAAATCCACACTTATTACAGGTATTTTACCCTTAAGAAACAGATCAATATCTATATACTTAAAAGGATTCTTGAAAACCTTTTGATAATATAGTCCAATGTTCAACAAATATGTGAAAATAAAGTCTCCAGAGAGTATGATTTTATTCCTTGATTTGCTGAAATTATTTCATCAGCTGAATTCCTTGAGATGCATGAGGCAGGTTGGTCCTTAGATGGACTAAATTGAAACCTCTTATGATTGTACTGATATGAACACAGCTACATAGCAAAGCATTGCATTATGAAAATGAAGGAAAAAGATATGAGGAAAATAGATTTTAGATTAAAAAAGAAAAACTATTATTTTTCTGACTAGGCACTGAATAAGTAAATGATTTTTTTCTTGTGCTTTTTGGTTACCTTTTTAAATTTTAAGAACAAGTAAATATAACTTGTTCTTATAATTTAAAACAGTACAACAGTTTGTATAACAATAAAAACAGTACAAGATTCATCCAGGGAGAAAAAATACTATATACATGATAAAATAAGAAAAAAAAAAAAGAAGGAAACTCAACCCATGATGTAGGGTAAGTTGATTGCAGGTTATCAATATATCATAGAGTTTGTACACTTAAAGTGTGAGCAGGCTATAAGGAAAAGCTTTTTTGTAGGTATTGTTGACTTTGTTCTTCTATCTCTACTGTTGAACGGAAGTTATAAGAACGCTAGGAATTTCAAAAAAAATTCATAGCTACATTCACTAGAGAAAGCTTTTTAAAATTCACTTTTACCAGTTGAACTCTGTTGGGAGAAGTCAGCTTTGGGAGAAAAGGAAGAAATTCTGGAGGTAAAGAAAACCTGGAAATAACAGGATCCAACGGGAAGCTGTAGAGAAGAGGGAGAGCACAGCGTGGGTACAACCTCTGCAGCACCTGGGGGAACAATCACCCCTGCAAGAGCTGCTGCAGAAACAGGAACCTGTTTCCGGGTGTTTATACATTTATAGCCTTGACTGTCCCTCCTACCTAGGGAACGGCAAGCATTGGCTACCAACTGCTGTCAGGAAACCATTCTGGGTCCACTTAACCAGTGATCTGCTGTGCTTGGCTAGTGTTACAGTGCTAAGAAAAAGAGGCACACCTCTTGATCAGTTTTTAATAGACTGAGGCAGGAAGCAAAAGTAAAGAACGCTGCCAGTCGACCTGGTTTCCAGAGATGGACTGTATGCTGCCAGAAGTGAAATGTTCACAACATGCCAGCCAGGGGGCAGAGAGACACTCATATCTCCCTTGTTTGATGAAAAAGTGACAAGAATTAGAGAACAATGGAGAATAACTTCCATGAATTAAGTTCAGAGGAGAATATGTAGAAAGAATAATCCAGGAGTGGATGCTTAGATATTTAAGGCCAAAATAATTTCCCGTTTTTTCCTTTTGGAGTACTGAACACATACACGCTTATGATAAATGTGTGAGGCGTCAAGATTAAAATGAAAAAGAACCCCCATATAAACACCATCCAGCTCAAGAAATTTCCAGAACACGTGAAGCTCCCTAAGGGGAGCCCCCCATGCTCACATCACTCTCCCTCAAAAAGCATATCATTATCCTGCAGTTTGTGTTTTTTTTTCTTTTTTCTTATTGATAGTTTTACCATAATACCTATCTATAACTAATATGTTGTTTAGTGTTGTATGTTCTTACATTTTATTCCATTTTATCCATTTATTCAAATGGACTCAAGAAGTATATATCTTTCTGTGACATACTCTTTTCATTCAATATTATGTTTCTAAGATTCATCCTGCTGACATTTATGGTTCTGTCCACTCATTCACATTGCTGAGTAGTATCTCATTTTGTAAATTTACAGATTTGCTTACTTATTCCTGTGTCAGTGCTCAGTATTCTGGTACCATAGGCGTAGCTGCTACGAGCACTCTTGTATGTGTGTCCTGATGCTCACATGTATGAGTTTTCTCTCTACCTGTCTAGGAGTGAAGTGGCTCCTGCGAGCATCTTCAAACTTATTTTATAATTCCAAATTGTTTTCCAAACCAGTTGTGACAATTGATGATCTCACCAGCAGAGTATAAATGTGGTGGTTTTCTCATGCTCAAATAGTTGCTCACTTGATCAAAAATACTTACTAATTCCTTACTGTTTACTACATTAAGTGAAACTATTTGCAGTTCATATATAAACTCATTTTTTTGGCTTACCCCTGTTTGTTGCCTACTCTGCAACATAACACTGAATGCCCATCATAAATTATGTCTCCCTGTCACTGCAAGGAGGATTCACACTTTGCAAGTCACACAAATAAGAGTGTAATTTTTATTCTATTTACCTAAAATTCCATGTTTTTCATCAGGATTGCCCTAGAACTAGCAAAAGATAGAACTTTACTGAAGCCCATAGTCCAGAGGCAGTGTGCATACTGCTTGAGAGATGTAAATGCAACCTTTTTTTGAGCAACAAAAATCTGCTGGGAATACAAACAAGTTTCTCAGATTTTCATTCATAAAATGTTGGCAATGCATTCCATAAAATGTTTTATGAGGCTTAAATGAGATAATAGATTAAAAAAAAAAAACCTAATACAATGCTGAGCATAAAGTGGACACAATAAATTTTAGCTATTGTTATTTAACAGCCACTCATTGATAAATCACTAACGTTTTAGGGCCACTTTAATAAATGGCTGACAGCTATAATAAAGCCAATTTCTTGAAAGAAGCATATTCCTCCATGTTTTGACTTCAATATTATTAAATATTTCAGGTAAGATAACCTTAATGGTATTGAAAAAGACTAGGAATTCTTTGTTGTAATAAGAATATAGTAATCTGTCACTTTAATTATTAGGTCACAGACAAAAAAACCACACCTCTTAGTAGAAATTAATTGAAGTCTCAGAATGCACATACTTCCCAGACAGCATATATCCAGGCACATTGTCTCTTGTCCCACAACTGAATTTGAGGCTAGACTACTGGACCACTAAAAACATCTATATCTTAGTAAATTAT
This sequence comes from Diceros bicornis minor, assembly GCF_020826845.1. Lineage (NCBI taxonomy): Eukaryota > Metazoa > Chordata > Mammalia > Perissodactyla > Rhinocerotidae > Diceros > Diceros bicornis. Next base: position 16,396,964 of record NC_080766.1, read on the forward strand.
GTTTATGTGAAGTTAAAGCATTTTAATATAATTATCCCTGAAGCTCATCATCCCTCAAAATTCCAGAATGATTACGTTGGACAGTGAACCAGACAACAGATGCAGATCCTAAATGGTAAGTAAGGCTCATCTTCACTCACACACCATTCGGGTGCCCATCTTCACAGATGGAAAGCTCTACGTCACAAACATTTATTGATGTCACAAGTATACTGAGTGCAGCCTAGATCCTTTCATTATGAAAGAGAGAGGAAGGGGAGATGTATCAGCTTTAACTAATGGATGTACTGGCTCAAGTGTTATGCTAAAAATAATATTTTTTTGGCTCTTTTCAATTTACACTTCATCTCCTCTCCCCTATTTAGCAATACTTTTCATGGGGAAAATCAGTGCATCAATGGGTCACAAGTTCAACCTTTCTGCATTGAGGAACAGGATTAGCACGGTTTCTAAACTCTATGTTATTTTCGGGGAAGGCTTCAGTCCTTGTGGAATTACAGTGTATTTTGTTTTAATTTTTACTTACTTAAGTAACAGACTGTTCAGACAGGAAATAATTTTTATCATTCAGTATAGCAGCAATAAACACCCCACGGTTATTTATATATCACTTCGGTCCCAATGCTTTTAAGTTGACTATAGATGCACACAATACAGTGAGATAAAATGTTTAAACTCTTTAAAGAGAGCCTTTGGAAAATAAAAAATAGGAAAGCAGGATGGTGCCAGGAATGTGGTTAATGAACAGACGCATGCCTTGACGAACCACGCACTCAATCAAGGTAGGACAAAAAATTGATGTTGAACTTCGTAACCAACGTGTAGACAGCAGAAAAATACAACCAGTGACACGAATGGACATAAACAAACCAGTTATTTGGGAGAAACGCCAATATGAAGTGAGAGAAAATATTTTCCTACGGGCTTTCATAGAGAGAATATTTTATCATGATAGCAAAGCACAGCTCAGAAAGAAGCAATTGTGCTGGGCCGTGAATGGGTCCAGTTAGGCAGCTCTCTGATGTTCTCCCTTAATCCTGAAATAGATTTTAGATTATACGGCAAAATGGATGACTGCATTTCCTCCAGACCATCTTCCATAAATATTCTTTCTCTTAGCCAAGTGTCTGAAAGGTATTGACCTGTAGTGAATTAGAGATTACGGTCCCTGACAAGTACCAGGAAAACTGTAATTCTATGTTCCCATCTACAAACAGAACCGTACACTCTAAACGCCAACTAACTCGTGTGGAGCCCAAGCCCCTCGTACGGCAAGAAGCAACCAGACAAGGATGAACTGAAGAGAAGACCACTCAATTTCTGACTGAAAGTGTGTACAGGCAGTACTGGCAGTCAGAGCCAAGAGTCTCCTCAGAAAGCTATTTTGGGTCTCCTCCAACACAGAGAGGAATGGGAGATAAAGTCCAACAGCTGCACTCCATAGAGCATGGTGGCCATAATTTGTTGAAAAACACTTGTAGTGAAAATGGCTGCCTGAAGAAAGAGCAAGAGAGACAAGAAGGGAAAGAGGAAGGAAGAAACGGAGGAAAGAAGGAATGAACACCTATAGAGTACTCAATTTAGAGCAACAAAGCTTCCTGAAATATTTTCCAAAATAAACCTGTGGCAAAATGTTGAACTTGGAAATGGAGTTAGACACCTTGATGTACAAAATCATCAGTTATAAAATAGTCAAGTGAAGGATACAAAGCATTTGTTGTTTTGACTGAGAAATTAATCATGCCCACTGGCTAAAAGTAGAAATTTGGAGACAGAAACTGAAAAATATAGGTAGCCCTGAAGGCCTATTTATTTTGGCATTCTCTGTTTATAAAATGAATATGTAAAATTGAATGTCTTTCTCTGTAGCTTTTGCCCTCAAGTTTCCCATAGTCCTTACTTCATCCTGCTGTATGAGACCTGGTCTGGCTTCACTCACTTTTTCCTAACCTGCTTGGCTCCTGAAGCCATGCAAGTTCATGCTCCCTGGTGTGTATTCCACAGTGGAATGTGGGCAAATGGTGAAACACAAATCCAATGAAAGAATAAAAAAAGATTTTTGTATATTAGAGTCTGACTAACAGCAGCCAGAGGGGACTCAGATTAACTGAAAAACTTGTGCAAGAATTTTATTAAAATCATGCCACAAAAACTGCACACCATGCAAGCATGACACATGTAATGCAGTAGTATGCCACACGGGGGCAGCAGATGGCTAGCTTTCTTACATGAAAATAAAATGGAAAAGGAGTTCATGAAAACAATATTTTGATGAAAATAAAATTATGTTCTCTCAAAGATGACAAAGAATCTAACTTGTTAAATATGTCCAGACCCCATATGTAGTTTGTGATAAAACTGAAATAGCTTATTTGACTTTTGTTCTCACATCTATTCCAGGTCCGACCCAGCCCCTATTAATTTTTCAAACAGCCTAGGAATTTCCAATTTAAAGGCCTTTGCACATCCTGTTTATCTCTGCCTAGGATACTCCACTGACTCCACCCTAATCTTTCAGGTCCCAGTTTAAATGCGATTTCCTTAGGGACAGCTTACCTGGCATCTTCTCTAAAGCAAGTCTCTCCCACACAACATGCAAATTTTTATGTAGCTTTTTTTTTCCCTGTGTATTTCAGTCATGGCACCTATCCCAATTTATAAGTATTTTATTTACACACTTTCCTATATGAGTTTGTCTATTTCCTCCAGTATGCACTGAGCTCCATGCGGCTAAAACCCTATCTCTCTGGGTCACTTTTTAATCCCCAGAGCCTAGTCTACTGGGCATAAGAGAGACTCAAAAGCTACTTGTTGAATGAATGAATCCCTATGACTGTGGCTTATTTCCCCTCACCCACAAGTTCAACTAAGCCCCACACTGCCATATAAATCTTTACAGTAATAATGGTAACAGTAGTAAACGTCACTTATATTTTCTGACCAATAGAACTGAGAATTTTTCTAGAAGTCATAGCAACTAAGGATAGTTCTGATAACACTCTTGATTAAACACCGCTTCTCCTCTATTTAGTAACCTGTCCTTCTTGGGAGGGGGTGGGGTGCAGGCTTAGAAAGAACACAGATCATCGAAGGAGGAATGTTATATTTGTCCACTTCACTATACTTTTGCCATGGCTTTTAGTCCTTGCTGTCAGACCCCACATCTTCTTTACTGCCTTGCTCACCTTTTACCCTTGTTAAGGCAGAAATGCAGAAAAGGGGTTACAGAGAAGTTTAATGCTGTCCATTCCCGCCCATGATGAAAACAACATCATACTCCTTTCTTTTTCTTCCAACATTATAGGCGCTTAGTGCTACATATAAAATGGTCACTTATAATTATCCCAATAGAGGGATATTAAAAATATCTGTTTATGGGGCATTAGGTTGTAAAACACCCACTCTCAACATGATGCAACTTTATTAAGCAATAGGGAGGGAGATATAAAAAACAAAACACACGGAGTGGAGGAAAACCATGGTAGGGCCAAGTGATCTGAAGGCAATCTTCACATAGTCCCACCATAATGTGGACTCCAAAAGGGGAGGGACCGTTTGCCCACCAATAAGTATTCCATGCTCAGTACAACAGCACAGTATCAACTGTTGATTAGGTAAGTGATTGCTTTATGTGAAGGCTTGAATAGAAGCCAAAGTTGACTAGAAATAAGTATTGTCGGGTTTTCCACCATTGAGGAGCTGGCTGGGGTATAAGATCTGCGTCTCCAGGCTTTCATCATCAAAAGCTGAGCAATCCAGGCAGGCTGCCGTGAATGTTAGTGCTTCCCCAGCTGTGGTCTTTGGAGAGTAGAGGACTAAACCTCAAAAGGACTAAGGGAAATTCTATAACCTGAAGGATGATTTTTGGCCCCCAAATGCCAGCGGCTCTAGGGCTGTGCCTTCTCCCCTTTCTCCCCTATAGTAGACCCCACTGTGGCCCAGTACTGGAGAAAAACAAAGCAGCAGTGAATAGGGACCAATAAAAACTCCAGGGCACAAGATGACACACTTCCAAGTGGAAAGGAAAGGAATATTTCAGGGAACAACAGGAGAAAAGAGAAAAGACACCTAAAAGCACAAAGGCAACATTTCCTTACATGTAAGAGCTGTACATCAATGAACCAAACCCATGGGACTATGGTCAGCTAGGGCAAACCCAGCAGACTGGAATTATCTGTGAGCTTTACACACTTTCATGTGTAAGACTTCAATAATTTCTTAGAAGTCAAAGATAGTATTTGAGATATTTGAATATTCTAAACTTTTTCATTTCCAAGATACAGAAACTGTGTATGAAGGGTAAAAATAGGATTGCAACAAATCTAAATTTTATGAAAGTCAAATAAAAAACACTTAAGCAGATGTGAATAATTAATACATACAATGCAGCATTAAAATACTTCCTCAGTGGAACAGAGTCTTTAAATGAATAAAGCTTCCATAGTAGCATTGCTTTTCTGTTCAGTTTCTATTTTAATCTCTGATATTCATACACACCTCTGCACACCTGGAAACATCTGTTACTGTTTTAAAAAGGTAACTTCTATCAAAGTTCTTATATACACCTGCATAGCACGCATTAAAAAATCAAGTCTTTTGCTCATTTCTTTAAAATCATGTTACTGTACTAACTAGGTGTTCTATCCTTTCTACAACTAGATCTTTTTAGAAGCTTTTACCCAACTTTCTCAAAAACACAAAATGACTATTTAAAGTTTGCATGAAATTTGCTCACCTATAATTTGTTTCTGGCACTTTAGTATAATCTGGGGTGGTTTTTTACTCTGTGTGTGCATGTGTGTGTGTGTTTCTTTGAGGTTAATTGACTTTGGAATACATTCATCAGTTGTTGCTTGCCAAAGATTTTCTAGTTTTCGTAGGGTTTTAAAGTCTCAGAATAATCCAGGTTTGTTCTTGTTCTCTCTCTTTTTCTCTCTTTCTCTCACATACACACACACCACCCCTAGTGCTGACAACTTTGACATTTCAGATGTTCAAGAAAAACAGAAGCATTCCTGAACGTCTTCTAAAGTTGAAGTAGTCATATGTCGATGAATGGCAGTGTGTTTTTGTCATTACAAACAGCACTCTCTATTTCCAAATGGCAATAATGCAGGGATCAATCCACAGAAAATGTCAGAAGCAATAATTAAATAAATGTCAATAGAATGACCTTATAATTTTTAAGCCCAGTCAGACAAAGCTATAAGATATATGCAAATTTCAATTCATATGATATTAATATCTGTAAGTGTTTTGCGGTATTAAAGACATGAAAGAATACAAAGTTCCATCTAGTTCAATGTTCTTTAAAGTTAGATGGAAAAGATACTTCTTGAGAGTCCAACAAGGTTTTAAAATTTAGTTGGAAAAACATATACATTTCTTAAGAGCTAAAGTAATCCATTCAATATACAAACAAGGGGGACTCTGTGCCCGTTGAGTCCAGGGGCTATGAGCTATGTGGTTTCCTCCTCGAGGTTTGGAGTCTCGACGTCAACTCTAAATAGGTTTCCCTTAGCAAAATTAAAAAATTAAAAATTTTAAAAAGCAGTCAATATCCTGATCAAAGACACTGGTCATTATAAATCACAGTCATAGAGCATGACATTATCTTCCTCGGCAGAAAGATTTAGAATCAAGCACAGAGTACTCTGAGTAGCTTCAGTTACCAGGATGGTAATTTACTTTCTTAGTGGGTCCATGTTTTCTCCCATTCAGGAGTACTTACAATCATACATAGAAATATCTAAAAGATTTAAAATCATGGAAGATAGATTTGCATTGGGAAGGAGTCAATCTGCTTTTTGAAAATTTATATATCTGCAATATTTAAAAGAACCTAGCCATGAGAGCAATAGTTTAAAGGCAGAATATCAAATATACAATTGAGCACCTGATATAGATATTTGATTTTAAATTTCTCACTATTATCATGAATAGTATTGGAATATTTTCAAAACTTTTGGGTTCAACATATTTATTGTCCTTATAAGAATAAAATTATCAGGGAAATTTTATTTGTCGATATAGACAACCGAAGAACTTAAAAATAACATCGAATATATTACATTTAGAAATGCTAGTGAATTAGAATGACAGCTTCATAATTTCAAATTCAAAATATGCAATTAATTGCTTGATTTAGATGTAGCATTTTAGCTTGATATCTTCCTGTTCATACATTATTTTGGAATAACTAGAAGAAATTTTGATTCACTATATTTGTTAATTAGATTTATAAAAGTTATTTAGATATTTGGAAAGAATTTTACTGTCAGAAAATTGAAGCATTTAAAAATAAAGTTATATAAATTTACTATTAAATTTAAAAATATTGGAAGGTATTTTACATTTGTTAAAAGATTAAATATTATTCAAAACCCTTAAAATAACTGCTAAACTTTTATAGATTTATAAATAAGATTAGTAATGAAAAGCCTAAGGAAAGATAGTTTTCTAAATCTATAAATGTAGTAAATTGAATAGCAAGTGCTAAAAATAAGCTCTGGAAGTTTTCTCTGCACACAAAAAGAAAAAAAATCATTAGAAAGCTGCAATCATTTTAATTAAAAATAAGACATTATTTAACAGAGGACTAACATATAACTTTTACACAATTTATAGAATTCAAAGGAACTTCAAGGTGGTGTGTAGTTTATTATCTGATGCAGATTTCCATCAGCTCTGCATGTGATGCTGATTAATCTGAGCCATCCATCCACCCACATTCTCCATGGAAATAAATTTCTCAAAGCCATTCATTGTATTATTCACATATATTCCTTCTTTTCATCAGTCACATTCTAACTACAGAAGCTCCACAGGGTAAATTTAGATTGACAAGTATATGTGCTTATTATTATAAATTCACAAAGAACTCCTTTTCACTTATTTTTCAAATATGTTCCTTTCTTTTGCCCTATAGACAGGTGTAGTAAGGAAGAGAGTCATTAGGAAGTATTCTCCAACAGAGAAGATGTTTATGTAAGCTTATTAGTATGCTCTTTTTTAATGAAAGGTAATTGAAAGTTTCTTTGAGCAGCATTTTCTTAAGGGAATAGAAAAAAATAACAGATGTTTTCATTACAAGCACCATTTACCAAGCAACCCAAAACGTATGGCATTTATATTAGATAAGAAAGCAAGCAGAAGAATATCTGATTGCCTAAATTTGTATCAGTATATATTCATTACCGTTGCTCTCAACTGGACTCTCAATGCCTAGAGAAATTACAGTACTTCTCTTCCAACACAACCCATCCCTCTTTAAAATGATGATTTCAATCTTTTTCCACATACACAATCCTCTGCATAGCTCTCTATTCCCCTTACTCTGTGCCTCTTTCTTCCTTGACACAAACTGAATCCAGGGACAGGAAACTTATTGCATCCTTCTCTAAACAAACCTAAACCAATGTGTACTCTAACCACTTTCTTCATCTGCTCAGGAATATTACAGAATCAATTATTCAGTTTCTTCCATCTTAAATTATCCACATACCCTATATTCTCCTGATCCTATGTTTTTCAGCTAAATTTTCCATAGGACTGTCAATATTTTTGACCCTAAATCTTCATCTCTTATTTATTACTCTGCACAGTCTAATCTCATTCCCGCTTTCACAACTCAATCTAAATAGCCACATTCATTACTGAACCAAAGAGCTAGTCACCGTTTTTTCCTATCCCAGATGTATTTCTTGACTGTATAAGATTAGTAGATGCAATCTAGCACATCTTCTTTCCCAAATATATATTGTTTTCCATGTACTGCAAGCTGGGTTCCCTGGGAGATTTTAGGCTGAATTCTAGGATTCCCTGGGAGATTTCAGATGGATATTAGCAAGAAGGATATTTATTACAGAATTTTCTTGGGATCAACATCCAGGAGAGGAGAGGGAGAAGCATGATAGAGCAAGGGAAGAAACTGGGCTGTATCCAGTTTCAACCCATGGAGATGTCTGGAGCTAGGGTAACACTTCAGAGTTGTATGACGGCCCAGTCCAAGTTGGGGCAAGGGACGGGCCTTAATACCCCCACATTAACGAGTTATTGGTTGCAGGCCACCTCTAGAGAAGGTGCAACTTTATGTGAGGCAGTATTCTCAGCCAAGGCAATCCCCAAAGAGGGCTGTGATCACAGCACCCAACATACAATGGAACCCCATTCTCAGGACGCTCCTCATACCTCTATAACCCCTACTTCTGGACTGACGGTTACCAGATCCTACTTCTCTACCCAATTTTTAAATGTTGGAGCACTTCATGATTCCTTTTTCATCCCTCATCTTACAATACATTCTCTCAAGACAATTTAACCAACTCCCATGCTTTCTTTTAATAACTAAAGGCTGCAGTAACTCAAATTTATATCTATACCAGATATGTCTCCTAGCTCTAGACATATATTTGCAAAACCTCCTTGTAGAATTCTATCCATGACTCCTTCCAGCTCCTGCTCTTTCCCAAGCAATATACTTTGTTGTTCTTGTTCCACACACAGAAGCGAGAATGTTATCTTTGAAAAATGAGATAATGATACTCTCCCACTGCAACATTTCTGTGGCTTCCCATTTCCCTTCCGAAAAAGTAAAAAATCCTTAAAATGACTCTTCTAAAGCTCTGCACATTTTGACCCACTTCCCTTCCCTAACTTCAATTCAATTCTATTGAGTCAAGCTTTCTCCCCAATGCCTTCCATAGACTAATCTTTACTTATTCTTAAAGTCTCAGCTTAACTGACATTTTTTAAAGAAAAACATTCATTCCTTTTTTCAGAGTAGTCTAGGGATTTTGTCTATAATCTCATTCCATCTTTACATTTATTTAAATAGCAATTAAAATAAGTTATAGAATTTTTTTGTTTAATTTTTTTTCCTACTTGACTGTAAGTTCCAAGAGGGTGGGTAAAAAGTCTTATCATTTTTCAGTCTATCCTCAGCGCTTAGCACAAGGCTTGACACACAGGAAAAGTTATATGTACGTGTATGCTGAATAAAACAGCATGACCCAAAGAATGAGTTATTCAATAGACAGGATTTACAATTAGGATAAGTTTCAAAGGTATAATGGGATACAATGGAGTGGGGTGACTGTCTACTACCTGAAGGAAGAAAAAAATCTCAATGAAAAACAGGGAATACAAATCAGAAGATAACACAGGATGGCAAAATAATTTGCTTTTCTGAAGTGGTCTAAATGTCTAAGCTACAAAATACGTATGACTAAGTTCATCATGGTAAAACGTCTAAATATTGTGACGTAAATGGAAGCAAGGTTTGTCTCGACCTTCTGGGTGAATAGAGGTATGCAGAAATAAAGAATATTTTGTAGATGAGAAAGCAGATGTAAAAAAGGGAAGGAACTTTCCCGAAAACAAGAAGCTTAATTTTACATAGTTAAAATTTGCACTACTTTCTTTCTGATCCCCAAATGCACAATTTTCTACTATACCAACTCAACCTCAAAGAAATGTGAAGTAGTTTATAATAGTGGATATCAACTGATTTTTTTTTTTATTTTGCAGATCCAGGATTTACCATCCTGACTCTAGCTTTAAAAATTTAAGTGGAAGGAAAATAGCTTTGAAGAAAGAAATCCCTTGAAAGACATTAGAATAACACAATGATTTGGGGGTTCTGTATTTTTCTGTGAAAAGGCAAAGCTAAATCTCTGGTAGAGGGTGAAGGAGACACAAGCATTAAAAATGTGCCAACACTGTGGGCCTTAGATATAGCTTGTAAGATCAAATGAAAATCTCAATCAAGACTGTCACTTTTGGATGAGCTCGGTTCCAACCAATAATGAGTACAGACCTCCAAATGCATATGGGTATTATGTGACATATCAAGGTACAGTTCTGTGAAACATACTCTGTGCAATATGGCTTGTGGAGTCAACATTCCTTTATTTAATTGCACTCAACTAATGTATGCCTTGGAAAGAAAGTACATCAAACACTGCATCCTAAAAGACTTCTGAAAACAACGGGGGATTTTCTTGTTGATCTTAAATAGTCTGCTGATTAGTTTATGGCATAGAAGAGAAAATCTACCAAGCACATCTTCAGGCTGAACACATTCAGCTTCTAATCATGCTTCAAGTCTCAACTAAAAAACAGAGCATCACACATGAGTAATCTATTCTGAATCACATTGGGATAATCCATGCTGACATAATACTTATGTATCTGCCTTGGGACTTGTCTAGGGAAAGGCTAATATCAAAAAGCATTTTAGTATAGAATCATTAATTCTAAAACATCCTTTTTAAATACAAAATATATGCCAGGCCTTGTCTTAGGAAGAGAGAATTCAGAAAAAAGGGTATATTACATGTTGTCCAGTAGAGGAAAACAAGTAAATAATTAAATGCATTAAAATACTATAGCTGCAAAGATAGAAATGTATGGAAGTCTGGAAACTGGCAGACATGAGAGAAAACAATCCACTTCAACATAAGAAGAGAAAATTCTAAGGAAGATTCATTTAGGATTAAATAGTTGAGCTATGGTTAGAAAGTGTAGCAGTGGCCTTGGCATCTGATTTTTGGGAGGAGGGGGAGTAAAAGAAGTCAGGGGACCAAAGAAAGATGCTTCAACAGGGAGAGTTGAAATAGCAAACTCTTGCAGATTTGACACAGTTTGTAATTTGGGAGACTTACGGGCAGTTTGCTTGGCTGGTGCATAGGTCGAGAGATGGGGCATGATGAATTATATCTGGAAACAAGTCAGGGCTTTCAATGTCACACCAAGGAATTTTCACTTTTTTCCCACATGCCACGGGAAGAAACTGAAGAGCCTTAAGCAAGACAATGATTCAATATCACATAAACATAGATTTAAGTTGGTGAGACAAAAAAGTTACTTTATCAGATGAGTTAGGAAGTAGAATTGCATAATTTACCTGCAAAATAAGTACTTCTCCCCACCTAAAACGAATTCCAGCAAACAGAATTGATGCCAGTTATTAAGTATTGAACACTGTTCCCTACTACAAAAAAGGACTTCTGATTTTATTCTTTCAGCTCTGAGTGTGCCTATTTCCCAGGGAATGTAACCCAAATCTCACATCTTATCATATAAAATCAGTACAAGTGACTTGCTTACCTCAAAAAGAGAGAGAAATATAATAGACACAGACACATTTAGTTCCCCTGAATTAACCAGCTGGGCTATTTGAGGAGAAGGAGATTAGAAATTTCAAACTATTTTCTACTTAACATTGTAATCACAAACAAGCAGGTATTTATTTATTTTAATTTTTTTCAGGAAATCACGTAGAGTAAAACTTGAAGTCATGCTTCTGCCTCACTCAAAGGAAAATGCTATCAGGCGCAGTCGTCCTTTTTCAAAGGCCACTGTAAATCATTCGTAAAAGCAGTGTGGTAGTGTTAAAAGTGACCTACCAACGAACATGCCTACGTCCCTCTATAAAGTGCTTGTTATTCCACTCATCAAGGAGTAAAGTCTATTTCCTCAACTCTTGAATCTGGGCTGCCCACGTGGCTTGCTTTGGCCAATGAAATGTGACAGAAGTGATGTTTTGGGACTTTTGAGTTCAGATCCTTTAGCTTCTACGTTCCATCTTGGAACCCAACTCCCACATAAAGAAATCCAGGTTCTCTTGCTAGAGACGGCAGACACATGGAGAGACAGGTTCTGGACAATGGGAGACCACAGGGAGGGAAAAGGTCCACATGAAGGAGAACCGTGGCCTTCTAGCCAACAGCAAGCCTCCAACCCCAGACACGTAAATGAGGCCACACTGGATCCACCAGCTCCAGTTCAGCTGTCCAGCTAAGACCACGCCAAGCACAGATGCGCTATCCCTGCTTAGTCCTTCCCAAATTGCTGTCCGATGGAATCATGAGAAATAAAACAGCTGTGGTTTCCAGCCCTTATGTTTTAGGGTGGTTTATTACACAAGAACAGACAAACAATACAAGTAGTAACCTGCTTACTGCTTCCTTTTCAGAGAAAAATCCCCCTGGCAGACCCTGCTGCCGTGTAGAAGATATCTAGGGGCTCAATTAGCACAAAAATGTCATAGCACAAGGGGCACAGAGGCCGAACCACAGTAGCAGGCCCTGTACACAGCAGGATACACAGGAAGTCAACGTACAAAGAGCTTCTGGTGACCTGATGGTCTTTCCAACATTCACACCAAGCAGCCGACACAACAGCACAGCATACCCTGGACAGTGATGCATGTACGTCACAGATGAGTCAGGCCAGACCAAGCAGGAATCCCGGCCAGGGAAAGATATTAGGCAATCCATTGAAAACACTGAACTTGTTTTTCTACAGACAGAGGTCCCAACTATGTTCAATATGCTTTTTTATTCCCATAAGTAAGCAAAGAGAAAAAAAAAAAAAAAACAATAAAATTTCCCCTTTTAATTATTTATTTGCTGTTATATCCGTTTTATGTTTTGGAAGTTTTGTTCACTCTTACCTTGAAAAACCAATCAGAATGTGTTTGGGTTTCTCTTATTTCTGCCTTTTTAAAGCTTCAACACAAAAGTCTTATATCACACATTATAATACAAAAAACCCACTCTCTCTCTAACCAAGCAGTGTCATATAGTGTCACACTGAAACTCATTTCAATGTGTGTGATACGAATGTTGCTTTTTGAAAAACATGTTTGGAGCTCCCCATTTGTAATTATTTAAGCCAGCATGCCATAGCATTTAAAAAGTTTGTACATTAGAAATTTAAAAAGTGCTAAATTATAGATTTTCAAATATTTATGAGACTAATAAAATACCATGATTCTTCTGAACACTTACCAAACCTAGTTGACCAAAACAAATAGAAATGATAAAGTTTTATTAATTTTCCATGATTACTTCTATTTTTATTTTAATTGTTTTCTGGTTTCAAAACAATGGAATTTTGTTTTTAACAAACAAAAACTAAATATAAAAGTTCATTCTTAGTGTTCTTTTCCTCTAAAGAAAATCCTCTTCTCTCATTTTTAATTGAGCTACCATTAGAATAAGTTCTTTTTGTATGCTGTTGCTTTGAATTTCAGGGCTATATATATGAGTTGGATGATTAATTTCACCCTCTGATATTTGAATAACCAGAAAGGTGGTCTTTATAGATGATTTGGCAAGTAATTATCACAATCTCATTGCCAGGAAGTAGACTCAAAAATATGACCACAGCAGAGTTGGGATCCCAAAAATATGATTTAATTCCAAGCACACAACCAGAATTACAGACCAAATTCAATAACCTAGGCCTTTTTTTGATGTAAAAAATATTTTGTAATCATTGCATTTTTCTCATGCAAGTTTGAATCTAGTCAGCTACTTATGTTATTAAGAAATTCTAAGGTTTTGACATAGTAGTGACCTTTGGTAGAAAGGTCACTACTTTTTCTTTTTGTCTCTGAAAAATATTCAAAATCCTGAAGGCATTTCTGTTTGAAATTTTATACCCTACAATACCACTACAATTTTATATCCTACAACAGTTAAACTTTTTTGTCTGACTTTTACCAGCTTGCACTTACCTGAAGATTTCCTTCATGCATGTCCTAGTTCTGTGGAGATTTTCGAAGTCTGTTTAACAGCTGTTTTTATTCATTAGCAACTTCCGTTAGAATCTACTAATGAGTCTCTTATGAGCCTGGAGGTCTGTCAGTCATGGTACTTTTTAACATCTTTATCACATGTTTGGGAATAATTCTGTTACTTTTTACCACACTTATAAGCTTAATGATTTTTCTTGCATTTATGACTGCTAAAAATGTTAGGTAACACTTAACGTGCATCTCCATCTTCTCTCATTATGAGTATCTCCACAGGCCCTCCACATGATAACATGAGCCTACCGTTTCTCAGACAAGAGGACCTAGTTTAGGTTCCTGTGGTATTAACCTCTCTCATATTTGCTTTATCAGAGCATATTTGAAGATATTTAATTCTGTAACATGTGCTTTATCTCTCTCACATGGTCTATTGTACCTATGCTTGGCTTTCTTCTCATTTGAGAAAAGATTAATTTTTCTAATCTAAGTAGACTTTTAATAAAATCATAGCTAAGAACAGAAAAATTTCATCTCTCTAAAAGCTACCTTCCTTTCTTGTCTTTATCTTGAAAAATGCTCCACTTGAACTCTTTATCCAACTGCCCAAAACATTTCACCCTACTAGTCTATCTATCTTCTTGGCTCCTTGGCTTTGACTGATGGACTAACAAAAGTAGGTCACTGGAGGTTTCCAGAAAGTGCATCTTACTCTCATATATCCAAAGTATTCCTAACACACGATTATTGGATTCAGCAAATAAAAGTATAGGATGTGCACTTAAATTTAAATTTCACATAAATAACTTTTTAGCATATGTATGCCCTAAATTATTTGTGGTTTATCTGAAGTTCAAATTTAAATGGATGCCCTATAATTTATCAAGCAACCCTGTCCTAATGCAATAACTTTCTCCTTACCTTCTGTTCCAAACCTTGACTGGAAATCTTTTGCAAATGTCTTTAGTTTCATCTCCAGAAGCAAAAAACTGTTTTCAGAGAAGGACAGGTTTCATTTTATTTTATTTTCATGTACTTGATTCTTTATGATATTAGAACTGGGATCTCAGGAACACCTTGCAGAGCCATCAAGAGTGGCTCACCTTAGGAATGAGGAGCATAAGCCCCCTCTTGTCCAGTGAGCCCCCTTGGTATTAACTCATTCATTCAAATTATAAGCATTGCACACCTACTCTATGACAAGTATTGTAATATCAAGGATCCCCCAAAAAACTAGTGACATCCTGTCCACTAAAAATTTTAAGTCTAGTAAGTAGGGGGAAAAAAGGCATAAGAATGTGCCCTTTTGATTGATTTTAGTACCTGTATCTGTATCCTTTGATTGAACCATGCTTACCTATAAATTATACTCTCATTATTAAAAGCACCTTATGCTATAACAGAATTAGAGCAGACGTGTATGGATTTCTTTACAGTCGACAAAAAGGTATGTGTGACCCTAGGAAGAAAAATATGCTGACCAAATGGAAAATTGGGATTTACAAAAGATATTTCCATAGAAGGATCTAAATATCATTTTCTGGAACTTTCTTTGTTTCAGTACTCCAAATGTTAGACTGTCCTAGCTCCATCCTCAGATTCTCTTCTCTGTAATCACGATCTCAATCAGAGATCCTTAAAGTGTGGTCTGGAGACCTCTGAGGGGTCCCTGAGACCTTTTGAGGAGATCCAAAAAGTCAAAACAACTTTTATAATAATAATAATAATGTTATTTCCTCTTAACTATCTCATTCTCTCACAGTTACACAGTTGGGTTTTCCAAAAGCAAGATGGCAAATGATATCTCAACAGATTGAAAGCAGAAGCAGATATGAGAATCCAGCTGTCTTTTATTTAAAAAGCCATTGAAGAGACGTGTATAAATTTAAGCAATCTCTTCTTTCTCACTATTTTTCTGTTTTGGAAAATATAATTTTTTTAATAAAAATCTTATTCATGTAAAGAGCTTATTCTATTATTTTTAAATGAATTAATATATAAGTATTTTCAGAATTTGTTTTAATTTCAAATACAGTACATATTAATACATAAAACCTACATAAGCAAAAGCTCTTTGGAATCCTGAATAACTTTTTAAATGTAAAAAAATCCTGAGACCAAAAAGTTTGAGACCTAGTTCTATGCAATCACATAGCTTTAAATACCATCCTCCTTATATCTGTAACACCAAAATTTATATATTCAGGTGTAGCCTCTCTCTGTATCAAAACCTTTCAATGGCTTTCCTACACATATAAAATAAAATCTACCGGGTCACAGGAGATCTGGCCTCTGCCTCAGTTTCCAACCTCATCATCTGTCACTTCTTGCTCCCTCTCCTTGGGTCACACTGATCATCTAAGCTCTTCTTCAAATCTGTCAAGAATGGTCCCATCTCAGGGTCTTGCAAATACTATTGCCTGATATTCTTCCCTAAAAGACTTGCCTCTTTGCTTTACTCAAGTGTTTACATAAAGTTTCCCCTTAGAAAGATCTTCTCTGACAACTCATTAGGATATGCAGCCTCTGTCACTCCATCATGTTGCCCCGCTTTATATTTCTTTACAGTCCCATCATAACCTGAAATAAAATAAATGAAAATATAAATAATATATATATATATATTTTGTGTGTGTGAGGAAGATCAGCCCTGAGCTAACATCTGACAGTCCTCCTCTTTTTGCTGAGGAAGATTGGCCCTGAGCTAACATCTGCGCCGATCTTCCTCCACTTTGTGTGGGACGCCGCCACAGCATGGCCTGACAAGCGGTGTGTCAGTGTGCGCCCAGGATCCGAACCCGGACTGCCAGCAGCGGAGCTGGAGCACTTAACCGCTACGCCATGGGGCCGGCCCCTAAATAATATTTTTTTTACATTGGGTCTCCCTCAAAAGCCACACGAGGGTAAGGATGCG
This sequence comes from Diceros bicornis minor, assembly GCF_020826845.1. Taxonomy (NCBI): domain Eukaryota; kingdom Metazoa; phylum Chordata; class Mammalia; order Perissodactyla; family Rhinocerotidae; genus Diceros; species Diceros bicornis. Next base: position 16,413,418 of record NC_080766.1, read on the forward strand.
TCCATTTTTGTTCACTACTTTATCCCCAACACTTTCAAACTACCTGGCACATTGTAGGCCCACAGAAATCATTTGTGATTTTTTGTACAGTGAATGTATTTGAGGTGAGAATGGGACAGACTTTATCTTTACAGCTTTTCCTATTGAAGGACATTTCTCTGAAGTGAATTGCTTCACTCCAAAAACTCGAGAAGAGAAAGTATGTATATAGGAAAATCATTAATAATATTTGATAATCTAACTCTAAAAGAGTTAATTGCATTTTTGGCATTAGTGCAGCAATGGAAGTTTTTCTAAATTGTCTGAAAATAAAGGCACATTCAGTGCCTTATATTTTCAATGCGTTGTGCAGATCAGAAATAAATATAATAGTCAAAAGGAAAGAATATTATATAAACCAATATCTAATAGAGTTACAATAAAACAAGTTAATGGTTGACATTATCAACATTAGTTCTAAGCTATGTTTTGAGCTTCAAAATACTTGATTCATTCAATGGTTAATAGACTGTGTACTACCGTGGGCTAGGTATTGGGGAGAAAAAGTTGAATTGATTATGGTCACCAATTTGAATATCAAAAAGTCTATCAGTCAAGTGGATACAACAGTTTTGCAGGGTAAACACAGTGAGTTCAGTGTGGGACACAATGAAATTGAAAGGACTGGAATTTTGAGGAGAAAATACCCAATAGGATGGTAAAGTTAGAGTGGAGATTCAAGACGAGAGAAATGGATTTGGCAATCTAACTTAAAAATAGACACCACTAAAGTGGCAGAGATCATTTAAAAGAAATGGTAACTGAAAAGAGTCCTCACTAGAATTTTTGTAACCAGGAGCCAGGTTTTATTGAGCATTCTAGATGGAAAAGATTTTGCAATGTAGAATTACTGAAGATGGCTTTCTCTCTGAGATGTGCTTAATGTGCTTACCGTGGACTTTCTTGACACTAATGTAATCATTCCAACAATCATCACTTATAAGATGTTTTCAGAGTTTAGAAATATATTATTAAGCTGAATTTTATTGTATCTCGACCTTTTAAAAGACCTTATCATTATTTCTATTTTATGCAAAACTTTAGAAAGTTTGAGTTCCAAGGTCACAGATAGGTCATCGATGCCTAATTTACCACCCTTTTGATAATTTATAATGTCAACACTTTCAATGTTAATAATGTGATTTTCTCCCTGTACTCCACTTCTAGTTATTCCTAATCGTTCCATATGACTTTATTGGAAACTCTGTTTCATAATCAATCTGTCCCCTTCCCAAACTATCTTCCCCAACTGAGATAATTGCTAGGAACTACCCATAGCTACCTAACATCCTCTAAACCCACAGACCTTGGGACTGCTTCTAGCAAAGTTTCCTCATGTTATTTGAAAAGACTACTAATTTTGAAGACTTCTCAAAAATAGAGTTTCAGTTTTAATTACAAAGAATATGATTATATTCAAGTATTTAGGATAATTTAACATTCATTTTCCATAAAAATTTCTTGTAGGAGCATGGGAACAAGAATTTATTTGAGGGAAAGTAGAATTTTATTCTTTTTTTCTACATATTGATTTGCTAACATTCTATATAAAACTATAATTCTATAGCATGTTAAAGAATGAATTCCTTTAAGGTTTTTTTTTCTTAATAGATACTCCTTCATGCCTTGCCAGAAATTGAAGATTGTTACTGCTTGGAGATTGCCGAAAGCAAAATGAAAGAGTTCCATCAAGTGGTCATTTAAAGACATGGCAATTCACATCTCACCAACACACAAAGGAAAGCAGTTTCTCCAAAATCTAGTTCAGACATACATTTTTAACCGAAATCTCCAAATTATATGTCATATAACATTAAAAAAACACTATAGGTACATTTTAAATATCATTATTAATTCATTTTTCCATAATATTATTAAACTGCAACAGAAATTGGATCTAAGTACATTTTATTTGTTTTCTTCTTTTTATTTGCTAATACTCTGTCCATAAAGCTTGAGCATTAAAATGCATGGTTATAATCTTAATTTGTGTGTTATAGTCATCTGTTTAAGTTATTTAACAGATACACCACAAGTTATACTAAACTAAATATTAGATTGTGCTGAAATTTAGAAACCAGCCATATGCAAATGAGCCACACATTTAAAAATAGCACTTTATAAGTAGAAAGGAAACTCAACTCAGGGCTTTAAAAAAAAATAAAATCAGTTATAAGACATAAGCATAAGTTAACTTGCTTCCTTTAATATCTTTAATTAAGTTTTTCACAATACCTTGACAAGTTCCATCTCCCTTATAAAGGTAGACCAAATGAGCATCTCTCCCTATAAATTACAGTACATTTAAGGGGCTACAGTCCTTACCTCTCTATTTCAGAAAAGACTCACGGTTTTAAATTAAAGCTATAAATGCTACTTATAAATACATATTTATAGATTAAGATTTGTTTCATACTTTATCAAGCAGTAGTTCATTTGAGTAACCATTCATAGTGTTTAATTAATCCACCCTTTCTGACTACATGCAGTGTTTCCCACATTGTATAGAAACAAAGAATGTTATTGTTGAGACAATGTTAAATGATCGATTTTTTTATATTAAACCTATGAAATCTGATTAGATTATATATTGCCTAAACATAAAATTGGAGGCAGCGTGTATAAAGATTAAGAACATGAGTTTTGGCATCAGAGAGATTGGATTTGAATCAAATCTCTGCTGCCATTTTTGTGGTGTAACCTGGAGCAATTATGTCTTTATGTATATAAGAAGAAGAAAATAATACTACTAATGTGAGTATTGTAAAAATTAAATGGTATATCTTACATTAAGCGCTTAGATATGCAGTTGACTATCATTAAAATGAATGACACTTTTTTGGGTGAAGTATCCATTATTCTGTCTTGTCATTAGTAAGTAAAAGTGGTGGAGAATTTTGCATGCAAGTTCATTGGATTTAAAATTTTTTTAAATATAAACAACTAAGGAAACAAAACAAAAGAAGATAAACATACTGCTGCTATAATAGCGACATGATTTTACTTCTTTCTCTGTGACCTTCCTCCAGTCTAAGCAATCTTTAGGACCTGTATTTCCATTTCTATGTAAAGCCATAAAGAGATCCACATAGCTACCCTGCTTTCTCTCCTTTGGATCCTTCCATTGGTAATAAGAAAGGCTGATTTAAAATTCTCACATAATAGCAAGAACAACCCTTCTTGTCATCGTGGTAATAAACTAAATGCTGAAAATGAAGACAGAGTAAAAGAGAATGATAAAGTACACTCAGTATAATATAAACAAATGGGGAATGTAGGTGAAGAGTATAGAGGAATTATTTGTACTCTTCTTACATATTTTCTGTGTTTGAAACTATTCCAAAAAAAGATAAGTAAATATAAAAGAAAAACTCAAACCCCTTTTAACCTAAAAGTGAATGAATTTACAACCAACAGATCCTCACTTTAAAAAAAACTTCTGATGTTATTTCTGCAGCATGGAAAATAACCACAGGGAAAATTGGAGATGCAAGAATAACTATTGAGTAAGAAAGTGGTAAGCACGTGAATAAATTTAAATATATACAGTCTGTGTGAAGCAACAAAAAATATCTAATTTGGAAAGAAAGAAAAGAAAGAATTAAATTATGGGACAACAACAAGTAAGATGAGACAGATGGTGATTAGATTTAAAAAATTCTAAGGTCCATGTGTTATATAAAAGGGAGTAAAGATAGTGATTAACATAGACTTTAAGATGAATATACCTGTTACAGTTTTATGGTAATTACTAAAAGAGTAGAGGGGAGAAATGGAATTTTTTGTGTGTGTGCACGTGAGAAAGATCAGCCCTGAGCCAACATCCATGCCAATCCTCCTCTTTTTGCTGAGAAAGACTGGCCCTGAGCTAACATCTGTTGCCAATCCTCCTCCTTTTTTTTTTTTTTTTTCCCTTTTTTTCCTCAAAGCCCCAGTAGATAGTTGTATGTCATAGTTGCATATCCTTCTAGTTGCTGTATGTGGGACGGCACCTCAGCATGGCCTGACAAGCGGTGCGTCGGTGCGTGCCCAGGATCTGAACCAGGGCTGCCAGTAGTGGAGCGCACACACTTAACCGCTAAGCCGCTGTGCCAGCCCCCGAGAAATGGAATTTTAAAAAAAAACAATATAGGGCCAGCACCAGTGGCCGATGGTTAAGTTCAGCACGCTCCACTTCTGTGGCCCGGGTTCGGTTCCCGGGCACGGACCTACACCACTTGTCAGTGGCCATGCTGTTGTGGCGGCTCATATACAAAACAAAGGAAGAGTGGTAACAGATATTAGCTCAGGGCAAATCTTCCTCAGCAAAAACAAAAAAAATAATGTAAACAATGTAGAAAAGGTAAAGTAATGTAGTGAGAAATATATAAAACAAGAAATAAGATGGTAATGAATCCAAATATAATGGTAATCCTAATAAATAGAAATGGATTAACTTTATAGTTAAAAGTTAAACTACATAAAAAAATAAAATCTTGGAATATGCTGTTTACAATAGTAACACTTAAAAATAAGGACATGGGAAAATTGGTAGACAAAAGATAGAAAATTAGGTAGGGTAAATATTAGCCAAGGAAAACCTGGTTCATCTGCATTAATATCAGACAGAATATTCTTTAAGGCATAAAGCACTAGGTAGGATAGAAAAGATCACAAAACAATGATAAATGACTCAATTTATAGAAATGATGGTAAACTTTGATGTCTCTAATAACTTGCCATCAAAATATATAAAGCAAAATGATAGACACATAACAAGTCAATGATTACAGCATTTTAAGGAATAAATATTATCTTCAGATACACAGGAAACTTCAAACAAAACTTGACCAAATGGGGAGATTGTAAATAAAAATCAGAAAATTTCAAGGAATTATGCAGGTCCTCTTCTCTAACCATAATGCAATTAAGTTAGAAATCAGAAAAAAATCAATATTCAAAAAAAAACTGCAGAAATATAAGAGCAGACTTAAAACACACCAGAAATCAATAAACACTGAAAATAGATGAATTAAACTATTAACTTAAGACATTAGAGAAAGAACAATAGAATAAACCCAAGCAGAGGAAAGAAAAATTATAAAACATAACAAAAATTAATGAAATAGTAAAAAAGATATAAAAGATTAACAAATCCAAAGGCTAATTCTTATGTACTTAATATATGTATGTTTAATCTGCCTTGATAATCAAACTTTTAATCCTTTTTTACTTATTTATATCAAATGTTTGTGATTTTTTTTCCAGTTTTAAATTTACAGAAAAGACTTTGTGACATCCACCTTGCTTTACTTCTAGTTTTTTACATACAATGTTTTTTTATTCTTTTTTTAAACAGGCAAGTTTATTTTATTTAAGATAAGTAAGAATAGAGCTCCTAAGCACCTCAATAAAATGAAATAGGCTTTGGTTTACACATTGTTAGGTTTATATTGAATTACTTTTTTTTATTGAGGTCATAATAGTTTATAACATTGTGAAATTTCAATTGTACATTATTATTTTTCAGTCACCATATAAATGAGCCCCTTTACCCCTTATGCCCATCCCCCAACCCCCTTCCCCTCTGGTAACCACTAATCTGTTCTCTTTGTGCATGTGTTTATCTTCCACATATGAGTGAAATCATATGGTGTTTGTCTTTCTCTGTCTCGCTTATTTCACTTAACATAATACACTCAAGGTCCATCCATGTTGTTGCAAATGGGACAATTTTGTCTTTTTTATGGCTGAGTAGTATTCCATTGTATATATATACCACATCTTCTCTATCCATTTGTCAGTTGTTGGGCACTTTGGGTTGCTTCCACATCTTGGCTGTTGTGAATAATACTGCAATGAACATGGGGGTGCATAAGTCTCTCTGAAGTGTTGATTTCAAGTTCTTTGGATAAATACCTAATAGTGGGATAGCTGGGTCATATGGTATTTCTATTTTTAATTTTTTGAGAAATCTCCATACTGTTTTCCATAGAGGCTGCACCAGTTTGCATTCCCCTCAGCAGTGTATGAGGGTTCCCTTTTCTCTACATCCTCTTCAACATTTGTTGTTTTCTCAATGTTATTTTTTGAGACCTGTTTGATTGATATATACAGCAGCCTAGTTTATTCTTCTTAATTATTACACAGTAATCTATAGCCTAAATTTTATTCATCTATCCCCCTTTTGCTATCTATTAACAATATTTCAATGCACATCACAGGATTTTCCTGTGCATTTGTGTTGGAGGCCTGAAATGAAATTACGAGCTTTTTAGAGAAGCAGGATATCAGTTTCACTAAATGTTAGCAAATTGATTATTTAAATGGCATTCCTGAAGAAAATCTGACAAAATTTCTTTCTTCATAATTAAAAAAACAACAAAAAACAAAACCCTGGACTGATTATTAGGGTCCCTATTAAAGAAAGAGTTGAAAAGTATTCAGGGTTTTATGTTTTATTCAATTAGAATAATCTCCTTCACGATCCCCTAAATCATATCTCTTTAATAAAAAAACAAACTTTTGGGCTAGCCTCATGGCCTAGTGGTTAAGTTTTGTGCACTCTGCTTCAGCAGCCCTGGTTCAGTCCCGGGGAGCAGACCTACACCATTTGTTGGCGGCCATGCTGTGGGGGCGACGCACATACAAAATAGAGGAAGGTTGGCACTGGTGTTAGCTCAGGGTGAATCTTTCTCAAGCAACAAGAGGAATATTGGCAACAGATGTTAGCTCACGGCCAATCTTCCTCAGCAAAAAAAAATTTAAAAATTAAAAAACCTTTCAAGCTTAAATAAGACAATATTATACAGTTTTGCTCCACTTTACTTGACTTTTAGAAACTTTTATTCCTAATTAGGTTGCTATGACATTGCATGAGTGTGTATATGTGACTGGTGTGTATGTGAATAATCTACTTACTACACGCAGGTTAGGCAAATATGGTGAAGTATGTGGACCCACTGTATTAGCAAATAGCATCTTGATAAATGCAAGGCTATAGAGGTGGTGTTCAGATATCATTTCATACCTGCCTACATCACAAAGTTTATTCCTACTTTGCCAAAAATTTATAACGTTGACATTTCTTATATAGGGGAAGATGAGCCTTAAGTATGATGACTATAAAATTTGTTTGACAAATCAGGATATATATATATATTTTTTTTTTTTCCTGAGAAAGATTAGCCCTGAGCTAACATATGTTGCCAATCTTCCTCTTTTTTTTTTTGCTTGAGGAAGATTAGCCATGGCCTAACATCTGTGCCAATCTTCCTCTACTTTATATGTGGGTTGCTGCCACAGCATGACAAGTAGTTGACTATCTGAACCCGCAAACCCGGCCACTGACACAGAGTGCGCAGAACTTAACCATTAGGCCACAGGGCCGACCCCAAATCAGGATATTTTTGAGAGTAAAATGGATCTCAAGAATAAACCAGGACGTATCTTTGGGCAACGCATGCATTAAATAAATACTCTACTGGTTTAAATGATGAAAACATATCATGAGTTGTCATGAAATTGGTAGGCTCTAATCCCTAGCAGGTACTGTGCCTGTCTTTTGCACAGCTAAAGGGATTGTTAGCCCCCTTTCCGTACATCATGATTGTTAAGAAAGGGACATTTGTCAGAATGAGCAAGGACGTGATGTCATAGAAGGTGTCCTAAGCAAGAATATGAAATAAATTGTTACAGTTGGCCAAGAACCAGAGGAAAGATGAAGATCAGGAGAAAGGAGTGCTTTTTCCTTAATTCCACATCCACATTTTATATCACATTTCATACTGGCCCGCAGTTGCTTATGCAGAACTCAGGCTGTTTTCTTTTGTTCTGAAATCTCATGTAACTTATGTCATTTTAAGTGAGCTTTAACACAAAGTGCCTCACATGCTGCCATTCCGTATCTGATTTAATCCATTACTTGAGCTCCATCTTAACACTTTTGGCCTTTATTTTCCCCCTTTCCTTGGTAAATTATTTTTAGTACTAGAAAAAGCGAGCTTGTCTTGAAAATCACCGCCGTCTGGGACATATTCAAGTGCTTAAGGGTGTTTAGGTAAAATTGAGATCCTAGTAGGCATACATGGGTCTTCATCAATATCTTGGCATTTTACTTCAATTTTTTTACTATCTTTCAATATGGCCCACAGCATGAAGAGTTTGCATATTTCAGTTTACTATTTTTCTAGAAAATTGTGATAATCCCAATACTAATCAAAATAATCCATTTAGTTATGTTCAGTGAGCAGTCTTCCTCTTTACACCAATATAGAACCATAACTCTTCCCCAAGTTTCCTTATTTAAAGTATCTTTATTAAAAGGACAACAGATTTCAAATAAATATCTAATGCTGGAAAACGCCAAATATTTTTCTTGTGAATTAATACCCTAGCTAGGCACCAATACATTGAAATATATTGATTGGTTTTTATGCCAAACCTCATTCATGTATTGTTCATGAATAGATTCAGTATTTCAGTACAAAGACTTTAAATATCAAGTCCAATTGAATTCTGATATCACACTCCTCTAGAGTTTCTTACTGCAGGATAAAGTTGTTCATCTAAAAAGCACAGTCTGTCTCAAGCAAATGCACACTATAATAATAAAAAAAAAATCACATGAATTTTCTTCTTTTGATTCTCTCACTATAACCCATGTTTAGTGTATCAGCCAAACTAATAAAATGGGGGATAATTTTACTATGATAACAGTTGCAATGCTGCTCAATTTTAGTTACCCAATAACGGCTATTGTCAAGTTTTATTTGAACCACCTGGTGTATTTACCTGCTTTGTGTTCTTGGGAAAATCCCCAACTGCAAGGAGTTATTCTCTCATCTTCGCTGCAATCCATCCAGTTAAGAGGGAAAAGTAAGATTACGTATGTGAAAGTCCTATAAAAACTTAAAGTGTGGAAGGAGAATAGATTTTTAAGCTTCAGAAGACAAAATATTTGTGATCATTAATAGTAAAATATTGTGACTTTGATTAAGAATGGCTTGTTTTAGTTGGAAGTCATCTCTTAGATCTTTATTCTCAGGTTGTACGCAATTTGAAAATGTCTTAGATAAAAATGCTGCTTAACTTGTCACCTGGTTTTCTTCCAATGCACAGAACTAGAAGCCTTTCAACAAATGGATTGTGTGCACCATCTGTCCATTTTGTGCTGCATAGTAAATTTTATACTAAAAATGTCTTTTTCTTCCCACACCAGAACACAAGAAATTTGCTATCTTTCTTGGTCTGATGTATGACTTAATTTAGTCTTTAATATGATTGTTGATGGCTAGAGTTGTTTAAAATGTAGTTATACATAAACTATAATTTAACAATCACAAAATCTGTCACTATTAATGAGGAATTGCAAATATTTCTGAGGTAGGAATTTAACTTGATTTTTGGATGTCTGTCTTGTTCTATTTGCAACTTCAACTACGTGTGTAACACAATTGCAAATTCTAACTTTTGTTAGCTATCTTTTAAATAAATATATGTGCACATATACATATTTTATGTCACTATTTTGCATATAAATGCATATAAGTTCCTCTAAACTTTTAAAACCTAAAATGTTCCAGAAAGGTATATTTTTATATGCAGCCATTTATAATTTGGTCAACACGGAAAATGTATATCTGAAAATAACCATAAAACAGTTAAAAAAATTATATAGTGCTATTTTTATCCTAATCTAATTAAATATGTAAGGCCACAGAAAAGGGAGCCCAAGACGAGAATATAACAGATTTAGAGTCTATGAGTACACAGGATAATCCAATGCATGAGGGCCCAGATTGATATCAGCTCAGTTTTTAAGTACCTACTACATGCCAGTAGTAAAATAAATTTACTTATTTATTTTTCCTATATAAAATAACTCACAAAAATTTAATAAATCACTTCCTTAGGCACAAATGGCAGTGGTGATCATGATCATGATCACCACCATGATCATGATCCATGACCTCAGAGAAAAATCAAATATACCCAGTATCAGCAAAATGCACTGCATGCAGTAGGTCATCAATAAATGCTTATTGAATTAATTAAAAACTAATATGAAGGAAATTGATCCCGTCAAATTTTTATATATTTTATCAAGTTTTGTTGTGTGTGAGCCAAAGAAGACTTATATATTAAAAAGTTGTTTCTCTTGCAAGGATTGATATATAAAATATTACGTAATAAATCACATTTTAATGTGCTAGAGTCTATAGCTATAGTTTTCCTTTAAACATCATTTTGACATAACATTAATGATATAACAATATTTTATTCTGCAAATATAATATGTTTTGCATTTATAATTGCTAAAATATGCCACTTCCTAGAATTATGACAAATAATTCCTTACACACAAAGGCTTTACTTTAGAGTGAATGGATGTTGCCTATCATCCTAATTTATGCCTCCCAAAAGACTGGTTTACTACCTCTAGTTGATATAAAATAAAATTCAATCTTGATGAGTTCAGATTCCTTATGTGGTAAGAATTGTATTGCTACTAATTAATTAAAATAGAAATTAAAGAATCCTGGATAAAACTTCTTTCTAATTGAACAACTGAGCTTTGAATCAATCTAAAACTATTTCCTCAAAAGAGAACTGGTGATGTCATAAACCAAGCCACTGGGCTGTAGTGCTGAAAGGGAGACAATACCTTGCTGAACTGGAAACAATATTGCATTCTTACAATTTCAGTTGAGGAACACAATGTCCACACATATGCCATTTTGAGATTCCTTTTAGAATTTTCTCTACCTTTGTTTTTAATTATCCTAAATTCATTTCTCCCCAATTATATGTTCCTTCTTGCTCTCCCCCTATACTTCCCCCTGAACTTATATTTTCTATGTCCATTTACAGAGTCCATCTAATCATTTGGGGCTCTAGGGCTCTTCTCTGTTCCAAACATCCCCAAACTCTAGGATGCATTTTGGGCAATATTTTGGACTAAATTTAAACTTAAAAAGTACATGAGTTCAAAAGGTCAAGGTGTACCATGTCTGTTTTATTCTCTGTATGATATTTATATCAAGTTTTTACATTGCAAATTTCTCAAAACTATAATTTCAACAATCTACACGTCAACACATATAAGACGGCAACTGTAATTAAGTTCATTCCAACACTTTTCTCCAAGTTGTTTCATACACTGCTATGAATTGACAATGGGAAGCTACTTCAGCATCATCCTTCATCTTGACAGGATAAAGTTAATAATAAATATAAAACTGCTTTTTCATTGTTTTTTTAAAAATTTTTTTGTGAACATACTCATACTCAAGGTGAGCATCCGGTCAACGTAACAAATCAGTTAGGTAGATATGTTTAGAAATGGTAGCAAAACACTTGCAATTTATGCCATATGGCTTTCAGCCTAGTAGGGCCAACTCACTGTATTCAATGACCCTGGGGAAATCAGGCTGTTTGGAGGCCATGAATGTTAATTTGAAGCCTCTGGGACAGTGACAATAAGTTTGCAGTGATGTCAAGGGAAGTCATACGTCCAGCTGAGTGAATCATCAGTGGAAGGGAAATTGTTCATAATGAGCCCGTGCTCTGATTTGGGGATAAAGGGACAGGCAGAGCTACCACTGCTATATTTACACAGCAGGCAGTAATGTATATTCAGGTACTGCCAACTTCTTAAACAGCCCACTAGTCTTCATCATAATTGTAAAATCCAAATGCCCTTCCATTGCCTCCCTGTTTGACCTCTCTTGGTTCCAGTCTCCTCTGAGTTCACTCAGTCACAGGCATGCTAAGTTTCTGGGTGGATATTTGATTAATTTTTAAAGATAAATTTGTAGAAATTACTTTCAAATGTACAGGTATCTCCAGATGTTCAACTCAACACAACTTGCAATGCATTTTCCAGAGGTTTTTTAATGCCAATGAAAAATTACAACACATATAAAGGACACAGGAGAAATTAGCAACCATTGACTAGCAAAAGAAAAAGGCAAAAACTAAAGCTTCTTTTGAGCAAGCAAGTGTGCCAAACTTCAATGAAGAACTCAAAATTAATTTATCTCATTGAAAAATGACTACAATGCAGTGTCAAAGATTAAAATGTTGGAAATAAATTTTCTTCTTTTGCGCCAACCTTTAAGAAAATATTCATGAACTTTTCTGGAATACAAAAGCTTCAGCAATCAGCAATTCTTATACATTTTCATTTTCTGAAACAACATACATACGAGGGAGAATTTCTTTAAATATTATCCATAAACAGAAATTTAAAAACCATATGAAATTAGGTTGTATGTTTTATGCCTAGGATTTCCTAGGCCTGATTTTCTGAAAGAAGCAGAAACCACCATTCTCTTGATGTTGCACAAATTTCCTTTGCTATTCAGAAAATTTAGAAAATGTAAGACAACTTTATGTTAGACATAAGTAAAGGGATGTTTTCAGGGCAGTAACAAATCTGTGATTAGCATCTGGGTAAGAAGCAGAATGCCTTCTGTTAAGTGAAAAGAAAATTGTAAACCATAACATTCTAGGGAACTGGGAACCAAGTATTACACTTTCTGAATTAATTTGCTCCTCTTTCGCATTCCAAGCCATCAGAAATATCATAGTGTGCCCAACCCCCAAAAGTCAAGGGTGAAAGACAAAATGAGCATACCTACAAGTATGAACAACAGCTGAACAGCTTAAGCTTGATGTGGAAGAAAACAAATTTGCTAGCTTTCTGAACTAAATATATCTGGAAATATATTACTTTATATGCTAACAAGTAAGAGCACAGAAAGAAAATTCTAGTTTCTTACAATAGGATTCCTATGTGATTTGAGGTGTGCCATCAGGTATAAAATCAGAAATTTACAATCTAAAGAAATGCTTGAGGCTTTTATGTTCGGGTTATTTGGGTGGGGGGTGGGGGGCAGGTGTTGGTATTTCAAGTTCCTGTTGTACTTGCCCTCGTAAAAAGAATTTGAATTTGCAAAAACCTTCACAAAAGTCTCATTATTTTTTTTCACACCAAGCACAACACTGCGGTTGCTGTAAGTTAAGGGGTGTTGGCACTGTTAGTACTAAACCTCTGGCGTTCACCCCAAGCTGTACCATGTGAAGTCAAATCATCTCATCCATATTGGCTGCGCTTGCCTGTAAAACTACAGTTCTTTGTAAATAGAGAAGCATGGATTAGACCAGGATGAATAGAAACAGGTAACAACCAGAAATGCAATTAGCAGCAATTTTGAAAGTTGTTGACACATTGCATTATCTTTGAATTTCCTCTAATTTCCTTAATTAATTGTATTATTGTGACTTTTTAAAGCATTCTTATAAATTAAAATTAAGATCAAGAAAGCCATTAGCACAGATTTTTTTGAAAGAATATTTTTATCTTATGGGGTTTATCCATATTTATTTTAACTTCTTTTTTCCTTATAAGAAAAATTATTTCAAATTTTTTAAAAATATGAAATAGTTCCTACTTGAAGTAAACATCGGCACTTCCAGTTACTCATAGGATATCCTCATTTATCTAAATGATACCATACACTTGTCTTAATTTCATCCAATTACCTCTAATGTCAAAGGCAGCAACATTTTTAGAAGTAGCATCCTTTACTTCTGGCTTTCTTTTTTAGCTATTAAATTTCCAAATTCATGAAAAGGCATTTTTAAGATTATCTCTGTGGAAATTATCTCTGCTTTTCATCCATCTCACAATATAACTAAGTCCAACTTAAGTATGATTTGGATAAAAAATTATTTTGAGGCAAAACTTTTACCAAGGCAAATGTATGGTACCATAAATGAGGATATCATGCAAGTAATTAAAAATGAAAATATTTACTCCAAATGAGAATTGTTCCATATTTTTAACAAATATAAGATAATTAATTTCATTAAAAAATCTGTTAAAAGAAAAATGATAATCCTTGAAAAATAAAAATATTCATTTATAGAATACTTAAAAATTCTGCAATAATAAATTAATAACAATGCATAATAACAATGCATTTAACAATAATGTATAAAATAACAAATCATGCAGATAAAAATGTTATGCTGAACTCATTATTCCTGGTTTTTGATATACTTCATGTATTAGAAACATTATCTGAACAATGTCAATTATCAAAACACCTCACTACCTGTACCTTATTCCCTTAAAAACTGGTAATTTCAAGCACTCACATAATGCATATATAAGCAGTTTATCTTAAACATAGCATTAATAATTTTTGTGTTATTTTTTACCAAGAGATTTTATGCCTTTTGTTCAAAATCATTACGGCTTATCTGTTAAAATTTTATTTTCCATTAAACTATTTAATTTCTGATAGTTTTGATGCAGGCAAGTATACATTTTAGATAACACAAAAAAAAACATTTTAAAAAGGTTGAATGTCAAAACAACCCATGTAGTAATAGTGATAAGTCTAAACGTTAAAATAGCAGCAATTATCATTACTTGAGCACCTCCTATGTCCCAAGCACTAAGCTAGATTCCTACAGACACTTTCTTTAATATTAATAACCACTCTTTAAGATGAGTTATAATGCCCATTTTATAAATGTGAAAATTTAGACTGAAAAATAAGTAACTTGTCAAAAGTCACAGAGATAATACATTACCAATCTAGAATTCGAACTTGAACCTTGTTTGTCTGCAGAGAAGAAAGTAAAGGAAGGATAAGTGAACAGCCAGATGGACCATTGATCAATAGTCATAGCAGCTTCCATTTACTAAGCGCTATGTATGTGAGATCTCATTCCGTCATCAATATAACTTTGTACAATGTTTTATTCATTTCCATATTACAAATGAGGAAATTAAGACTAAAGATAATAAGAAACATCTGTCGCTGCATCCTACGTGACACAGCTATAATAAGAAGGTCTAGAACTTGAACCAAGATTTGACTGTCCAGGATTCCTAATTTTAAAGCATCTTCCACTTCATAAATGATTTTCTCTTCAAATAACAAATTTAAATAAAATCAGTACAAAGTTGAATCTAACCAGAAAATGCAATTTAAAATATTCAAGAACTTGAAGATTCAGATCAAAGAAATCATAATACTCCTAAAAAGACAAATACTGAGCGACAAATATTACTCCAGTATTGATCTGTAAAAATGTGCAAGGATAAGACATCTTATTTAAATGCTGAAAAAAATTACAGTGTCAACAATAAAAAAACAATGGAGAAAGCAAGCAGATCTCGTCACATATATACTTTTCCTCATTATTTTCAAGTCTGGGATTCTTTTGCTTCCTAACAAAACATTTATTTAGATCTCAGCCAGCAATTTATATCTCTTTGGATTATATAAAACATTGAAAAAAAGAAGCATGGAAACTCCATTTTTGGTTGTACCGTCAAACAATGCCTTACACATTTGACTGATTAAAATTCCAAAAGCTGCCAAAATTTTAGTTTCATCTGTTAGTAGCTATATCAACTTCATACATTCAACACTCAAAAGGAGTCATCTTGAAAAGCATTCTGTGTCTCATGATTCACTTATCAATCACTTTGTTGCAGATTTAGAAACACTGGTCTCTGAAGCCTGAATTAGGAATATCTACATAGAGAGGAAATTATTGGCTTCTTAAAAGTCTGCAAAGATTCTGCAGGTCAAGTCTATCCATGATACACTTCTTAAAAGGTGGATTGGATTTTAGGTTTTCTCAATTTATTTTTTCATAGATAATTGGCATGTTGGGTTTTATAACTGTTTATAAAAAATAAATGCTCTTTCTTTAACCCTCTCCATTAGAAGAGCCCTGTTCCCCATCTAAAACAATGAAAACATAGGAATCTTCAGTTCTGTTGCTACCGTCATGAGAGCACCAAGCTGTAGAATCGCTGATGCTTTCTGCTCGCAGGGTGCCAGTCTGGTTCTTTCTGTCTTCATGACACTGGTCCATCTCCTTGCTCAGAGAGATTCAAGACTCATTAAGAGATCTCTTTATTTCAGTGAAACGTCAATTTTTTATGATATATATTGAAGTGCAAAATACATATAAAGTTTTTTAAGTGTTTAGTTTTATGAATTTTGACGAATGTTTACAGTAGTTTAACAACAACCTCAATGAAGATATAAAGCATGCCCAACATCCTAAAAAGTTCCCTTGTGCCCCTTGGTAATCAATCCTCACCTGCACCCCCAACCCCTAGTCATCCAGATTAAATTTCTGTTTTTATAGATGCGCCTATAACAGAATGTCATAGGTGGAATCATACACTAAATAACCTTGTCTGCTCTCTTTGACTTAACTTAATTCTTTGAAGATTCATCCATGTTGTTGCATATATTTATAGTTTATTCTTTATTATTAATTAGTGTTTCAATTGTTTATCCATTTACCAATGGATGGCACTCTGGGTTATGTCCAGTTTTGGGCTATATGAATGAAGCTGCTATAAACATTTGCAAACAGGTCTTTGTATGAACATATATTTTCATTTCTTTTGAGTAAATATCTAGAAGTGAAATAGCTGACTCATATGCTAAGTGTATATTTAACTTTAAAAGAAACGTCCCTGTTGTTTTCCAAAGCAGCTACAACTTTTGCATTCCCACCAACAAGGCGTGAGAGTTTACATTTCTTTACGTCCTCAGCAGCACTCTGTCTTGTGTGATTTCACATTTTAGCCATTCTAGTAGCTGTATAGTGGCATCTCATTGTAGTTTTAATTTGCATTTTCCTAAGGACTAACGATTTTAAACAAATTTCAGCGCTTAGCTGCCATTGGTGTATATTTTTGGAAAGTCCCATTTTTAGTCTATTTATACCAATTATTGAAATTTTTAGACAATTGGCATGTCTGGTAAACTTTGTGTAAGGAATTAAAGACTCTCTTGGAAAAATACATCCAAAAAGCAGGAACTCATGGATGATAAGCCTGACTTCCACAATGTAATCTTATTAAACAGAAAGCAATTTTCATTGAAATTTCTACAAGTCACTGGTGCACTGATGGCATTACCTGGAGATCTGCCTGGTGTAAACTATAGCAATGAGATTGAAAGAGCCATCCTTTGTACTTTTACATGGAATATAAAATATTGAGGACTCCAGCACATCGTTGGCTATGTCCATCAGTATTTATATATCTAGAGAGTGGGGAACCATCACGATTAAGAGAGGGCACAGAGTCAAGTGTCATGAGCAGCAGTTAGCAGAAATAAAATTGTTACCTGTTAAACACTGCAGTGCCTGCAGGTATCTTACAGGGAAGGGCCAGTGCAGGAAAAGAATGAGGAAATGGTGGGCCTACATGGTGCTCTACAAACTTGCTACTTAATGCTTGATGTGCCTCATAAAGACTCCAAGAAAGACAAGATAGGTGATTCATGGAGAGCTGGAGTTCCTAGTGTCTCCTGGTTTTAATTTCTGTTGGTTAAAATATTTGTGTCTGCATTAATTTCCTGGAGCTGCCATAAGAAAGTACCTCAAATTGGGTAGCTTAAACACCAGAAATCCTTCATAGTCCTAGAGGCCAGAAGTCCAAAATCAAGGTGTTGAAGGGTTGGTTCCTTCTGAGAGCTGTGAGGGAAAATCTATTCCATGCCTCTCCCCTAGCTTCTGGTAGCCTTGAGTGTTCCTTGGCTTAGAGATGATGTTCTCCTTGTGTCTTCACATCATCTTTCTTCTATGCAGGTTTGTATCAGTGTCCAAATTTCCCCTTTATAGAAGGACACAGTCATGCTGGATTAGGACCCACTCTATTGACCTCACCTTAACTTGATCATCTACAAAGTCATTATTTCCAAATGAGGTCACAGTCACAGAAACTGGGGGTTAGGACTTCAACATCTCTTAGAGGAGCAAAATTCAACCCATAACTTTGTCCATCTGTTATTTGTACACTTTTAGATAATTTCTTTTTCACTTCTAAAATTTTTTTAAAAGTATCTTAAAATTATAGGAGACAACAGAATCTCTTCAAAGTGCTGAGAGAAAATATCCATTACTCTTGAATTCTATTTTTTTCCAACTTTACTGAAATATAATTGACATATAACATTGTGCAAGTTTAAAGTGTACAACGTGTTGATCTAACAGACTTATGTACTGCAAAGTGATTACCACCATAGCATCAGCTAACACCTCTATCACATCACATAATTACCATTTCTTTTTTGTGGTGCAAACACTTAAGATCAATTTTTTAGAAATAAGTAAATCTGCATATTTCATTTCTATTTTGTAACATTTAATAATTCTTTATTAACCTTTGGACTTATAGAGATCCTAGCTTAGAACAATAATTGTTCTGAGAATTCATTTTGAAATGTCTTCACAATAAGGTGTCTTTTCAGTAAAGGAAATTAACTGTCATCTTGACATTTATCTAAGGAATCTAAAGTGGAAAGTAGTCAAAGAAAAGAATGCCCCTTTCAATATACCATTTTGAATCAAAATTACCAAGAATTAATCTTATTTCTACTACTCCAATTTCCCAAAAATGATGGAAGGTATTTTTCACAGGAGATGATTTCCTATGATCTTTTCATCTACAACTCACTCATTTATCACTTATGACATTTCCATGTGCAATGCTGGCTCTTTTCAACCATGGTGACACAGCACAAGCTCAAACTAGTTTTCTTGAGGTCTTATGTATACTCTCCGGTGAACAGTATAAGCCTAGGAGTCAAATTTTGCTGTTGTCTTTCCTACGCATGTTTATGTAAAAAATGCAAAGCTATCTTTCATTTCAAAGTGTTGCTATAAAATAAACAAATATATGAAGATTTTTTGCTAGTTCATTTCTTTATACTGTCTAAAAAAGAAGTGAATGCTTAACATGATGTTTACCTGCTTTCACTCATTTCTAAGAAGTGAAATAACAACTCCAAATTTAGGGGAAACATAAAAACTGATATAACTTCATTTTTACATATTCTGACCATTTCTGGATTTATCAATTATCACTAAGGTAAATCTCAGGCATACTCCCTACGTTCCAACCTTAGCATACATACATATGAGGCCCCTCCTGAGACAAGCATCCTCTTAGCCAGTGAATAATTGAGAACTTATTTCTGAATTTGTAGCCTACTTCCTATCACTTTTCCCATGCGTTGTTCAAATTCTCCTCTCTTTCAGAAATCTGGCTTTCTTAATCATTCCTCAAAACAAGAGAATGTCCATTTGACTCAGATCCCCCAAAGGTCTCTTGATCAAATCCCACTGCTCTTATGTTCCTTAAAATAACAACAGCAGCAAATATTCTTGAGGATCTTGGATGTGCCAGAGACTTATATTTTTTCATATAGTTTAACTCCATTTGTCTTATATATATATTTTTAATTCCTTTTGTCTTCAAAACAATCCAGATGAGGAAAATGAGGATCAGAGAGTAACTAGCTTGTCCAAATCCTACAGTTAGAAAATAAAGTATGTGAAATTTGCACCCAGGCCATTAATCTTCAGACTGATCACTACACTCTGCCACCTCCAAGGAGTCCTGTGTCTGTACAATATCTGATGGCATATTGACATTCATGACCACGATCTAGTAAAAGTCTAGAGAAATGTAATCAATGCTGAAAGAGAACTGGTTCTAAGCCAACCCCAACTAAAACTCGAGTCTAAAGAAAACTTACAAAATATCTAAAAGTTTAGCAAAAGGAGAAGCTGAGGCTGAGAGAGACCGTTCGTGCCTTATTGAACATCTCAGGGAGTCTCAGAGCCAAGCTTTGTTTTTTCACTCCAGGACTCTGTCTTCTATCTGATGCTTATATGTTTGATGATCTCTTGTCTCCCAAATAGAACAATGTAAAGGATAAAGGCTGTGACTTTATCTTTTTATCCTCAAATTTTAACTTATTGCTGGACTTATTTTGTTGCTGACTGACTCAAGTCAGAACTGAATTGAAGGGCCGGCCCCATGGCTTGGTGGTTAAGTGCTTGCGCTCTGCTGCTGGCGGCCCGGGTTCAGATCCCGGGCGCGCACCAACGCACCGCTTCTCCGGCCATGCTGAGGCCGCGTCCCACATACAGCAACTAGAAGAATGTGCAGCTATGACATACAACTAACTACTGTGGCTTTGGGGGGAAAAAATAAAATAAATAAAATCTTTAAAAAAAAAAAAAAAAGAAGTGAATTGAAGATGTTATTTGTATCGTTTGTGTATTCCTCTAAGCAGCGGTGTCTTTTGACCTAGTTTCTTCAGTGACTGAGGCGAACATTATTTGAATTGATATTCACTTCAGTTACTGTGAACTCTCCCAAGTGACCGATATGAGTGACAGCATTGAGCACCACCTGTTCAAGCCATTTATCTGTTATGGATTGATCCCTAGTGCCCTGTGTTTCCAGTCTCATGCCATTTGAACTGAAATACTAATAAATAATTCCATAAATTTACAAGAATCTGACCAAAAATTGGAAAAAGATCTGTAAATGAACTATTTATAGTTTTCAAGAATCAGACAGTTAAATTTTAATACTTCTATATTTACAGAAAATTCATAAAATTAGATTCCTCCTCTAACCTTTATAATAAATGCTATGGTTTTTTCTACAAAGAATCAATACTTCCTAATGAGATGTATGTATATTAATCTCCTGAAAAATAGTAGCTGTTATTTCTATTTCATGTTATTTATGTTTTATACCTTGTTTCTAAATATATTTTATTGAATTTGAAATCTATTGCCATGAAGCAATATATTTCTTTTATTTTTATTATAAAAAACACAAATTACATCACCATCACTCATATAGGTTTTCTTTCCTCCCCTTAGGAAGTTGTGATCCACCAAGGTTTTAATACATTGATGTTTTAACAGAATCCCTCTAAAAACTATTTTGTACCTGGTTAATTTTTAATGTATACTTATTTTATAACAATTGGAGTATAAGAGGTCAAGTAGGTGACTTTTATAAGCAACACATATTTCTGAGCAAATGGCCTGCAAGGCAAAGACGATTTTTAAAAGAAAAAAATATTCTAGTACTTATATATTTAGTTATATTTATATTTGAAATAACATATCTGGAAGGTAAAAGTAGGTCTTTTAAACAATGTTAATTTCTACCATTATGCAGCACTGATCCCTTCCTCCATGCATACAAACTAGAAAAAAATTAAATACTAAAGTCTATTATAAAGATGATACAAGTTTAAAGATATGTGAGAGAAAATATAACTGAAATAATTAGTGAAGACTGTATAGGGAGAATAAGTATTAAATGGTAAGGAAATCTGGGTTGGCAGAACAACAAGAAATATAACAGGCACTTTACACCAGTAGAGAAAAGACAGAAATAAACTCTCCATGCTCAGGCCGGGATGCGTGCTACGAAAGAAAAATTGGAGTCCAATGGAAAGTACACAGTTTCAAACACAGGCACAGGAGGTACTTATGTTACTGATTCGTAAAGACACATAAGGATGGTCGTGCTTTAATTTTATCATTCTGAATTGGAATACAGATGAAATTGAATGGTGAGAGACAGGAAGTAGAAAGATTGTGAAGGATACAGGCATGGTTAGGCACTGAGACAAAATAAGGGGTATTTTCAAAAGTTTTTTTCAGAGATACATTTAAAAGTATAATTATATACTGAAGGACTTCCCAGACTATCACAAGACACCTAGTCTAAAGCAAACCCTTGACAGACAGGAAATTAATAAACAAAACAGGCTACCCAATATTGCCAATTTTATAACATTTGATATGTTCAAACTATATCAACACTTACTGAAGACATTATTGAAGGAATCATGCAACAGAAATATTAACAAGTGTGCTAAAAATTAGCTGTAATGTATATATACATTTCTAATATCATTTAGAGCAAATACTTACATAGATCAGGTTGAATTATATGATGTTCTACACTAAAGGTTTGGGCAACTAAGTTATAATGGCAAATGGTGGACAAATAAAGAGATGGCATAATTAGATCATAAATTGACTTAATAGCTTTACTTACATAATTTTTTTAGTGGGATCTGAAGGCAGAGTGCTGATCAAGAAATAATGATATGAAGGAATACAGAATTGGCTTAATAACAAAAAGAAATCAGAAACTTGGCTAGACCATGCAGCATGTGGAATAATGACAGAGCATATACATCAGAATGGAATATTCTGTATTTTAGGTGGAAAAGGTAAAATATTAAGACTTTTTTTACAGTGCATAACATTAAAGAACAGGTAAAGTTATGGTCAAATGATTACAAGTGTTTCAAAATATTGTGCATATTATGTTGAAGATATAGAAAGTCCTAAACTAGTGGATCTATGAGGACACGTCTTTTTTTTTTTTGGTGGGAAGGTTCCTCCTGAGCTAACATCTGTGCCAATCTTCCTCTATTTTGTACGTGGGTCGCTGCCACAGCATGGCTGCCAAGAAGTGGTGTAGGTCTGCATCCAGGAACTGAACCCTGGCCGCTGAAGCAGAGTGCACCAAACTGAAACACTAAGGGCATGGGTCTGGCCCCCTATGAGGACATGTCTGAATCACTAATCTCCATTAAAAAACATTGGAAAAGGCTTCAGAGTGCTGACATTCTTGAAATTACAAGAATGAAATAAGGCACAGAGGTGGAGTTTAAATAAACAGAGCAAAAGGTCCACCTCAGAAAAAAACTGCTCTGATAACACTCTAGACTAATCTTGGTGTGGATCCTTGTTATTAACTGGGTCATCTTCATGGGCATGCAAACTGTCCAGTCACACAGGGACCTGTGAATAAAAAGATCCTGCACTTGGTTTAATGTTCTGCTATCACTATCTTGATATCCTCAACATTCTTTAAACAAAGGGATACACATTTTCAGGTAGTTGGTCCTGTGTATTAAGGGCATTATAATGAAATAAAAAAAAACAATCTTCAAATAAAGTAAATAGAATTGGTGAACAAAGCAACATAGACTTTCTCTAATGTCACCTTGGCAGAGTGTTTGAGTTCAGGAAGAAGAGTGAGAAAGTACGAGGAAGGGATTAGCTGGTAAATCAATGGAACACATGGAGACTGTGTGTTCTTGGACACGATGGCTGCCTGTCATTTCTTCACATTGTCACAATGTGGACAAAGTGTAATAAGCCAAGAGTTTAGGAATCGACATTGATACACCCGTCCTACCTGCTACCACTGCTTAATGACAAGAAACTCTGCAGGAAGCAAAGTGGTAAAGCTAATGAGCAAGAGAGAACTCTGACTCAGAGTTACAGAATTTTGAAAGTTGGAAGGGACTTAGCTTGCTAACGGACTAGCGCTAGGGATTCATTACCTACCATCATGAATCTCTCTTTAATAACCATAGTGACAAGACAAAGAACAATAAAATAGATGTATATTTCATTTTAAGATGTAGTTTGAAAGCATAAATAAAACTCCTACCTCAACCCCCCATAATGATATCCCAGCCCAATGTTATTCCTCAAACTAAGAAGAACATTACTGCCCATTCTACAGAAATAAGAAGTATTATAAGAAAGTATTATGAACAATTGTGTGCCAACAAACTAGATAACCAAGATGAAAGAGACAAATTCCTAGAAACACAAAACCAAGGCTAAATCACGAAGAAATTAAAAATCTGAATAGAACTATAGCTAGTAAGGATGTTGAATCAGTAATCAAAAATCTTCTGATAATGAAAAGCCCCAGATCTGATGGCTTAATTGGTGAATTCTACCAAACATCAAAAATCTTCTGACAATGAAAAGCCCTGGGGCCGGCCCCGCGGCTTAGCGGTTAAATGCATGCGCTCCGCTACTGACGGCCCGGGTTCGGATCCCGGGCGCGCACCGACGCACCGCTTGTCCGGCCATGCTGAGGCCGCGTCCCACATACAGCAACTAGAAGGATGTGCAACTATGACATACAACTATCTACTGGGGCTTTGGGGAGAAAAGGAGGAGGATTGGCAATAGATGTTAGCTCAGAGCCGGTCTTCCTCAGCAAAAAGAGGAGGATTAGCATGGATGTTAGCTCAGGGCTGATCTTCCTCACACACACAAAAAGAAAAGCCCTGGATCTGATGGCTTCACTGGTGAATTCTACCAAACATTTAAAGAAGAACTAACACTAATTCTTCTCAAACTTTTACAAAAAAATTGAAGAAGAGGGAACACTTCACAATTTATTTTTATCCTCAACAAAATACTAGCAAACCAAATTCAGCAGCATATTAAAATGACCAAGAGAGATTTATTCCTGGACTGCAAAGATGGCTCAACAAGCTAAAAATCAATGTAATACACCCCATTAACAGAATGAGGGGGAAAAAACACATGATCATCTCAATTGACGCAGAAAAAGAATTTGACAAAATTTAACATCCTTTCATGATAAAAACACTCAACAAATTAGGAATAGAAGGAAATTACCTTAACATAATAAAAGCCATATATGAAACACCCACAGTGAACATAATACTCAATGATGAAAGACTGAAAGCTTTTTCTCTAAGATCAGAAATAAGGCAAGAATGTCTGCTTTCACCACTTTTATTCAACAGAGTACTAGAAATTCTAGCCAGAGCAATTAGGCAATGAAAAGAAATAAACGGCATCCAAATTTGACAGGAAGAAGTAAAATTATCTCCGCTCTCAGATAATGTGATCTTATATGTAAAAAATCCTAAAGATTCCACGATAGAAATTGTTAGAACTAATAAACAAATTCAGCAAAATAACATGATACAAAGTCAACACGCAAAAATCAGCTGCATTTCTATACACTAACAGTGAACAATCTGAAAAAGAAATTACAAAAACAATTTCATATACAATAGCATCACATAGAATAAAACACTCAGGAATTAACTAAGAAGGTGAAAGATTTGTACTATGAAAACTACAAAACACTGCTGAAAGAAATTACAGAATACATAAATAAATGGAAAGACCCCATGTTCAATGTCAATACTACCCAAAACAATCTACAAATTCAATTCAATCCCTATCAAAATCCCAAGGACATATTTTTCAGAAATAAATAATCTATTTGAAAATTCATATGGAATCGCAAGAGACCCTGAATAAACAAAACAATCTTGAAAAAGAAGAACAAAGCCAGAAGACTCACACTTCCTGATTTCAAAGCTTGCTACAAAGCTTCAGTAATCAAAGCAGTGTGATATGGGCATCAAGACAGATATACAGACCAAGGGAATAGGATAGAGAGCCCAGAAATAAATCTTTGCATATATGGTCAACTGAATTTTGACAAAAGGACTAAGACCATTCAATGAGGAAAGGAGAGTCTTTTCAACTAATGGTGCTGTGAAAACTGAATATCCACATGTAAAACAAAGAAGTTGGACCCTTCTCTAATACCATATACATAAACTAAGTCAAAAATGAATCCAAGTCCTAAATGTAAGACTTGAAACTATAAAACTCTTAGAAGAAAACATAGAGCAAAGCTTCATGTAATTGGATTTGCCAATGATTTTATGACATCAAAGGCACAGGCAACAAAAGAAAAAATTAACAAATTGGACTCCATAAAAATATTTTTTCTTCAAATTAAAGATATCCATATCTAACTGACCCAGTATATCTTCTAGACTCCTAGACATATACCCTAGAGGCATATACACAAGAGATGTACAATAAAATCAGACAATATTATTTTTAATTTGTGTATCAAAATATACTATCGCCAGAGTAAAAAGACAATCCACAGAATGAGAGTATATATTTGCAAATAATATATCTAACAAGGGATTAATATTCAGAATACACGGAGAACTGCTAAAATTCAACAACAACAAAAAACACCCTAATTCAAAAATGGGCAAAGAACTTGAAAAGACATTTCTCCAAAGAAGATATACAAATGGCCAATAAGCGCTTGAAAGTATGCTCAACATCATTAATCATTAGGGAAATGCAAATCAAACCACAAGTAGATACCAGCTCACACCCGTGAAATGGCTACTATCAAAAAAACAGAAAATAACAAGTGTTGGCAAGGATGTAGAGAAATCAGAACCCTTGTGCACTGTTACCGGGTATGTAAAATGTTACAGCTGCTGTGGTAAACATTATGGCAGTTTCTCAAAAAATTTATGAATTACCATATGATCCAGCAATTCCACTTCTGAGTATATACCCAAAGAATTGAAAGCAGTCTTGAAGAGATATTTGTGTACCCATATTTATCCGTGTGAATAATAACAGTATCTTTATTCACAATAGCTAAAACGTGGAAGAAATACAAACGTCCATTGACAGACGAATGGCTAAGCAAAATGTGGTATACACAGACAAAGGAATATTACCTAGCCCTCAAAAGGAGTTCTCACATATGCTACAATATGGATGAACCTTGAGGACATTATGCTAAGTGAACTAAGCCAATCACAAAAAGCCAAATACTATGATTCCACTTATATGAGATAGCCAGAGTAGTCAAAATCATAGAGACAGAAAGTTTAATGGTGGTTGCCAGGGCCTAGAGGAAGGGGAGAATGGGGAGTTATTGTTTAATGGGTATAGAATTTCAGTTTTGCAAGATGAAAAGAGTTCTGGAGATGGATGGTGGTGATGGTTGCACAACAATATGAGTGTATTGAAGTGTACACTTAAAAATGGTTAAGATGGCAAATTTTATGTTACGTATATTTTACCACAATAAAAAAAATTTTTAATAGACCTGGCATATAGAGAGTTTTGCAAAGTTATCATCTTTGTCTCCACTTATTATTGCCTGTAACAGGCCCTTTGGCCAGCCCAAAGTAGGAGAGAATGAGCAGGATAAAAGAATGATAAAAGAATGAGCAAGAAAGTTTGTCAAGTGGAGCCAAAAGGGTTTCATAGAATTTACTGTCAAGATACATTAAATAAGGGAAGATGTTCATGATTTATTACATGAAGAATAATAATTTTCAGAATAGTATATATAATGTTATCCCATTGATTTGAATCAAAATAAAAATCACATATGCATATAAGTATTTTATATGATTAAAATAAAGATCTCCAGAGAAACACACAGATATTAACAGGGATTAGAGATTTCTGGTAGGATTGATGCTTACTTAAACAAACCATTACTACATTGATGTTTCAAGTGTCTATCATGTTTGTAAAATAAACCAACACAATACATAAAATATGCTACTGATTCAGCTTAAATCATTGCAGACAGCCAAATTCTTCTAATTTTCTTAGAAAGGCAGTATGTTATAATGGTCACACTTAACTCTGCAGCCAGATTGCCCAGGTTGGAATCCCACCCAGGTCTTCTATCACTAACCAGCTGTGCAAAGTAGCCAGTTAACTTCACTCTGCCTCACAAATTTCTTGTGAGAATTAAATATGTAAAGACATGTACAATACAGATGTACCCATGTACAAAACAGTTTATAGCACATAGCACGTAGGAAAAAAATTAGCTCTTTTTATTATTATTATTATCCTATAGAGCTATATTAAACGAGTTGTGTTCATCTCAGGGTAAATGACTACTGTATAAAAAAATGATTAAGTGTATGCTACAAATTTATTTTTAAATACTTGTGCTTCTCTCATAGTACTGATTATTCAAATGCTTTCATCTTTTTCTATCTAATGCTAAATATTGTTGTATCTTGAGATCCTAACCTGTGTTATAGTCATTTTCCAATCTTGCTTCTGAAAAATCAAATGAAGAAGAAATATCACTCTGAGTTTCTTACAATTAAAAAAAAAGAAAGAACCATGATGGGCATTTCATTTTTATCATATTGATTATTTAAAAAACTAGAATGAAAGAGAAATAAACTCAATAACTGGTTTGATAACTCCTTTCAAGCAATGTGTTTTTGAATAGTGCAGATGTGGCTGCTCAACATTGCACTCAGTTTTGCTTTGATCATACACCCTGGAAGAAGACCTTGTACTTATTCAATTTTACCATATTTTTGCAATAACCTTTACCAAAATGTGAGAGTGGTCTGATTTAACTTGCAGTGGTGTGTTGAAATGGTGCTCCAGCCATTTCCAGATGAAAATATCTAGGTCTTCCACTGCTAGAAAGATTCAATGATTACTAACGTGTTTGAAAGGGTTCATCAGATCCACCATATCAATGATTAAAGGATCAGACAGAGTTCTTGTGTCCAATTAGAGTAGTTATGCCAAAAATAAGACAAATGAATTTAGGCAAGTGAATTTTAATGGTTTTCAGGTAACATTATTGCAACTCTATTCGTGAGCATAAAAAAACCAAAAAAAAACTATTTAATGAATAATTTAGCAAACTTCAAGATGTCTACTCCTGTGATGATTAGAATTTAGTTGATTTCAAAAATTAGTCGGGCCATATAGGGTGTGCATTAATGAGACTGGTCAGAGTTTCAGTAGGACAAGAGAGCAGTTAATATCAAATTGTTACACCTGGTTTATCCTGGAACTAGCACAAGAGGAACACAATTTAAGTGCAGGAGGATATAACATCAGAGATTAGATATTGTCAACTCAGTTCTAATTCCTCTAGGACCTCTGATTGTACAGTTAGTCTTCATTGTACAGTTAGTCTTCATTGCTATCTTTACCCTACAGATAACCACACACTTATACAAGTTTATCATAACTTTACTTCAAAGCTAAAGAATATTTTTATCTATTTTGGGGATGCTTTTACACATTTGATTGTGCCAGTCTATAATGTATACTTTCCTTTCAGAAAATGTGCTTTTCAATACACTGCCAACTAGTAAAAATTACCATCTGGTCATGTTAAAAGCAGCTCTTCCCTCTTTTTCCTTTTATCTCACCCCTAATCCACTCAGAATCAGATTCTTCATATATTTCTAAAGCTTTGACTCAAGGTCAGAGTGAAGTAAAATATTGCAATTTTTTTCTAAGTAAAAAGAGCTGAGTCATGTATACCCTACACTACTGTACACTTAAGCTTTCTTGTTAAATTAAAAATTGGAATCTAAAACATCCAGGGCAACTTCTTCCTGATTACTGATGACAAAATGATTTTGTTTGACTCGACTGCATTTCTATTGCATTAGAAATGCACAGCATATAACCTTCCTCACACCTTAGGTGCTAGTTGAGTACCTGATTCTAAGCTGGAAAACATTTCAATCAAATTGCAGCTTAAATTAAACTACTTTTATCATTTCCAGAGTAACCATTGAGTACTACTTATGAAGGTCATGAGACCTGCTTTTTTCTCCTAATCTTAAATTCTGAGGACTTACATAGGTACATTAAAATGCTCTTAAGCTGATTGGATTTGCTGGCAAGGTTGAAAGGTGACTAGCAGACAACTCCACAGTTAAGTGTCAAAAGTGTGATCAAACTTTATATTCATTCTAGAAAGAAGACAATAATACCAGTGATTTATCATGCAAAACATTTAATTATTAAAAACTAAACTTATTTTATATGATAGTTTGTTACAGAATTTAATATTAATGTAAATATTAATATTTAATAATCAAAAGAAATCATTTATATAAAGTGTAGCCCAAGTAACTCACACATAGCAGGCGTTCAATACCTAGAGTCTGATGAATTACTGTTTATCAATAATAACAATAAAAAATAACATTTGTTGAATACACACTATGAAACTAACCTTGTCTTTTAAGATTTATGTGCATCATATTTTAATCTTTACAACAACCCTATGATGTAGATATAGGATAGAGCATGTGGATATTCCCTCACTACAAATGGGGAAATTGAGAAACAGAAGAGTTAAATAATTCATTCCAAGTCCAACTGTGTGATTCCTTTGCCCAAATTATTCACTGCTAGGAGATGCTGACTCTCGGTGAAATGTTGCTGAAAAACATGTGAAGGCCCTTGCCTTCCATGTTCTTACATTCTACTGAAAATAATGCTGCATTATAGCAGACATAGTCTGTTCACTAATTTCTGATATTCAAACTGAAAGGTTTGGCTAATATTTGAGCTACTTTAATGTTATCTATCAAAAGTATTAACCATCTTGCTTCTACTGCACAAAGTAATATTTTATTTGAATACTTTATATGGTGAACACAGTTGCAAAAATTGCATATAAAATGAAAGTATGAGTATTAATATATTTCATATCAGTGAATAGCCTATAACATAGGTTTGTAATTTTCTATCTCATTAGTAATGTTTTTCCCTATATTGTATAGCTTACCTTTCTTAAAATAGTGAGAGAATTGGAAGGGGAGCAATTACTGGTAGGAAATCAAGGAGAACCAATACAAATATCTATACACCACTGGGACTTTTTCTTTTTATTAAGTCAGAAATATATCTGTTCAGCAAGATACAATTTGGGATTAAGTGAATAGCAATGTTTTGAATCTTCCAGTTTATCATTGTAAATATGCTATATATAATTCATATCTGTAGTTAGGCGTGGTCCAGCTTTGTATAACTTTGAATAGAGAAACTCACCATCTTTCATGTGAAAATAAACCACTACTTCTTGGGAACCAAGAAAATAAACCACTACAGCCCTGGGAACTGATGCTTGGAATATGCTCAAAAATAAATATGAGGAAGATCTGAGATAAATCTTTTTTTCATTCACTTTTATTTGTTGCATCACAGTGTTTATAAGTTAAAAAGTAAGTATGACAATGCATACTGAGCAGGAAAAAAATTTTAAAGTTATATACATTTGGCTTCTTCTGAAAGTCAAATTCAAAAATTTTCATGGGAGCTTTTAAAGAAGGTTAATGGAATAAATAACAATCAGTGGATCTGGACACCCTAAAGGTATTCAAGTATTTTCTTTTTTCAAGGAGCAACTGTGGTCTGGAATCAGCAAGGGGAGGAGGAGGCTTATGTTCCCGACTCCTAAAGTTTATATATTTTAGGATTATGAGATTTCATTTCGCAAGAGAAATGTAAGCACTTTCTTTATAAAACCTTATGTCCATAATAACAAAGGCCTTTGCTCTATGTCTTTTGGAAATTTGGAAAGAGAAGATTTCAATCGATACTACTTTTCATCTGGTAACACAGAAATATCTACTGCAAGCAAAAGACAAGCTTATGAAACTTTAAAAATTTGCCACCTATTGTTTTTCATTTTAATTTTTCTTATTAACATAATTTAATATTTATAGCATTCTCTCAGGTTCCCATGAACATTTTTAGAAAATAAAATTTCTTGAAAAACGATATGAGAAATGAAACTATGCAACTCAAGATAGGATTAAATGACATACATTGCAAATATTGGATTAAAGGATATCGACAACAATCTCTACAAAATTTTTACTTAAGAAGCCATTAGGAATTTAACAAAATATAATGTATGGCTTTCAAGGCTTAACAAGAAGTAAAAGATGTGTGCTAAATGTTATGGTTGGAATTTTATCATGTTAGGGCTCATAAGATGAACTGGATAGAGAAGTTGAACAGAGGAAAGAAACACAGGAAGCACACGCTTTACTTTGGACATTCAATAGGCAAGGCATTTTCACACATATTATGTCCTCAGTCTTCATTAACAACTCTAAACATTATATATCAGAAGAGAATTTCAACATGCTCCCATTAGATTAAAGTGTATAGGAACCCGTCCTCAGAACTGTTCTCCATTTATAGTCACTCACTGGACAAACTGATCCAGTCCCAGGGAGTTCAACATCATCCCTACACCGCCTATACCTATTTCAGCTTGGGTCTTGGATCCTATTCCCTCTTGCCTGTTCAAGGAAATTGCTCCAGAGTTTCTCCTGTCTCTCCAGTGGATAAAATAATTAGTATACAACTAAATATGCAAATCCATTATCATACATATAAATCATATACGAGATATATATGTATTCCTCCACTTTTTAAAAATGTCCATTCGTCCCTTTATTCCTCTCCAGTCACTGTCCCATATCTCTCCTGTCTTTACAGCATTTCTTACAAGTTTTATCTCGATTCACACCTCTGTTTCCTTCGCTCTGGTTCTCTTGAACCCATTTTTCCAGTCTGCCTTAATTTCCCCCGTTCCAGTGAAACTTCTTTTTATCAATGTCACCAAAGACAACTACACTGCTAAATCTAGTGTCACTTTCAAGTCCTCGTATTACAGGATTTATCTTCAACAAATGACCTGACCCAGGTGATCACATTCTTCCCCTTGATATATTATCTGAATATCACCTATTTGCCTGCTCTTTGGCCATTTCTTCTCATTAGCCTTAGCTAAAACTACTATTGTTGATTTTGTGTGTAGCCTTCAAACTGTTTTTATTTGTAATATACCGATATTTTTCAAAAATTGGGACATATGTCACATAATGTTGTATGATATGCTTTGCTTTTATAATTCCTTTACATTATAGTCATCTTTCCACAATGTTGATATTAAGATAGCATCTCTAAACTGACAAATTCATTGAGAAAATGTTCCAGTAATCATAATAATTTACTCAGAGCTTTCAGAATATTTCTGGCTGTATCCAAGAATGTCTCATTGCTTACTAAAACTATAATTAGTAGGGGCTGGCCCGGTGGCACAAGCGGTTAAGCATGCGCGCTCCGCTGCAGCAGCCCGGGGTTCTCGGGTTTGGATCCCGGGTGCACACCGACACACTGCTTGTCGAGCCATGCTGTGGTGACGTCCCATATAAAGTAGAGGAAGATGGGCATGGATGTTAGCTCAGGGCCAGTCTTCCTCAGAAAAAAGGAGAGGATTGGCATCTAGATGTTAGCTCAGGGCTGATCTTCCTCACAAAAAAAAAAAAAAAACACTATAATTAGCAAGGAATAGTGTAAATAATGAATAGCAGAAAATAATATATAATGTGATCCATCTTTGTCATTCTTTTTTTTTTAGATCTTTGAAAAGTCTAAAGTACATGCTGAAGTGTGTATATCAATATGACAACTTTAGTATTTCAAATATCGTCATGCATATTTATCAATCCTAGTTAAATTGCAACTAGCATACCTTTACTCAGCTCTTTAGATAAATAGACTTCCTTAAATTTTAAGTGACCCTAAAAAATGGCTCTAAGTGGTATAAAATATGGTATAGAGAGAGGCTTGCTAATGGGAGAAAACTATTTTTAAGCATTTTCAAAATGGAGGAGTTCCTACTCTATAAGTTGGAAAAAGTTTGGTTCTTCATCTAACCAACTGAAAACCAACTACAGATATGCAACTCAACATTTCTACTTATAATGACTTAACTTTTCATTAAATATTCCCTAAGAATAGTTTGAGGTCACTAATTCTAGCAAGCTTAGACTGTGAACATACATTTTTTTCAAATTCATTCCTTAGCTATCTGTTTAGTGTATGTTTGGATTTCTCTTGTGATCTGTGGTCTGGCTGTATCAGAACCCAAGTGTCTATTATGCTGCCAGGCATATTGTAAGACAGATGTGATGTCAGGCAAGAATTAGCTTCATTAAGCTTTTGATCTGTCATTTATTAGCATGTTTTTTTAAATGGTTCCTATTTATTATATCGTACAATTCTAGGCACAAAAATAATCAGCAATTCTTTAATAGTACATGAAAAAGTTATTTAATGCAACATTCTGTAAAGAAAGCAGGGATAATTGAAAATACCTAAACTAAACCATGAGATGAGAACTCTAAGCATAACTTTAGAAGCAACCAACTCCAAATCAAACATACCACACAACTAATGTCTTCAGTTGCTCCATTCTGTGGTATGGTGAACCCTTTTCACAGATGTGCGCACAAGAAACATGTTTTCATGCTGGTCATGTGTGGATTTTCTGTCTTTTTTTGTTCCTTCTGAGTCTTCATTGTTTCTAATTCCTCTTTGTATATTATACAGTCTATATCTTACAAGGCTCTCCATCACAACAGAAACTTCCTTAGATGTGAGTTTTCATTATGAATTACTGATAATTCTCATTCTCTCTTTATAACAAATAAAAATTGTATTCTAAATTTTTATTGATGTGAATACATTTGCAGAAAAGTGAACATAGACGTATACAACTCAATGAATTTCACAAACTGAACATGCAGCCAACAGTCAAATCAAGAAATGAAATATTACTAGTGCCCTAGAAGCTCTCCTTTTGCCACTTCAGTCACAGAAGACCTCCTACTTTTCTGCTTTATATAAATGGAATTATACAGGGTGTACTTTTTGTGTCTGGCTTCTCTTAACATTCTGTTTGTGAGAGTCATTCATATTGCCGCCTATGGTTGTAGTTCATTCTTATTGCTCTATTGTATTACATTGCATGAATATGCAATGATTAATTTATCTATCCTACTTTTGCTGGGCATTTGGGTGGTTTCCAATGTGTGGCTATTATGAATACTGCTGATACAAACATTCCAGTACATTTTTATTTTAAACACATGTACACATTTCTGTTGGGTTGCTAGGTCGTAGCATGCGCATATCAATACGTAAATTTTAAGTATACAGTTGTGTTTTTTTTAATTATTTAACTTTCACAATTTGTGTTTCTGCTATCCCTTATTTGTACAGACCTTGAGACTATCGTTACTTCTCCAATGAAGACTCACAGGCAACAGCTAAAGATACCCGTTACCTTGGCAATGGTGCTTCTGCATGATATACATTCAGAGATACTATTCAGTACTGATTTTCAGAATTGCATAGCAGCATTTAGCGTTTTATGGCTCTGGTTCCTTAGGTGGTCTTTAGCACAGCCTCCAGCTTCTGCTCAACAAAAAGAAAGCCTGCTGGTTTTTTAAAAAGCCTGTCTTATATTCTTATATTGGTAATTATCTCTTCTGCTTATGATCACTTAGAACTTTGCTGGTTAGCTATTTCATGCTAACAAACTGTTGACCACAGATTCACATACAATCTTTAATCCTCACACACTAACCTTATATAGTCATGTTAGCATCACCTCTTTGTTCAGGAGAATAAGTCAGAGAGGATAAGTAATTTTCTAAGCCACATTATTAATTAAATGTTGTAGCTGTTGATATTAAGGGTCATATTACTTGAATCAGATAAACATTAATAAGTAGCAGCAGATGAATAATGAAATAAAAGAGTTAAGTCTTAAAAATGGAAGAATACTAATATAAATCATTTAAAAATAATCTAAACAGACTTCTGAAATTTATTAGTAGTTATAAATAAAGGGTAGATGAAATTGTTCTTCAAATATGCAAAAATCCTAACATTTACATGTTATTCATGTATTCATTTTTATATAAATAATCTGATAAAGTATTTGGCCTCACAAAAATATCTAGAAAAGGTCAACAAACTATTAAGTTGGTACAAATACTCTGTAATTAAATTTGTATCTATGCCTAATCTTACTTACCCAATTTGCTAATCCTCATTTAGTGTACCCAATTAGAAAGCCAAATAATCTGTGACAATGCTGTGGTCTAAACGTGTCCCCCTAAAATTCATATATTGAAATCCTAACTCTCAAAAGTGATGGTATTAGTAGGTGTGCTCTTTGGGTGGTCCTTAAGTCACGAGAGTGGAGCCTACTTGAATGGGATTAGTGCCCTTATAAAAGCCTCCAGGGACCTCCTTAGCCTTCTAGCATGCGAGGATACAATGAGAAGTCTGTGACCCAGAAGAGAGCCCTCATCCAACCACGTCAGCTTCATGATCTTGGACTTCCAGCCTCTAGAACTGTGAGCAATAAATGTCTGTTGTTTATAAGCTACCAGTCTGTGGTATTCTGTTATAGCAGCATGAACAGATAATGATGTTCCTTTGGATATCTGGCAAATATTTTTATATCTGGCCAATTCTAAACCAAAAGTACGTACAATCAGGCACCACATAATGACATTTTGGTCAAGAACGGACTGCATATACCACAGAGGTCGCATAAGATTAGTACCATATAACCTAGGTGTGTAGTAGGCTATATCATCTAGGTTTTTGTAAGTACACTCTATGATGTTCACACAACTAAATCGCCTAACAACGCATTTCTCAGAATATATCCTCATCGTTAAGTGATGTATGACTGTATTCTTTTTTTCCAAATGTAAAGCATACATCAAGACTCTTAAAAATGACACAATGTTTTCAGCTATTATGGAAAAGATTACCATAGACTCGTTTCACTCGTTATTCTTTACATTTTGAGGACATACTCAAGAAATATGCTGAAGCCCTTCAAAGATAAATAAAGCTATTATCAATTTATCAGATTTTCATCTGTATAAACACACATCTGTGTATATTTTACAAGAGATCAATACACTCTTTCCTATTGCTATTGGATAGATATGTGAATTAAGACTAAAAACTTACTGAAAGCAAATGTGCCTACAATATATTAGCTTTCAAAAATAATTCCTATTGTACAATATGGAAATACAAAGAACCAAAGTTTGCAAGAAGTCATTTGTGAAATTAAACTCAAAGAATTGAAAATATCACAAATACTTACAGAACATACAGAATAAACTTTACCACAGTAAAGTTTAAAACGTTATTTTGCCAAATTTATATGAATTAGTACATGGAATTATTGGGGCAAGCCATAGAATTTGAAAAGTAAAGTGTCTGTTGATGCCAACAGTACCTTGACTAATTTTAGTAAGTTTTTTTATTAACAGATTTGAACTCCCAATAATACTCCCACTATAGCTACTTGAAAATATAGCTACTCTCAATTCCTCAAATGCATCTACCATTCAAAATACTGGCTATAAGGGCCGGCCCCGTGGCTTAGCGGTTAAGTGCGCGCGCTCCGCTGCTGGTGGCCCGGGTTCAGATCCTGGGCGTGCACCGACGCACCACCTCTCCGGCCACGCTGAGGCCGTGTCACACATACAGCAACTAGAAGGATGTGCAGCTATGACATACAACTATCTACTGGGGCTTTGGGGGGGAAAAATAAATAAATAAAATTATATAAAAAAAATACTGGGTATGTAACCTTTCCTCTTATTATGCCGATAATTGCAACAGTAAACATGATTTTCCTTTCTAACTGATTGCCTCTGAACCAAAAATAGTATTTATCTGAACCAATTATCTCTTCCTTTCATGCACTTTTATATATTTTTTCTCCCACTACATTCTACATTTACTGAATGCGTGAACTTATCTGTGTTTAAACATTTTATACACTCCTTCTTTCACCCTCTATATTTTACATTCACCAATTACTTTATATTTTACAATAATAATGACTTCACAATGGCTAACGCTGATTGTCTTTCAGTTTTAGCAAACTGTGAGCTCCCTCCAGTATTTGATAATCTTCATCACACATTGTTCTTTTCTCACTTGCTCCTTTAAAAAAATATCCCCTCTCTTCTACACTTGCCTCATGGTATACTACCATCTTACCATGATTTTTCTCCCCTGCCAACTCCTTACTTGAACTCATCAGCCCACTCCCACCGTCTTTATTGGGTTCTCTTTTACCACTTCTTTATCTAAACCTGGGCATTTTAGTTTAATCTTCTGCCTTTAGTTTTCCCCTTTTCTTCTACCTGGGAGATCTCGAATATTATTTCTATGTGATGACTTGGATACCACTCTATCTAGAACTTTATATCAACATTTCCATCTGCTGCATCGCTACTCTCACTTTCATGTCCTGCTATCATTTCAGACTAATCTAAAATCAAATTTAACGTTCTCTCTATAAAATTTGTTCTCACTAATTTTCTTACTCTTTTGCTTTTCAAATTTTCCACCATTTTCTCAGACATCATTTTGACTACTGTTTTTCCCTTCCATTCATATTCAGGTAACAGATTCTATCAGCTTTTTTTTTTTTTTTAACTAGGTCTCATATCTCTCTCTCTTACTCTTTCCATCACTATTCCTCCCCTTTTTAGTTCCTGGACTCCTAGGCCTGTGTAAGACATTCTCTCTTTCTTGTTGCTTATTACACACACTACTGCCATATTAGTATTCCCAGAAGCCCAATTCTATTTTTACACTCCGGCTTCAGATTCCCTATCCTCAATCACCAAATCCTTTGATAGTCTGGCCAAGATCAACCTTTCTAGACTCACCAACTAGAACTGGCAGACACAGAAATGTCTGCCATCACAAGTGGCCACAACTTTACACATCACTGTTTGTACAACCCCCTATATTTTCACGCTTCGCATGGACCATGTCTCAGCATTTAAATATCTTTGCTCTCAATCTTACTGCAAACTGTCATAGGGCCCAAGATATATCATCCAAGAAATGCCCCTGAACTTGCGTCCATAAAACATTCCCTAGTCATAATGGAATGCAAATTCACCTTCCTCTGAACTACTCTAGCTCTTATTGAATTGGACATCTATATGGCTCTTTTAGGTGCAGCCTTATGTTGTTACCCATATACAGGACATAGAATACTATCTAAACTGCATATTATTGCTTCTTTTTTTATTAGAGAATTTATCATTACATTGTAAACATTTTTAGACTCAAATATTTTCATGATTATAAACCTTAACAGTTTTTTATATTTTTTATGATAACATATTTATCTTTTTATGAAAGTAAAACAATTTTATTGGATATAACATTAATTATAAGACTAATCATTCATTTAACTCCTATAAATAATTTATCTCATTTAGTCCTCATTTAAGGCGAACACTATTTTATTACGATTTTATAGATGAAGAAACTAAGATTCTGAGATGCTCAAATATTTATTCAAGTTCACCCAGTTAGAAAGAGATGGGGGCAAGGTTTATACCAAGTAGTCAGGCTCTAGAGACTGCTCTGTTAAACACTCTAATAAGCTACACTCAAATAATAACATTATTTATTATTATCATCACTATTCTGTAACTGCCCATAAATCCACCAGTGTGAGATGATCAGCTTTACGTTATCATTTTGCTAAATTAACTTTTAGTCTTTTTTTCTATTCATATATTTATTTTAACAAAGTTGACAATTCATTCTATGTACAATTTTTCATCTTGCTTTTTGATTTTACAGTTTTTTTTTAATCTATATGCCATGGCATAATGTGGATTTAAGATCATTTTTTCTTGATTTTTAGAAATTTAGGTGTATTCAATGATATGGTACACATTAAGTACTTGGAATAGTGCCTGGCACAGAGTAGGTTTTCTCAAATCAATAAATTATGTTTTTTTAACATTGACTCATGTCTTATCAGAAGACTTAAAAATAGATTATTCCATGGATCTTGTTTTATATATAAAGCCATATCCTTTCATTTATCATCCTTTCATCTGCCATTGGGTTTTTAGATAGGATGCACAAGGTTAGTCCTGTAGGAGTCATACTTAATAGGCCACCAGTTAGTGCCAGATGGCCTTAGAGAGACTTGGGTTGTTTGTCTACATCAGTGATCTTCCAACTCAAGTGTGCAATGTAGTTACCTGGAGGACTTGTAACAAAAGCGATTGCTGGGATATATCTCCTGAGTTTCTGATTCAGTAGATCCAGGGAGGGTCCAAGAATTTTTGTCTCAATGTGACACTGATGCTTTTGGCCCAGGGATCACACTTTGAGCACCAGATCTACAAGATTTCATTCCGGAAAAATTATGATAGGCCTTAAGACTCTCTAAAATGCAAGTTTCTGTCTAGGTAATCTCTAACATCATCACATGGGGTATCGTTTCTTTAGAATTTGCTTGTAAGAGAGTAGTACATCAAACTGGTAGCACAAATACAATTTATTTTCCTCTCAAGAGGACTTTCATTTTCTGGCATTTGTTTTTCTTCTTTTTTTCCTTTACTTTTCCCTCAATATGATGTCCAGTATTTCTGCCCCACCACCATTTCTTATTGTTTCCTCCAATGAAACACAGTTTTGGCCAATAGCCAAAAAATATTTGCAGGACTCCATACTAGCCTCAGAATACTATCTTAACTTTGGGCTCCCATAACAATCTGGTACATCACTTTTGTGGTACTTAGCACATTTTCCTTTTTATCAATCATTTCCATGCATATTTCATAACTCTCTTAAAAATGCCTAAGTGTGTCTTAATTTTTGCTTCTAAAGTATCTCACTCAAAATAGCCTTTTGATAAGCATTTATTCAATAAGGATTTATGGGATCCACAGGGGACTGGGAAAAAAGAACATATAGCTGACTTAGCCCCATTTTTCATTTCTATGAAGAAGGTGAATCATCTAAAATTGAGCCAGAAATATCATTTTTCTATGGACAGAACAGAAATTTTTCTTCCATTTGCTCCATGATAAGCCTTGTTTTCAAAACATAAGCAATAGAAAAATGACAGAAGTATGTATTTCAGGAAGCTTTCCTCTATTACATACTCTGGACAGGTGGAATTTTTCAATTATACAGTGTTTTCTAATTAATAGAAGAGGCTGAAGGATTTCTTTCCTAATATGTAGCAACCCCTTTTGTGAATGCATCATCTCTAAAGTCTAATAATCTCTAAAAGCTTACAAAAAAATTAATATATCAGTGTATACTTGCTGTATTTCTCCATGATTTAGCAATATCACCTGAAATTTTCCAAAGTTGGGCAAGAGAGACTTATGGAATTTATTATAATTTTTATTTCAAAACAAAGAGATAATTTTTAAGGAATTTTCAATAATCTAGCTGGTTAAAAAATTATATGCTGCCCCAAAATTTCAAAGTTATGCAGCTTCCTCACGAAAAAAGTTTGACAAAGCAGAATGAGTTCAATTATTCGTTCTTTACAGATGAACAAATGAGAAAAGAGATTAATTGCTTGTCTAAGGTTTGCCACTGGCAACTAAACTAGGATTTGGGACTAAGTTTTTTCAGTTATTGCTCTGCCTCAAGCTCTTATTTTGCTCCAAGTTTATAATAGCTTTTCTCACTCGAATATTACTACAAAGAACTATGTTGACATTTTATGATGGTGTTCAAAGGTCTCTGAATGAGAAGACAGCTCATTATTATGTTTTCTTGTACAACATAATTTATTCTTCTTTTTTAAATTTAGGCTCATGGTCCAATCAACATAATCTCACCAAAAGGTTTTTTCCTCTAAACCTCCCAAATCTAAGGAAGTATATTGTACTTAGTTATTTAGAGGACAAAATCACATCTAATTTTTCATGTTTTAAGCATTAGAAATATAGGGATATACAGCTTTGACCAAAAGAATGAAACATTTTCATCTCAAGCAGACATTTTAAATATTCTCCATTAAAATTTTTAACTTATTGTCAAAGTTGCTTGGAGAATAAATTAAAGGATTAAAAAAATGTTTCCACCAAAGACTTTTCATTGGCATGAAGTGAGGTTCAAAAACAAATTTATTAAGGTTAATTTTATATCCATAAGAATAGCTGTAATTTCTAAAAAGCATGTTTACTGAAAACATGCAACACTCTATATAAGACAGGCTTTAGATCTTTAGATGCTATAAGA
Source organism: Diceros bicornis minor (assembly GCF_020826845.1). Classification (NCBI taxonomy): domain Eukaryota; kingdom Metazoa; phylum Chordata; class Mammalia; order Perissodactyla; family Rhinocerotidae; genus Diceros; species Diceros bicornis. Next base: position 16,454,674 of record NC_080766.1, read on the forward strand.
ATGATGAAAGTAAAATTGGCCCTCAGTTTCATACATTATTAGGCATATTTTCCTCCAGAATGGCATTCCAGATGAAGAGGATGGGTGCTTTAACCTTGGAAATAAATAATGCATTTACTTATTTGATTAAAGGTGGCACAGTGAATTTAATAAAGACTTTATAGCTTCTTCTAATGTCATATAAACTCAATTTTCTACTTACAAACAGCTTTAAGACAGAATTTAGAAGAAACATCCTTCAGAAAACTGTCTTTACTTCCCCCACAAATGAGTCAAATAAACCATATATGCTCTTTGGATGCTTAATTTTATCTGGACATGTCACTCTGTTGGCACGTCTTCTACAACCTCCTCATTTCAACCTAAGCATTGAAAATGTAGGGAAGCAAAACCTTTTCATGAAAATGCTGGGTATTCACACCTCACACAACTAAAAAATAAACAGGAGTTACAGGTTTTCATTGAATTCAACAAATGCTTCTCAGCATTTATTATGTGTCAAGAATACTCCTAAGCTGCAAGAATAACTTAGGGAGCAATATAAACTTTGTTCTTATTCTTGCAAATTGTATATTTTATTGAATATGTCTTTTAAAGGTGGAATTTTCAGTGAGGAAGAAAATACAAGCCACTTGAACAATGACTAGCAAGGCAATTTAACAGAACCTAGGAGGCCTCCAAGGCCTTCCTGAGAAAGCTTCTGCACTTGGACTTGAAGGATGAATAGCTATTTGCAGAAAATGAGTCAAAGAAGAGGGAACAGGTCCCTGTGAAGAAGTCACAGTGAGGGTCTGGCTCCGAGAGGAGATGATCAGCACCGAGCAATGGATTTGACAATTATTCTTGACTATCTGGTGGTTGAAGTCATGGGAATTTTCTTAGGAGGAGTGTATAAATTAAACCCTAATGAAGATTCAGCATAGAAGGGCAGAAATAGGCAGAGGATCAGCATGAAAAAGGGGCCGAGAAAACATGGTCAGACATGCATAACAAAAGCTAGGAGACTGTGGGTGTTCAGGAGATGAACAAAAGAGTATTTCTAGATGAGGAGGGGCATCAAAAGAGTCCAAAGATTCAAGAATGCAAGTAAAATATAGACTGACGAATGTCATCCTTTAACAATACTGATGCCACCGAAGACCTTGGGGAAGGCCGTGTCTGTGGAATGCTTTAAGGACCAAGGGGTCCAGGGAAGAGAAACAGATGGAGGTGCTTTAATGGGGGGTAAGAAAGTGAATAAAAGGCAGGAGAGACAAACTGTGTCCCAAACACAGGAAAGAATTCAAAGTAAGATAGAACTGAGGTGGGTTTATATTCCTCCATCTACCCACTGTTTGCCCTTCAGAAAGTGACTGTCTCTCTCTCAGCCTCAGTCTCTTCAGTTACAAAATGTTGATAATAGATGTAATTTCAAAGTTTATTGTGAAAATTTATAAGACAATATAAGTAAAATAACAGCACAGTTCATGAACAGAGAAGCATTAGATGCATTTAAAAATCCTGGTTGCTATTATGATTATTAACATATTATTATCAACTTCTATTATTAAGAGAAGGGAGGAAAACAAGGGATGTGTTTTTGTTTTGTTTTTTAAAAAAAGGAGGGATTTATAATTGCTTCAAAACTGTGAAAGTGGGAATGATTGGAGATTAAAAAAGAGGAAGGAGATAATCTGAAAAATATAGACTCATCTGTGAAGCCCCTGGGCATAATAATAAAATCCATAGTGCTGACAGTCAAACCATCAAAGATTTTGGCTTAAATATGTTCTTGTTGCAACACATGAAACAAAAACAGAGCAATGAATTTTGGTTGCAGTATCCATTGTCCTAATTGACTGCCTCTCTGATCACACGTGTATCACTCTGCTCACCACTATTTAAAACAAAAAAAACACTGCTGTGTATTTCTTGCATATTTGAAAAAATCACATGAACTTTCTATCTGAAGTTATTTGTTCAAGATTCTGCCTATCTTTTGGCTTTTAAAAACTTTAAATTGTTCAACACATTCTAATTATTTTCTGCATGCCAGGAATGCCTCTGGGTGCTGGAGATACTTCAAGTCAGTATTACTTTAAGGCAATTATAGCATCCTAAATATTGTTTTCATTAATATCTGCCTCCAATCTCTCTTAGAAATGGGCACCTTATTCAAGTGACTCCTGAAAATCTCTGCCATCCTGCTTGTGTTAACTCTAATGATTTATTTAGAGAGGCTAAAAATAAGCTTGCTTTTTAATGTACAGTGACTAAGATAATGGAAAATGCAAGATTCCTCCAAGCATCTTAACTATATTATTTCTATTTAGGCAAGTTTTTGCCTTTAGAACAAATTATTAGGATGAAGAAGTGTGTAACTTGTGTAGTAAGGAACACACGCACACACACACAAAATCTGCTAAATCTGAGTGTCGTGTATTTGTTTGTAATTTTAGATGTTAATTACTGTAGTTTCTGTACTATCCTTTTTCACACTAATACATATAATAAGTCAAGAGACACCTAAAATTATTTGAAAAGATGGGTTACTTAGTCCTAGTTATTAAAAGAAATTGACTCATGTGCTTCTAGTAGTCACGTCAAAATATCTGAACTGAATTCACTTCTATACAAAGAAAAACTCTGCAAGTAACTGAGATTTTTCTCAAGATTGGCATATAGACAATTCTAAAAAAGTCCTGGGATAAGAACTATCTCAAGCTGGCAGTATATACTGGCATGTGCCTCATCCTGCTGACAGTCATTTCATTTTGAGATTCTTATAGAAAAGAAAGAAAAAAAATAGTTTAATAGGTTCCAACTTTAAATAATTATATAGTTACACTCCTTCAAAGAAAAGTTAGAATATTATTTCAGAGTAAAAGTTTTAGTTATGATTTCTTTTCTCTTTCTCCCACCTACTCAACAGAAAAAAATATAGCAAATAGCTATACACATACACACCCCAGATAGAAATCAAAGACATGAGCCTATGTGCCAAAATGATAGTAAGCAGCGTATGGATTAAAAAATCATCAGTGGTTGGGGCCGGCCTGGTGGCATAGTGGTTAAGTCTGGCGTGCTCCACTTCGGCAGCCTGGGGTTCGAAAGTTCAGATTCCAGGCATGGACCTACACTCCTCATCAAGCATGCTGTGGCGGCGACCCACATACAAAATAGAGGAAGACTGGCACAGATGTTAGCTCAGGGCGAATCTTCCTCACTAAAAAAAAAATAATTATCAGTGGAGACATGAGGTCAAATTAACCATATGCCTGATACTCAAGAAAGTCAAGAAGATATGGAGATATAAGTTACTAGATAGGAAAATGTGTCAGGCACTGTGCTGTGCATTTTACATAAGTTATCCATTTAAATAATATCATGTAAACAGCACATGAAAATTATGAGGTTGATGCTTCTATGTCTATTTTTTTATATGAGAAAACCAAGGTTCTGAGACTCTACCTCACTTATGCCATATTGGATAGTGGTTGGGGCATGATTCGAATCAAGACATGTCAGCTACCCAGTCTATATGTCATCCATTATACAACCACTGCTTTCCCACTGCACATAAATCTGTATCAGAAAAACTAAAAAGACTGAATGGAAGTCCAGAAAAATAATGCAGCATTACATTAAAAGAAAACCGCTTATCCAAAAAATTTATTTTCACAAATTTTAATTTACCACTATTTGGTTTATTTTTGACTATTTTATGAGGAACCACGCACAAATTAATCAATTATACACTCATATTCTTTTTGCATATGAGACTTTTTAAAA